>NC_059352.1:9976269-10312519 GCF_019703515.2 Myxocyprinus asiaticus
TGATTTTTCCCCCACAATTTCTTTGATACATCTCCTCTAAATGGAATGAAAAATAATTTACCCCAAAGGACAGCAGTGACCGTGATGCAGACCTGGTACTTTCAATAAATAGTAGCCTATACAAAATAGGCCTTGAAATAAAAAATAATATATGTTTTTTTAACAAATTATCAGCAAAAGGAGGTGCTTAAAACTGTCAGAAAATGTCGATTGTCAGCCTAAATATTATATGAGATGTTTTCTATCTTATATTCATTTTGTATGAGGTTTGTACGATTTTCAACCCTATAACTAAAGTTGTCAATATACAGTTTATAACCCAGGTTTGTGTGATTTTGTTATTTTCTAGAAATAAACATTAAATAAACATTAAAATTAAATAGACAGAATGAATAAAGCTATTATAAAAACTACACAACAATGGGTAGTATGATTGCAAATAACAGGGTTGAAAATTTAGCCTAAATTAAGTTATCTATCACTCCAGTAGGGGTTAGCTTGATGGTTTGGTTTGTTTGTAGTTGTTGATAAACTTTTATTTCCTATAAAATGCAAAGATGGCCGAACAGTTGACATTAACGTATACAACAATACAATAAATCGGACACATTGTACATCAATGTTCCCTTTCAGATGCACGCATGAGTGTAATGTTGCTCTCACGCAGACAGAAAAAAAGCATGCCAAAGGCAGAAGCAAAAATATTTGGGAAAAACCTTAAGATTTCTTGTATCAGAGCTCACTAAATGGGCAGCAAGCATTTATTCGACAACTGCAGGCAACCAGCATATTTATTGATTTTCAGTATAAAAATGAAGTTGTGAGAAATGCACAATGATAATTCGCAAGAGGACCCTATCCACAAACAGTACAGAGATTTAAAGTTCATAATGCCGTATATGGAACCCTAAAGAGGTCATGCATTATTATTATTATTATTATTATTATTATTATTATTACTATATAATAATATATAAAAATAACAGTAATATATGGGTAATATAAGGTCTCACATCTGAAAATGCATATCAAAGCAAAAACCAAGCCATGAGGTCAACGGAGCTGCCTGCAGAGCTCAGAGACAGGATTGTGTCGAGGCACGAAAAAAAAAAAAACCCCGCCCGGCCAAACTGAGCAATCGGGGGAGAAGGGCCTTGGTAAGAGAGGTGACCAAGAACCCGATGGTCACTCTGGTTGAGCTCCAGAGCTCATGTGTGGAGATGGGAGACGCTTGGAATTTGCAAAAATGCACCTAAAGGACTCTCAGACTGTGATGAAACGAAGATTGAACTGTTTGGCCTCAATTCCAAGCGGCAAGTCTAGAGGTAACCAGGCACTGCTCATCACCAGCACATTACCATTCCAATCGTGAAGCATGGTGGTGGTAGCATCATGCTGTGGTGGTGTTTTTCAGTAGCAGGGACTGGGGGACTGGTCAGGGTTGAAGAAAAGCTGAACGCAGCAAAATACTGAGATATCCTTAATGAAAACCTGGTCCAGAGCACTCAGGACCTCAGACTGGGCCGAAAGTTCACCTTCCAACAGGACAATGACCCTAAGCACACAGTCAAGACAATGCAAGAGTGGCTTAGGGACAACTCTGTGAATGTCCTTAAGTGGCCCAGCCAGAGCCCGGACTTGAACCCAATCGAACATCTCTGGAGAGACCTGAAAATGGCTGTCCATGGCAGAAAATCCCCAAATCCAGGTGTGGAAAGCTTGTTGCATCATACCCAAAAAGACTTGAGGCTTTAAACGCTAACAGAGGTGCTTCAACTAAGTACTAAGTTAAGGGTCTGAATACTTATTTCAGTGTGATATTTCAGTTTTTTTATTTTTAATAAATTTGCAAAATTATCAAAAATCTGGTTTTTGCTTTGTCCTTATGGGGCATGGAGTGTAGATTGATGTAAAAAAAAATTAATAAAATTTATTTAAAGCATTTAAGCATAAGTCTGCAACATAACTAAATGTGAAACAAAAACGAAGGGGTCTGAATACTTTCTGAATGCACTGTTAAGCTCATTCATTCAACTGTATTACCAAAATGTAATATATATATATATATATATATATATATATATTAGACTTTGGTAATAGTGTTGAATGATTGAGCTTAACGAATGCTGCAAACATTACATTGTGTAAAGAAAAAAGAAAATAGATTATTTACTTGTCTTCCTGCCATGCTGTAGAAAGGAAAGAAACAGTTTTTAGAATAGGGAAAAATCATACAGTAACAGGGTTGCAATCAAAATTTGTAATAAAAAGTTTATTACAATTTAATTTATAATAAAAAGTTGTTTGCTACAATTAACTGAATATCAAAACAAGTGTTTTTGTCAACATTATGACATTGTTGTATTATTTAAATAGCTGGATACAATTTTCAGTGAACCCTTTTCTTTGCAGACTGTGATGACTGTTTGTGTTATATTTCCCTGGCATTAATTATAATAAAAATAATGTGATGGAGTTTGAAATGTAGCTTCTGAGGAAATGACAATAAATTTGTCATCTTTTTCTTTTCTGACTGCCGTAATACACAACTCTCCATTTATTTTTTTATTTTTTGGAAAGTTGTGGAAAGGTAATAGTGGATTTTTTTTATTTTTTATTTGCTGTTGGAGCAAATGAATGAATGAATGAATGAATGTTACATTTATATAGCACTTTTCTGACACTACACTCAAAGCGCTTTACACAGTGAACAGGGGACTCTCCTCAACCACCACCAAATGGGAAAGCAAGAATAATATTTGCTGTCTCCCATTCACTGGTTTTGAAATTTACCCCACTAAAGTTTACTTATGTGTTCCAAACCCAGAAAGGTGAAAAGAGTCCATAGTTTATCTAACATATCTAATAGTTCTCACAACATAAAAAACATGGCATTAGTGCCTTTAATGCTTTAAAAAACAAAAAAACAAATGGGACACCAGAGTGTACCATATTTGTGGAATGTGCCATCTACATGCTCTATTTTCTTGAAGTGAGTGAGCAACAGATTCAACAGCATGAATTCGCTAGATGAAACAGAATGGGCTAAAAAAACAATTAATGCAGTCCTTGAATGGGAGACCAACCCTGTTATGTCACAGGAGCTGGCTTACTGGCTTACTGCAGTTTTGGCCTGTGATTTTAGAATTCAGATCCGTAGTTTGGGAGGAGCTGACTCTTTCAAACCTAACATCTCTGACAATGCAAAATGGGCCAGCTCGAAGGCTCATTAAGGAAACAGAGAGGACATGCCTCCATACTAGAAACCCAAGCTTTGATAATGAGATGTAATTATTTACTTTGAGCTGCCCCAATTAATTATGCATGGGCTGCAACCTGGGGAAAATAATAATTCTCCACCAGAGCTGCATTAAGAGGCATGGTAATTGTCATGACTCTACAAAAAAAAAAAAAAAAAAAAGAAAAGCTACACAAATCCAGGTCCCACTCTCAGTGTGTGAATGTAGTTCTATGTAAATTAGTTAGGGTATTTGCCATATTTCATTTTATGCATATAAATTTAAGGCTGTCAGGGATAGACATATAGTGCAATGGGTTCAATAGGCTGTACTCTCTTAAAGGGATAGATAGTAGTAGTTTACCAGAAAATAAAAATTCTGTCATCATTTATTCACTCGCATGATGTTCCGAACCCTTATGACTTCCTCTTTTCTATGGATCTCAAAAAGAGGGCGTTAGGCAGAATGTTAACCTCAGTCACTATTCGCTTTCATTGTGTGGAAAAAATATGCAATGACATTGATTGGTGTCTGAGGCTAACATTCTGCTAACATATCTTTTTGAAACAAAATGAGGGTGAATGAATGATGAAATAATTTGGCAATGTTGCGTCGGCCGAACAGTTGACATTAACGTATACAACAGTACAATAAATCGGACACATTGTACATCAATGTTCCCTTTCAGATGCACGCATGAGTGTAATGTTGCTCTCGCGCAGACAGAAAAAAAGCATGCCAAAGGCAGAAGCAAAAATATTTGGGAAAAACCTTAAAATTTCTTTTATCAGAGCTCACTAAATGGGCAGCATGCATTCATTCGACAACTGCAGGCCACCAGCATATTTATTGATTTTCAGTATGAAACTGAAGAAACTGAAGAGAAATGCACAATGATAATTTGCAAGAGGACCCTATCCACAAACAGTACAGAGATTTCAAGTTCATAATGCCTTATATGGAACCCTAAAGAGGTCATGAATTATTATTATTACTATATAATAATATATAAAAATAACAGTAATATATGGTCTCTAACTACTACTACTGCTATTACAACTACTACTAATACATATTATTACAAAGCATTATTTGTTATAAAATTCTCTTAATTATGTATGATTTAATACTTTTTTTATATGGAAAATATGCTATGATTTTATAATGCATTATTCAATATTTCTACAATATATAATCATTCATTTATTTTAATTATTAATTTATTAATATTGATTTAAAATAAAAATTGCGCAGGTGGCCAAAAGATACGCCCAATAGAAATTGGTTTTGCTCAACAAGAACAAAAATTAGAAGGAAAATTGCTGTTAATCTAATCCTCACAGCCTAATTTTTATTGGCGCTAAATTAAATATGGTGTTTACCCTGACTAGGGTCCCTTGGGCTCCTCCTGTAGAAAAATCTTCCCCTGAATGAGTATATGTTACAAATTCAAATTTGTCTGATGACATCACTGGATTAGCCGACATGAAGGAGACATAGCAACACTGAGTTGTGAGGGATTTCACAGTCTCATTCTAAAGCTCTACATGAAAATGGCTGTTGCATCCATGGGGCGTCATTCCATCATCACTGCATATATTATTCAGTTTTCTCTTTGTTTATCAGTGTTTCTGCAGAAGCGCAGCTTCAGGGCCAGCATTCTGATCTTTTTCTGGTCTAAACCAGTACATCAGAAATGTGACGAGGGACTCATGGTGCTGTAAGTGAGACCAAGTTGAGCATATTGCTCTCACCTCGAAATATATTCTAATTATAACTATCAACATAATTATCGATAATTCATTTAAATTTATAGAAATTAACGCAATATTCTGGGTTTAATAAAAGTTATGGTCATTTGACAGCATCTGTGCCATAATTTACCATAAAAAATTATTTCGACTTGTCCCTTTTTCTTTAAAAAAAGTAAAAATCAAGGTTACAGTGAGGCACTTACAATGAAACTGTCATTTTCAAATGTTTTTTGTCAACCCATTTCCAATGAAGAAAATGTATTAAATTCGAAAATCTTGCAGTAATTTACCTTGTTAATGCATTCTGGTTCTATTTCAGAACATGGCTCGCCCGTTTGCAGTAGTCTAGTCTTGGGCAGTGGTTCTCAAACAGGGGGCTGGGACCCACTAGGGGACCTCAGATTGACTTAAAATTAATTTACAATTAATTTAAAGATAAAAAATATTAAAATAATAAAAATAATCCAACTTAATTAAAATGCTAAAAAAATACTTTAAGTTGTATGCCTACAAATTATAAACAGAATCTTTCTGTTACTTCTAGAATCAAAAATGATCCATGATTAATTATTTTAATCAGACACATCTAGTTTCTGGTGAGGGGACATTCAAATATTGTCTTAGACAGTGGGGGGCCTTGGAGTCAAAAAGGCTGAGAACCACTGGTCTAGGGCATACGTAGGCATACGCTGTATGCCCACATATCTTTCTTAGGATTTTGCGTATGCCCACCTAAAATGAGTTATGAAACGTATGGCCGCTCAGAACAGAGTATAGGCTTTTGACCCAGAACTTTTTCAATCTAATAACACAATGCCCCAGCACCGTTGAGTGAATTGTGTGTTTTTTTTATTTTTTATTATTATTTGAAAAAGTGTACAGAGATTGTTTCTAAATGCGCACAGAGCAACTGATGCCACGGGCAAGACAGACGGTCGGACTAAGCTGATCCACCAATCAGAATGTTCATTTCAGATGCGATTGGATATTTGCTAACCAATCATATTTTTTGTTTCAGTAAACATCTAATGCTGATGCACAATTATGGAGTAACCATAATTTGCGTTGTAAATTTATTTCCCTGCGTCACGTATATATATATATATATATATATATATATATATATATATATATATATATATATATATATATATATATTCACAGTATGCCCACCTCTTCAGACACTACAATACCACTGCTCGTTTGGTATTAAGCTCCTCAAGCTGCATGCTATCTGACAGTGATAATGGTAAAATGGCAAATTCCCCAAGGATATTAGATAGAAATGCATACACACACACACTCACACACACACACACACACACACACACACACACACACACACATAGACACATACTGGGAGAAGGCAGTAAAATGAGTGATGTTTGAAAGCTTATGGCTGTGCAACGTGGGTGTTGTCTCTTTGTCTTTCCCACGGGGGATGCTCTTGTTGTGCTGCGGGGGTAGCTTTAGCTCTTAGATGATTGAAAAGCACCATCTTAGTCCATGAAAAAGCGCACTCTTTCACTTTCCTTCCCATCAGGATATGCATACCAGTGGCTTTGCCAGTGTCTTCGGCTTCTAAGCCATCATGTGTATAGAGTCACACATCTTGATTTCCTTTTTGGAGGAGCTTAAAATGGCTGCAGGCGCTTTGCTTCCTCCTGTTTTGAGCAAGCCTTTCACATTTGTCACTGACAAAGGGGTTCAGCGGTACTTGTTGCGCCAAGGAAAAAAACAACAACATAATAGATAGCATGCCAGAGATATCCTGTTATAAACACTCTGCAGGATTGCAAACAAGGCTGACCATTGACTGTGTTAACTATGCCCTGTGAAACATCACCAAAGCAGCAGTCTGATGCCTCTCGCATATATCATTTATAACTATTACTTGGGCAAATGTCAGAGAAATGCTCTTTAGATAACCATTTGAAAGAAATAATTATGGCTTCGGTGCAAGTTGAGACCATCTAAATAGATTTTGTTCCCAATAATTTATTCTGATTGGTCAGTTGTGGCATTCTGAAGATTATTGTGTAATGACTGTTAAACCATTTAATTGATCGTTGTTCCAGACAACCGATTGGCTAAATAGCTTTACTAGTTTCATGTCTCTTGTATCTCTCTGAGGTCTTTTTATTCTTGCATAATTAAAAAGTTTGACCTAAAATCTATATTTTATGGCCATGTTTTTATTTATTTGATGAAAAGATGTGTAATAAGCAGGATAATGTAAGATCAGCCAATCATTATTGCCAGTGTTGGGCAAGATACTCAAAAAAATTAGCAAGCTAAGCTACAAACTACTCAACAGAAAAATTAGTTAAGCTAAGCTAAAAGCTACACTTCAGAGAAAGTAGCAAGTTACACTATAAGCTACACAACAAAAGTAGCGTGCTATATTTAAGCTACTTCATATATTTATTTTCAACCAGATGCACATAGCATACTGTCATAGATAAGCATCTTAAAGACTTATTCACATAATGTTTATCAAAGCCATGGTACAGCATAGTACAGTATAGTGCAATACAGGTGCAATATAAAATGGATGTGCATGTAAAAAAAAAGAAAAGTCAGTTCATATTTATACATGCTACCGATATAAACCAATGTGTTCAAATTGAAAAATCACAATTTTTATATTTTATGTTTCATATTTATACTATTACCTCTACAAACACATACCCATTTGAAAATAATTTCCTTTGCACATTCCTGTAAAACATAATATTCATCTTATCTTGTAATTCTGTGTCTTGCTGTTGTATTTCTGTATGTACTGGAAGCTTCTGATCAGAGACCAAATTTCTTGTGTGTGTGTGAGCACATCTGGGCAATAACAATGTGATATTTGATGGTATCAGATGGTCATACCATGGTACTTTGAGATACAATTACCATATTTATGTACTACTATGTATTTACATGGTGCTTCAAAGTATTTAAAAGAATACCATGTTACTACCATGGTTATTTGATATATGATTACCATATTCATATACTATTGTATTTACATGGTGCTTCAAGGTAATTAAAAAAATACCATGGTACTTCGCTCTATGTTTATCTTATTCCAACCTGTTCTCATTCCCTAAGCATCCAATTTTAACGCTTGTGCAGATGCCATCCGCGTCTGCATGATGACGCCAAAGGTGCCACCTAGCGTCCTCTCACTGACGTGGTGAGAAACCCCATTTTGAACATTTTGTTGTCAATTATCAGTTTTTGAATATTATTTTATGTGTTGAACCTGAATATTTTATTATACTTATAAATATATTAGTGTGATATTACATTATACAATCATATTTAATATTTTAGATCCCCTAACCCAACCCCATTTCTAACCCTAACTGATAATCAACAATATAAAACATGGGGGTCCTGGGTAGCTCAGTGAGCACTGATGCTGACTACCACCCCTGGAGTCACGAGTTAGAATCCAGAGTGTGCTGAGTGACTCCAGCCAGGTCTCCTAAGCAGACAAATTGGCGCAGTTGCTAGGGAGGGTAGAGTCACATGGGGTAACCTCCTCATGGTAATTATAATGTGTGGTTCTCGCTCTTGGTGGAGCACGTGGTGAGTTGTGTGTGGATGCCGTGGAGAATAGCGTGAAGCCTCCACATGCGCTACGTTTTCACGTTAACGCACTCGACAAGCCACGTGATAAGACGCGTGGATTGATGGTCTCAGATGCGGAGGCAACTGAGATTTGTCCTCCGCCACCCGGACTGAGGCGAGTCACTACGCCACCATGAGGACCTAGTGCGGATTGAGAATTGGGCATTCCAAATTGGGGAGAAAAGGGGAGAAAAAAAAATAAAATAATAAAAAAAAAAAATATATATATATATATATATATATATATATATATATATATATATATATATATATATATATATATATATATATATATATATATATATATATATATATATATATATATATATATATATATATAAAAACATGAAAGAGACACTTTGATATACATAATTTGATATGTAGTTGATATACACTATTTATAGATATTTTTAAGCACCCAACCACACATTTATGCCTAAACCTAACCAGTTTTCAACAATAGAAAAAAATGTAACAAGCAGATATAGTACAGTCACGATCATTTATTTATAAAACTGCACTATAATAATATTCCAAACCATACAATGGCATTGTATGAGTAGCAGAGTGAAACTGAAGGTTTAAATCGGTAAAAATATTCCCCCTCCGTGAAGGCATCCTGATACTGTGTCATCCTAATTCTACCGGCACGTCTCATTCAAAAAATATATGTACAGTGCATCCGGAAAGTATTCACAGCGCTTCACTTTTTCCACATTTTGTTATGTTACAGCCTTATTCCAAAATGGATTAAATTCATTATTTTCTTCAATTCTACAAACAATACCCCATAATGACAACGTGAAAGAAGTTTGGTTTGAAATCTTTGCAAACTTATAAAAAATAAAAAAAAATGAAAAAATAAAAAAATCACATGTACATAAGTATTCACAGCCTTTGCTCAATACTTTGTTGAAGCACCTTTGGCACCAATTACAGCCTCAAATCTTTTTGAGTATGATGCTACAAGCTTGGCACACCTATTTTTGGGCAGTTTCTCCCATTCTTCTTTGCAGGACCTCTCAAGCTCCATCAGGTTGGATGGGGAGTGTCGGTGCACAGCCATTTTCAGATCTCTCCAGAGATGTTCAATCAGGTTCAAGTCTGGGCTCTGGCTGGGCCACTCAAGGACATTCACAGAGTTGTCCCGGAGCCACTCCTATGTTATCTTGGCTGTGTGCTTAGGGTCGTTGTCCTGTTGGAAGATGAACCTTTGCCCCAGTCTGAGGTCCAGAGCACTCTTGAGCAGGTTTTCATCAAGGATGTCTCTGTACATTGCTGCATTCATCTTTCCCTTAATCCTGACCAGTCTCCCAGTTCCTGCCGCTGAAAAACATCCCCACAGCATGATGCTGCCTCCACCATGCTTCACTGTAGGGATGGTATTGGCCAGGTGATGAGCGGTGCCTGGTTTCCTCCAGACATGACGCTTGCCATTCAGGCCAAAGAGTTCAATCTTTGTTTCATCAGACCAGAGAATTTTGTTTCTCATGGTCGAGAGTCCTTCAGGTGCCTTTTGGCAAACTCCAGGCGGGCTGTTATGAGCCTTTTACTGAGGAGTGGCTTCCGTCTGGCCATTCTACCATACAGGCCTGATTGGTGGAGTGATGCAGAGATGGTTGTTCTTCTGGAAGGTTCTCCTCTCTCCACAGAGAAATGCTGGAGCACTGTCAGAGTGACCATCGGGTTCTTGGTCACCTCCCTAACTAAGGCCCTTCTCCCCCGATTGCTCAGTTTGGCCGGGCAGCCAGCTCTAGGAAGAGTCCTGGTGGTTCCAAACTTCTTCCATTTACGGATGATGGAAGCCACTGTGCTTATTGGGACCTTCAATGCTGCAGAAATTTTTCTGTACCCTTCCTCAGATCTGTGCCTCGATACAATCCTGTCTCGGAGGTCTACAGACAATTCCTTGGACTTCATGGCTTGGTTTGTGCTCTGACATGCATTGTTAACTGTGGGACCTTATATAGACAGGTGTGTGCCTTTCCAAATCATGTCCAATCAACTGAATTTACCACAGGTGGACTCCAATCAAGTTGTAGAAACACCTCAAGGATGATCAGTGGAAACAGGATGTACCTGAGCTCAATTTTGAGTGTCATGGCAAAGGCTATGAATACTTATGTACATGTGATTTTTTTGTTTTTCGTTTTTTTTTTTTTTAAATAAATTTGCAGAGATTTCAAACAAACTTCTGTCATGTTGTCATTATAAGGTATTGTTTGTAGAATTTTGAGAAAAATAATGAATTTAATCCATTTTGGAATAAGGCTGTAACATAACAAAATGTGGAAAAAGTGAAGCGCTGTGAATACTTTCCAGATGCACTCTACATCTGAACTTGAGGTCGTTTTAATCAGTCATAAGACTGCGAGAGCCAATGGTAAATACTTGAGCTTGTGACAATCGGTCACAAGACACGTGAGAGCAAATGGCATAATCGCTGAGTCTCTGATGTCAAACCTGTGTCATTACGTTTGAGGCGGCAATTTTTGAATGTGTTATAATGAAACTTGTGCAGGCAGGATGTGTTACAGTGGGCGCCAGGTGACCGTGTTCGGTGACTAAAAACCATTTAGGTTTGTTCTTCACATGATTGTAAGACTCGGAATATACACGGACTGAACCGGGTCACTTCAGCAGTGCAGGATGTGTACAGACAGATTAAATAGACAGATAAACAACAGATTAAATATTAACCACTGTGAATAAATCTTGCTGATTTCAAATGAAATGAAAATCATTCCCCCAACATAAGTCATGATGACAAAATTGTATGCCAACATATAATTAAATTATGCTAAAATTCTAATGCCCATCGCAGCAGTCAGTTGACGTCAACGGTTTCTTGTTGAAAAGAACGCACTTGCCGGATGTGCTGCAAACTGATGCCAGAGGGCGCTTTTGTCGCCTGTAGATTGACGTGCTGGGCTTTTGCACACGCATCAGTCTTTGGCGCCTTGGGAGTGAGAATGTGTTGCATATTCATATACCACTGTATTAACATGGTGCTCCCAGGTAATGATACATGTCCAAAAAACAAGGTAATACCATGGTACTTTTTTATGTGTTTTCGTGTAGGCTAATAAGTGTTTTGATACTCTTTTGAAAAATGTCTTTACCTGCAGAATTCCTTTACAAGCTGCACATGTGTTGAACTTAATAAAGACCTTCTTCATCACTGGCAAATGATAGGACGCATTTGCAGGTTTGGTTTCCATTGATTGTAGATCCACTGCAACCAGCGTTATCTTTTTTTTCCGTATTTTAAAATATTCCGTGAGCATGATGGCAAGTGAAAGCGCGCACCAAATGACTCAGTAGCGCGTGCGTGAGCTTTGTGAGTCATTCAGATTGAATCGAGAACCGATTCAGACCACTTTGCTATAACGTATGACCAATTAATTGTAAAGAACCGACTCATTCACCGATTCATTTGTGAGTCGGACACCTTTAGTTCTGATTCAAAACTGGTGATAGTAAATACTGGTGTGATGTATGATGTAGCGGTGTAGATTTTGTCAAAGCTATGTGCTATCTAATCAAAAATATAGCTTTGCTACTGAAAAGCTACTTGATTTATAAACTAGCGAAGCTACCACGTCACTACTCAGAGCTTTGCTTTTTGTAGCGAAACTACTGCCCATCACTGATTATTGCAAAATAAACCCTGAGTGTGATCAAGACCTTGACAAAAAGAAGACAATTGTACAAAATGGAAAGGTTGAGTTTTGGGGATGGTTTTTCTAAGGGTTTATCAGCACCTTCATAGTCACATGTTATTGTCAGAGAGTTCAACATATGCTGAAATGATTCAGTCAAACAATTTGTCTCTGTTTGGTATTGTCTGCATCTTGTAGCTAATTATGGTATTGCCTGGGAGAAATAACATTGAAATTCTGCTAGAACCAAGTTGCATCAAGCTTGTGGATTACATTGTGCATATGCTGCACAAATACAAAGAAGTTGTCAGTAGAAGTTCTGCATCAGCTAACTGAGAAAACAATGAAAACTAGGCAAAAATAAAAATCATTCTATTCAGGTCGGATGTTTCATGGATGTCGTTTAGTTAAAAAAAAATTTTTTTAGCTATGTTTAATGTTCACAAGGGTGTTGTTTTGTTTTGTTTTGAGCATATGCTTTTGTCCGTTTGGATATTTCTGCCTCTTGCAAAAAACTGAAATTAAGTGGACATCCAAAATTTGCTGTGGATGGCACTTTCTTTATCACACTTTTCCAGCTAATAAGAGCCATGGAATACAGTTTACTGGTTTTTGGAGTGGAAGGGAAACTTCAACAGTAATACTGCATGAATGCGTTAGGCACTCAATTCTGAATATACACTACCAGTCAAAAGTTTTGAAACACTTGACCGAAATGTTTCTCATGATCTTAAAAATCTTTTGATCTGAAGGCATATGCTTAAATGTTTGAAATTAGTTTTGTAGACAAAAATATAATTGTGCCACCATATTAATTTATTTCATTATAAATCTAAAATTTAATTTAAAAAAAGTTTTTGAAATTGATGAGAGGAGGAATGGCATCATTTGAAAAGTAACTTGAGTTTCGAGTGACATGAGGGTGGGTAGATGATGACAGAATTAAATGCAAATGACCTGCACTTTTTTTTTTTTTTTACCTACAATAATTGTTCGACTTAATTATCAAAGATACATTTATTTTTTCAATTTAAGAACTGAAGGGGCCAAGTGGCATTTGAATAGGCATGGCACTTCTGTTTCTGATTCTGATTCAGAAGCTCACGATTTGATTTGATTTCCATTAATATGTGTATTTTTCAGTCATAATGTTGATTTTTCAATTCGATTCATATTCATATGTGTATATTTCAGTCATAATGTTGATTTTTCGATTCAATTCCCATTCATATGGGTATATTTTAGTCATAATATTACATTTTGTATTCGATTCCCATTCATATGTGGATATTTCAGTCGTAATGTTGATTTTTCGATTTGATTCCCATTCATATGGGTATATTCCAGTCATAATGTTGATTTTTCGATTCGATTCTCATTCATATGGGTATATTTCAGTCATAATATTGATTTTTCGATTTGATTCCCATTTATATGGGTATATTTACATTTACATTTACACTTATATTTATTCATTTGGCAGATGCTTTTATCCAAAGTGACTTACAAAAGAGGAAAACATAAGCGAATCATCTTAAGGAGATAGTGGTACCAAAAGTGCCATATTACAAAGTTTCACTAGCATCAGAATAGCATTCAAAACAGATTAAAGTGCAACAAGGAAATTATTATTATTTTATTTATTTAAAAAAAATTTTTTAAGTGACTGGTTAAGTGCTCATGGAAAAGATGTATTTTTAGCCATTTTTTGAAGACAGAAAGTGAGTCAGCTTCACGGATGGAGTTGGGAAGGTCATTCCACCAACGTGGTATGATGAAGCCGAAAGTCAGGGAAAGTGTTTTGGTGCCTCTTTGTGTTGGTACAATAAGGCGACGTTCCTTAGCCGACCGCAGGCTTCTAGTGGGCACGTAGCTCTGCAGAAATTATTTTAGGTATGCTGGAGTAGACCCAGTGACTGTTTTATATGCCAGCATCAGAGCCTTGAACTTGATACGTGCATTAACCGGCAGTCAGTGAAGAGAGACAAGGAGTGGTGTAACATGCGCTTTCTTTGGTTGATTAAACACCAGATATGCTGCTGTATTCTGGATCATTTGCAGGGGTCTAATTGCACATGCAGGGAGGCCTGCAATGAGAGCATTACAGTAGTCCAATCTAGTTATGACAAGTGACTGAACAAGAAGTTGTGTGGCATGTTCTGAGAGGAAGGGTCTTATCTTCCTGATATTGTAGAGTGTAAATCTACATGATCTTGCGGTCTTTGAGATGTGGTCTGTGAAATTTAATTTGTTATCGATGGTTACCCCTAGATTTCTGACCGTTTTGGAAGGCGTTACTGTAGTTGCACCCAGCTGCATGGTGATGTTTTGTTCAACAGCAGGGTTGGCTGGAAAGACAAGGAGTTAGGTCTTGGCTGCGTTAAGTTGCAGGTGGTGTTCCTTCATCCAGGCCAAGATGTCTGCCAGGCAGGCAGAGATTCGAACAGTCACTGTGGTGTCGTTGGGCTGGATAGACAAGTAGAGTTGCGCATCATCAGCGTAGCAATGGTAAGAGAAACCATGTGCCTGAATGATGGGTCCCAATGATGTTGTGTATATAGAGAAGAGAAGTGGCCTGAGCACTGAACCCTGAGGTATCCCAGTAAGTAGCTTATGTGGCTTGGACACCTCACCTCTCCAGGCTACCTTGAAGGACCTACCTGAGAGATAGGAATTAAACCAGTCAAGCACAGTTCCTGTGATGCCCAGCGAAGAGAGGGTGGAGAGTAAGATCTGATGGTTGACTGTGTCAAAGGCTGCAGAAAGGTCCAGTAGAATCATGATGGTTGATCTGGATTCAGCTTTCGCCTGCCTCTGCGACTCAGTTACAGACAGCAGGGCAGTCTCGGTGGAGTGTCCACTTTTGAAGCCTGACTGATTGTCATCCAGCAGCTTGTTCTGTGAGAGATAGGCAGAGATTTGATTGAAAACTGCCCTTTCAAGTGTTTTTGCCATGAATGGAATGAGAGAGACTGGTCTGTAGTGTTCTATTTGTGTGGGGTTAAGTACGGGTTTCTTCAGCAGTGGGGTTACTCGAGCCTGCTTAAATGTAGTGGGAAATGTGCCTGTAAGTAGAGATGTGTTAATTATGTGAGTGAGTGCAGGTAATATGGATGGAGAGATGGCCTGGAGAAGGTGAGAAGGAATGGGGTCAAGGGAAAAGGTGGTGGGGTGGTTGGAGAGGAGGAGTTTAGAGACCTCAGTGTCAGTCAGAGTAGAGAACACAGAGACAGAGGCGTTACATACAGGAGACAGGTGTTTGACAGAGTGTGGTGCTGAGAATGTATTGCTGATGGTTGTAACCTTATTAGTAAAAAATGTGGCCAAGACATCTGCTGTCAGTGATGTGTCAGGTGGTGGAGGAGGAGGGCAGAGAAGTGTGTTGAATGTTCTAAACAAGCTGTGAGTGTCTGTGGTACTGTTGATCTTGTTCTGGTAGTAGGAAGTTTTTGCAGATTTAACGTTATCTGAAAAAGTTGCAAGCAGAGACTGATACTTACCTAGATCTGCTGGATCTTTAGATTTCATCATCTCCTCTCAGCTGCCCTGAGGTCAGTCTGATGTTCACGAAGGATGTCAGAGAGCCAGGGGCTGGGTGGTGTAGTATGTGCTGGCCTTGAGGAGAGAGGACAGATGTTGTCTTGTCAGGTTGTTAAAGTAGAGCTTAGTGTGTCTGTGGCAGTGTTTACATCAAGGGTGGAAAATTTTGTGTGGGAAGAGAGTTAGAGACAGCAGTGGAAAGGCAAGAGGGTGAAAGAGAATGGAAGTTATGGCGAAAGGAAATCAAAGGTGGAGTCTGTTTTAATGTAGATGGGAGAGCCATATTGAATTGAACAAAGTAGTGATCAGAGACAAGTAAAGGAGTAACAAGAATATTTGAGTTGGTACAGTTACATGTAAAAATGAGGTCCAGCTGGTTGCCCGATCTCTGAGTTGCTGTGGTGCTTAGTCTTTCCAAGTCAAATGAGGCCAGAAGAGAGGCCACAAGTGGCTTACCATCCTCCAGGAAGTAGGAGAGCAGGACATCCAACTCCTCGAGAAAGTTTGCCAGCTGACCTGGAGGGCAATAAATGACAACAACATGTATTTTTGTGGGTTGCATTGTAGTAATTGCATGGAATTCAAAATGAGTATTGTTACATAGAGAAGAGTGTGGTGAAAAAGTCCAGATGTTATGAATGAGCAAACCTGTTCCCCCACCCCTACTGGCATGTCGAGGGGTGTGAGAGAAGGAGAAGTTGTTGGAGAGAGCAGCAGGTGTTGCTGTATCCTCTGGACGTATCCATGTCTCTGTCAGTGCCAGGATGCTGAGGGTGGACTGTGTGGCAAAGGCTGGAATGAAGTCAGCTTTGTTCACAGCTGACTGGTAGTTCCAGTGTCCCACTGAGAAAGAGAGCGGAGCAGGTGCTGAAGTGCAAAGTGGCCGTAGGTTGTGTGGGTTGCGTTTTGTCTTGCATCTATATCGTGTAAATGGTCTGTAACAGATAACAGGGATGTGCTTGAAGGCATATGTTATTCGTGAAGTAGACATGTTAGTATGTAGAAGGAAAATATAAAAAGAGATACAATTAAAAGATAATTAAGTGCTATGGTGAGTGGCGCCTTGTCGGTTATCCTTGCTCGGTGGACTCACACAGGTAGACTCGCTGGTCTTTACACAAGTAGGTCTTCACACGAAGAGGGCTTTACACGAGAGGTACCACTTCCGCTGCTGCTTCCGCGTCAGCATTCACGTTAAATATATACACGATGCTAATGAGCCATACAGTGAAAAAAGCAGGACACGCCTTAATGCTACTTAGCACAAAGCTAGTCACGTGGGCAACAGCGCAGGAACATACGTGACTTCAGTACACTGAAAATAAATTATGCTACACTTTAGCAATAAATAATACTCTAAAACAAGTGAAGCACTGTTTATAGACACTAAAAACAATGATGGTTTTACACACACTGGACAAACAACTCTAAATCTAGCAGTGAATACCCTGGGACAAGTCAAAACAATATAGCACACACACCAACACACGTTTAAGCAATGTGAGTTCAAGCCAGTAAACAAACAGCACAAGTCTAGCAATGAATACCATTTCACAACAAAGTAAAACAATGAAATAAACATTTACACGCAACTGCAGATTCCTGTAGATAAATCGCTTCTCCTAATCACTATTTCAGCAATAATGTTGATTTTTCGATACGATTTCCATTCATATGGGTATATTTCAGTCATAATGTTGATTTTTCAATTCGATTTCCATTCATATGGCATATTCCAGTCATAATGTTGATTTTTAGATTCGATTCTCATTCATATGGGTATATTTCAGTCATAATGTTGATTTTTCGATTCGATTTCCATTCATATGGGTATATTTTAGACACAATGTTGATTTTTCGATTCGATTTCCATTCGTATGGGTATATTTCAGTCATAATGTTGATTTTTTCGATTCGATTCTCATTCATATGGGTATATTTCAGTCATAATGTTGATTTTTCAATTCGATTTCCATTCATATGGGTATATTTTAGACATAATGTTGATTTTTCGATTTGATTCCCATTCATATGGGTATATTTCAGTCGTAATGTTAATTTTTTTTCCCAATTCCCATTCATATGGGTATATTTTAGACATAAATTTGATTTTACGATTCGATTCTCATTCATATGGGTATATTTCAGTAATAATGTTGATTTTTTGATTCAATTTCCATTCATATGGGTATATTTCAGTCATAATGTTGATTTTTTGGATTCGATTCCCATTCATATGGGTATATTTCAGTCATAATGTCGATTTTTCAATTTTATTTCCATTCATATGGGTATATTTTAGACATAATGTCGATTTTGCGATTTGATTCCCATTCATATGGGTATATTTCAGTCATAATGTTGATTTTTAGATTCGATTCCCATTCATATGGGTATATTTCAGTCATAATGTTGATTTTTGTATTTTATTTCCATTCATATGGGAATATTTTAGACATAATGTTGATTTTTCGATTTGATTCCCATTCATATGAGTATATTTCAGTCATAATGTTAAATTTTTTTCAGATTCCCAATCATATGTGTATATTTCATATACATTGGCGGCCAAAAGTTTGGAATAATGTACAGATTTTACTGTTTCAGAAGGAAATTGGTAATTTAATTCACCAAAGTGTTATTCAACTGATCTCAAAGTATATTCAGGACATTACTGATGTAAAAAACAGCACCAGCACTATTTGAAAAAAGTCATTTTTGATCAAATCTAGACAGGCCCCATTTCCAGCAGCCATCGCTCCAACACCTTATCCTTGAGTAATCATGCTAAATTACTAATTTGGTACTAGAAAATCACTTGCCATTATATCAAACACAGTTGAAAGCTACACTATATTGCCAAAAGTATTCGCTCACCCATCCAAATAATTGAATTCAGGTGTTCCATTCACTTCCATGGACACAGGTGTATAAAATGAAGCACCTAGGCATGCAGACTGCTTCTACAAACATGAAACATGTGAAAGAATGGGCCGCTCTCAGGAGCTCAGTGAATTCCAGCGTGGTACTGTGATAGGATGCCACCTGTGCAACAAGTCCAGTCGTGAAATTTCCTCGCTACTAAATATTCCACAGTCAACTGTCAGTGGTATTATAACAAAGTGGAAGCGATTGGGAATGACAGCAACTCTGCCACGAAGTGGTAGGCCACGTAAAATGACAGAGCGGGGTCAGCGGATGCTGAGGCGCATAGTGCGCAGAGGTCACCAACTTTCTGCAAAGTCAATCGCTACAGACCTCCAAAGTTCATGTGGCCTTCAGATTAGCTCAAGAACAGTGCGTAGAGAGCTTCATGGAATGGGTTTCCATGGCCGAGCAGCTGCATCCAAGCCATACATCACCAAGTGCAATGCAAAGCGTCGGATGCAGTGGTGTAAAGCATGCCGCCACTGGACTCTAGAGCAGTGGAGACGCGTTCTCTGGAGTGACGAATCACGCTTCTCCATCTGGCAATCTGATGGACGAGTCTGGGTTTGGCGGTTGCCAGGAGAACGGTACTTGTCTGACTGCCTTGTGCCAACTGTGAAGTTTGGTGGAGGGGGGATTATGGTGTGGGGTTGTTTTTCAGGAGCTGGGCTTGGCCCCTTAGTTCCAGTGAAAGGAACTCTGAATGCTTAAACATACCAAGAGATTTTGGACAATTCCATGCTCCCAACTTTGTGGGAACAGTTTGGGGATGGCCCCTTCCTGTTCCAACATGACTGCGCACCAGTACACAAAGCAAGGTCCATAAAGACATGGATGAGCGAGTTTGGTGTGGAAGAACCTGACTGGCCTGCACAGAGTCCTGACCTCAACCCGATAGGGCACCTTTGGGATGAATTAGAGCGAAGACTACGAGCCAGGCCTTCTCGTCCAACATCAGTGTCTGACCTCACAAATGCGCTTCTGGAAGAATGGTCAAAAATTCCCATAAACACACTCCTAAACTTTGTGGAAAGCCTTCCCAGAAGAGTTGAAGCTGTTATAGCTGCAAAGGGTGGGCTGACGTCATATTAAGCCCTATGGATTAAGAATGGGATGTCACTTAAGTTCATATGCGTCTAAAGGCAGGTGAGCGAATACTTTTGGCAATATAGTGTATTTGGCTTGTTAAATGAAGCTTAACATTGTCTTTGTGTTTGTTTTTGAGTTGCCACAGTATGCAATAGACTGGCATGTCTTAAGGTCAATGTTAGGTCAAAAATGGCAAAAAAGAAACAGCTTTCTCTAGAAACTTATCAGTAAATCATTATTTTGAGGAATGAAGGCTATACAGTGCTTGAAATTGCCAAAAAACTGAAGATTTCCTACAAAGGTGTACACTACAGTCTTCAAAGACAAAAGACAACTGGTTCTAACAAGGACAGAAAGAGATGTGGAAGGCCAGATGTACAACTAAACAAGAGGATAAGTACATCAGAGTCTCTAGTTTGAGAAATAGATGCCTCACATGTCCTCAGCTGACAGCTTCATTAAATTCTACCCGCTCAACACCAGTTTCATGTACAACAGTAAAGAGAAGACTCAGGGGTGCAGGCCTTATGGGAAGAATTGTAAAGAAAAAGCCACTTTTGAAACAGAAAAACAAAAAGAAAAGGTTAGAGTGGGCAAAGAAACACAGACATTGGACAACAGCTAACTGGAAAAGAGTGTTATGGATCTTAACCCCATTGAGCTTTTGTGGGATCAGCTAGACTGTAAGGGGCTTGAGACATGACCGACAAGACAGCCACATCTATGGCAAGTGCTACAGGAAGCGTCGGGTGAAATGTCACCTGAGTATCTGGACAAACTGACAGCTAGAATGCCAAGGATCTGCAAAGCTGTCATTGCTGCACGTGGAGGATTTTTTGATGAGAACTCTTTGAAGTAGTTTAAGAAGTTCTGAATTGTTTTTTTTATATATATAGCTACATGTTTATTGTTTACATGCATAATTTGTACTATTTACAAGTATTTATATTGAAGTGTAAAATAGGTGCTAAATCTAGAATAGAATATAGAAAATTAGAATACTAGAATATTCTTATTCTCTTTAAGAATACCGGCAGTTCAGCAAGAATCACAGAAGTTTTGCGTTGAGTGCACATTAACCAGAGCTTCTTAACGGCATCCGTTCTATGTGCGATAAGAAATAAATGTCCGTTTTTGGTTGTTTTTCTTCAACAACTGACAGTAAAAAACATAAAGGACATTAAAAGAGACATTATTTAATGACAAATTTGGCATTGGATTATGAGGATCTTGTCTTTGTCTATTACATTACTCAATCACTGGTGAGTAAATCTACTAATCTAAAACATTTACCAGCCAGTGACTAATCACAGACATTTTTAATTGTATAGCACAAAATTTGGTGTGAGTGATGTGTGAGTGATTTACTTGCATTGTAGAGGGTTGTTGCTTAGATTTAAAGATTGATCTTTGACAGAGTATAGTGGACAAAGACAATAATTCATATTGATATCTTTCAAATGAAGATTGCGATGCATCAAATATAATTTTTTGATTTTCCTCACCAAATAAGCATCTTAGAAGATTGCTAAAATGTTGTAACAGTTATGATTGAATTTAGTTGCTTTTGACAATATTTACGTGTGCTGTTTTAGTATGTTGGCACAATAATAGGCCTTGTACAGCAAAGCTGTCCTGAAGTCTGGCAGAGCTGTCCTGCACTATAGCTTTATTTTTAACTCCTTACTTTTTTGGGGATCTGAGTCACACTGGACAAAGCAATAGCAGAAGAGCACCAGTAAGCAGTCAAGAACCTGTGGGCAGCAAAGGCTGCAAATAACTACAGTAAACAATGGCACAAGGTCAGGAAGTGTCAATTTATCCAAACTATTCATACACAGTGCTGTGGTTCAATAGTTTAGTTTTGTTTTCCACAAAGTGAAAATGCAAAAAAAATAAATAAAAAAAAATAATAATAATTGCTGTCTTCTGCTTGTTTCCATTCAAATGGCCTTTTATTGATAAAAATGGTGTGCGTGATGATGTCATGTATAAAAAAACACTTTGTCGCATACGTATTGATTATCGCAATAGAAATCTGCCCTTAAGCCGTTTCCATACAGAAATGTGTGTATATCACTAATTGTGTACCTTTCACCTCCCAGAAGTCCCTAAAGTTTTCTCCCCGAAATCTTGGTAAAATGGGGAGAGTATTGAGACAATTCATTGAAATTAGCCAGCTTACTGTCATTATAATTTCACAAATAAATGAAATCAGATGACGAGGAATTGCAATCAAAAGGGAGCAGTTGCCCTTCTGATAGGACTGTAATATTGGTCCTGATGTTGCGCCTATAGCAGGGTGCCACCAGTTCTGACCCGAAAGCGAATCACCATGGCCCTGTTCAAGCTGGCAACCTGCACCAAGTAGTGGGGGAATCTTTCAGTCTTAGTATAAGGACCACCCATCAATGTATATGCTGTGTGCACAGTTATTAAAGAAAAATTTATGTGGTGTAATATCAGGGTTTACATATGATACATTCCTGATGTTCAAAAGGCTATTTTGAACAATCTTCTAATCTAAAGCATCGCCATCACAACTGCATTATGTCCAGCAACTTTTAACAACCAAATGAACATGATTGTTTTCTAAAATTAATTTTAGCATCATAATGCAATTGACATTTTCTGAAGAAGCTCAGCAAATGTGATCCGAGGTAAAGAGGGTTAAATTTAAAATATGTTAAAGTTTTAAAATGTTCAAAAGCTCGTTTTCTGAAAGTGAACTCAGCATTGGACAAATAGTTCTGATAGTTATAGCCTTTTCTGAGAATGTCATTCAGCTGACTTTTTTCGTCTACAAAACAGGGTATAGCTAATTTAAGTTTGTGTAAAGAAAAGGCAAGTATATAGGCCTAACAATATATATATATATATATATATATATATATATATATATATATATATATATATATATATATATATATATATATATATATTAATTTAACGCTTTATTCGTTTGGTAATTTATTTAATTTAATACAGGGAATTTTGCCAGCATTTTTTCAAAAGTAAGCTAAACAATAATTTTATAGAATTGGTCTATATGTTAGTGTTCCATAAAAGCACACTGAAGCTTTTCTCCTAGTATTGTGTATTTATTTTTAATTTAAAACATCTTTGTTCACAGAAATGATATGTTTTTTGTATTGTGGGCTAATTCAATGACTGCCATCTATTATTTTGAATGGTGTGGAAAAGCAACTTTAATAAATAAACGGATGGCTACCATGATTACATTAATCACAAAGAGTTGCCATTCATTTGTTCTCCGTGCACTTGTCGATGACAGGTGCATGATACCAGATATTTGTGTTGGCACTCCTGGAAGTGTCATGACGCAGACGTGTTTGCAGCATCGGATCTGTGCAGGACATGTACGCCATTAAGACCAGTCCATAGTGCGAGTAAAGCTGCACGTACAATAAATTGGCTTTCAAGGATGTATACTTTGTCGTCATGATTAACACAGGCTAATGAATTCTGTCGTGTGACACTACATTTTTGCGTTAATGCCAATGTTCTTGTAGGGCTTTACTGGTTGTTTAGATCAGTGTTAGATTCAGAAATAATTAATAATTATTTCTTTAATTATTAATTAATATTTAAATTAATTAATTGAATCTAACTCATTAAAACCTCATATGGGGCTCCAGTAAATGTAGTGTGCTACGTTTAGGAGCAAGTTTGGTTATTAGCAATAATTAATAATTATCAAAGATAATGTTGATCTATGATCTAAAGGCTTGTTCAAGACTTGAATGCTTGAAATTTGTTTTGTAGACACAAATAAATGTATAAATGTCTGGATAAAACTAAAAGTTTAATTAAAAATGTTTTGAATTAAATGTTTTGAACAGCATCTCAGGTTTTACCTGAGGACTCTACAATCTAGGCAAAGGGTGGCAAATAAGATACAGTACTTTTATCATTTTCTGTGTCACAAAATTATTTGCATACTTCCATGCAAATGGTTATGTCTTAGTTTTGATGACTTTAGTGTTGTTTTTAAATTTAGAAAATAGTGGACTAATCATAAAGTTTGTGTAGTTCTGTCTAAACTTTGACTGGTATGATCCTTAACATAGGGTTAAATCCTGAATATACCTACATGTATTTTGCATTGTTCCAAACCTGTATGTCTCTTTTTTGTGGAATAAAAAATTAGATGTTATGCAGTATGTTGCCCTTGGTTACCATTCACTTTTATTGCATTTTTTCCCCATACAATGAAAGTGAAAGGTGACAAAGACTAACATTCTTTTTAACGTCTCTGTCTGTGTTCCACTGAAGAAAGAAAGTCATATGGGTTTGCAACAACATGAGGGTGAATAAATAATGACAGAATTTTCATTTTTGGCTGAACAATGCCTTTAAGCATAAACCTCAAATTTAAATTTTTCCTTAAAACAAGTGAAAGAAAAGTATTTTAAAGGAACAAGAAAAAATCACTTTCAGTTATTTTCTGGTAAGAAGTCCTAATATCCCATTCAGTTAAATTAATCATGTTGTGATACTTAGGGGAAATGGTACAAAGATACTGATACAGAGCAGTGTAACTGTTTATACCTAATTGAACCTAGAGTTTTTATTGGTTTCTCTGCTACTCTTAAAGGGATATTTCACCCAAATGAAAATTCTCTCATCATTTACTCACCCTCATGCTGCCCCAGATGCATATGACTTTCTTTCTTTTGCAGAGCACAAATTAAGATTTTAGAAGAATATCTCAGTTCTGTAGGTCCATACAATGCAAGTGAATGGTGACCAGACATTTCAAGCTCCAAAAATCAAATAAAGACAGCATAAAAGTAATTAATATGACTCTAGTGGTTAAATCTATGTCTTCAAAAGCTATATAATAGGTGTGGGAGAGAAAACAGATCCTTTTTTACCATGTTCTGAAAGTGAAAGTGGAGATTTATTTTTTCTCACCCAAAGTGATTGCATCTCTACAGAAGACATATAATAAACCACTGGAGACATATGGATTACTTTTGTGCTGCCTTTATGTGATTTTTGGAGCTTCAGAGTTCTTGCCACCATTCACTTGGACCTACAGAGCTGAGATATTCTTCAAAAAATCTTTGTTTGTGTCCAGCAGAAGAAAGAAATTCATACACATCAGGGATGGCATGAGGGTGAGTAAATGATTAAAGAATTTTCATTTTTTAATCAACTATCCCTTCAATAACAAAGCCTGCAGTTCAGCATACACAGAAAATCTTTCTCAGTTTACACATTTAAATACTAAAAGGTGATGCTAGACTTTTACTTAGCTGCACGGAATACCAAACAGAGGAGCAAAATGATCATAAAAGATGATTGAATACACATTGATTAGAGTTGTAATTAACACAGATGACAGAAACTGTGCTGAAAGCAAGAGCAGGTTATGAGTCATCAGGTGTAACTGCAGAAGCCGTGGCGCTCCAGGAATCCAGTCATGCTCGCATTGTCCCAGTGCTGCCACGTCAGCACTTTTCTGCCATTTCTGAAGCTTGCATTCATCACCAAACAATTCTGCAGGCTTTTAAAAGACTTGTAAAGGTTCCAGTGACAGAGAGAGAGAGAGAGAGAGAGAGAGTGTCCCTTGCCCATATACTCCCAAGAATCAAGCTGGCATTATGGTAACCCCCTCATTCGGGCCTGTAGGAGCAAGCTGGGGAACTGGAGCGAAACGGAGCCAGTCACTAGCAGAACTAGAGTGGGTTCAGTCATCTCCAGAGGCTTGACCTTTGATGGCCTCAGAGGGCTTGAAGAACAGGCCCTGCATGGGTGGTCACATCGTAGTACAGATAAATATCTGTCACAAATGATGTGTGGCACAAAGGCTGATGGGAGGTGAAGGTTTGATGCATGTGTAGACCATTTGAAGAGGAGACAGAAGATACTAAGTGTCAACAAATGCAGAGGCAGGACCCAAATGCAGAGTTGAAAAATAAAAGGGAATTTATTAAATAAATAAATTAAGGGCAAAAACACAAGCACAAAACTCCCACAAAGGGGAAATATAAACATAAACAACCCCAAAGGGAAAAATGGGTAATCCAGGCTGGGGCAGGGGGAAACAGGACTGACCAGACTGAAACCGGAACCAGGTAGGGGAAACAGAACCGACAGGGAATAAACTAGACCAACCGACTGAACACACAAGACACACAAGCAAACTGGCCCTGGACAGCACACACGAGGAGACTAAAATAGGGAAGGAATTAAAAAAGGTTATTGCAGGGCAGGTGTAACAAATGAACTAATAATGGGCAAACAAGGAGCCATGACATAAGACAGAGAGGCACGCGGCGATACAGAAACAAAACAAAGCCACGTGCTCTCATAAGACAACGAAACACCCGAATGGCATGAGCGCACTTTGCCAAGGCAATAAGGCATTTATTGTCCATGCAACCGACAAACAAGATGAGAGAATGAGTAGCAATGCCAAACAAAGCGATGCCACGCATTCTCACACTAAACGAAGCCTGAGTGTACATTGCGAGGCAAACGCCACACGATGCACGAAACAGGCGACAAAAACAAGACATGACACCTGTGCGAGAGTTCAGCCACATGCACATCCGACACCTCAGACCGGCCGCTTGACAGGATTCAGGAGGGAGTGGTTCAGGGGGTGGAGCCATGGAAGGCTCGGGCACTGGCCGCGACAGGTGAACGGCCTCCATGGCCATGAACACTGGCAGGGACAAGGGAACAGTCTTAGTGGCTGTGAGCACAGGCAGTGACAGGGGAATGACCTCCGTGGTCGTGGGCACTGGCAGTGACAGAGGAACAGCCTTCGTGGCTGTGAGCACAAGCAGTGACAGGGGAATGACCTCCATGGACGTGGGCATTGGCAGTGACAGGGGAACAACCTCTGTGGTCGTGGGCACTGGCAGCGACTGGGGAACAGCCTCTGTGGCCAGGAGCGCTGTCAGCAAGTGGGGAATGGCCTCCGTGGCCAGGAGCTTTGGCTCTGGGATGGACGAGGCTTCAGGTGCTGGCTCTGGGACGGATGATGCTTCGGGTGCTGGCTCTGGGACGGACGAGGCTTCAGATGATGGCTCTGGGACAGACGAGGCTTCAGGCGCTGGCTCTGGGATGGAAGAGACTTCAGGCGCTGGCTTGCTGACTGTGGCAGGTGTGGGTGCTGGATCGTTGACCATGGCAGGCTTGGGCACTGGCTCGTTGACCGTGGCAGGCGTGGGTGCTGGCTCATTGACCGTGGCAGGCGTGGGTGCTGGCTCGTTGACCGTGGCAGGCATAGGTGCTGGCTCGTTGACCATGGCAGGCGTGGGTGCTGGTTCGTTGACCGTGGCAGGCATGGGCGCTGGCAGCAGCAGGGGAATGGCCTTGCATGCAACAAGCTACAAAAACAAGACAGAACACCTTTGCAAGAGTTCGGCCACACACACACCCGAAGTGACCGAACCTCAGCATAACATGAAGACAGCTCATGACCCGGGCGCGCAGCACAAAGTGAGCGCAATGCATGTGGTCATGAGAGACAGACGTAGATTATTGACGTGAGTGCATGCCACCAAGATGACAAGCGCAATGCACTCACACCAATACAGTACAAGACATGTGTTGGACCTCATGTATTCAGATAGAAGACAAAGGCAGGCCTAACACAGTCGTAAAACCTAACTCAGCCCCCCACATAAGTCATAAATCTTACTGATAAAAACCGCGCCAAAATCAAACAAAGGGAGACCAAAACAGACTACAAATCCCATGAAGCCTTGCTTACTAAAGGATCAAACTCTCAACTCCTATTGGATGAGGCACACGACAGAACGCACCTCAACCATGACATCATCAGGAGTAGAAATACCTCTGAAATGCTTCCGGGATTTGCTTCCAGCAACTTTGCTCGCCGTGTGTAGACGCTCATCGCTGCTCTCAGGTGCAGCCTCGTGGCACAAGGAAGTAACGTCCAACTTGAAACTGTGGCCATACAATCTCCATCTTGCTGGACGAGTTGAGATTACTCTGTGTTCCACCGAACACTCTAACGGATCCGAAGGAGACCGCCGAGCAATCCACATCCTCATCCGTTTGCCTGCAGAAGTGAAGAGATAAAAGATTTCTCTTCCCTCTTCAATCAAGTCAACGTCTTGAACCAGCAGCCATACCGCCCGCCGACAGAGCGAGGAAACGGCCTCCCGTCATCACCCAAGCCTCGAGGAACTGAGTCTGAGTTAAAGGATGGATGAACACACATTCTGCATCCTCATGCGATTCAAGTAAGAGGTTTATGTCTGGGCAGAGATAGAATATTATCGTGTGTTATTCTTGTGTTTCATGGTTATTGCTTGTACAGTTTACGGACCGCCATGTCCGCTCATTATTAATACTCAGGGTATTAATTATCACGAATTTGATTTGCTGTATTGTGGTCCAACTACACTGGACTGTTGTGCATTTCCGCCATCGTGGGTGAGACCGGCAAACTGAGTTTATCCATTAAAGAATCAAAGACCGGGACGGTTTACGAGCCGTCCACCACGTCTCTGAGTGATAAACTAACAGCTGCTTCCTCTCCCATAATCGCGAAAACCGGCTTTGGGGCCTTCACTTTATTTTCTCTCTCTCTTGTACTAACCACACACACACACGCATGCGCGCATGCGCGATCCCTCACAAACATCCTCCGACACATTTTTGGCTAGTAGATATCTTCGTGATAAAGCTCAGCTTTGTCCCTAAGCTATCGTACAAGCAGATACACGCGGTAACTGGTAGACGTCATTGACTGGTTTTTCTCCGCCCACATTCGCGGCCATATTCTCTGGCCGGAAGTCTCGCGTGACATACTCTCCACGAGATTCACGTCCGCCATATTGTGCATGTCCCTCCTTACACACACACACACACACACACACACACACACACACACACACACACACACCCTCATGTGTTATAGGATTATTTTGATTTCCATATCTAATCATATCACTGTTTAGTTTGTAGTTGGAAGTTGGAAGTTTATTGACTGCATTGTATTAATTATTAATTGATATTACTGCATAAATAAACTTTATTTATTTATAGAGAAGTGTTTTGGTTTGTTTTGCATACACCTGTGTCATGCTGACGGGATGTCAGTGCTCGGATTCAAACCTTCATTCATTTTTTTTTCTCCGAAAATCGATATTCTTCGGATGTCGATTTTCCTAAGAAAACAATCTAATATTGAGACTGTTTTACTATCTGGTTATTAGTCCCTGATTCCAGGGTGGTGCCCCGTCAATGTTAATCCTTATTAATATTCTATTGATTTTTGATAATTGATAATTATCTTTGATGATTGTTGAATTTGAATGATCAATAAGCTAGTGTTAATTTTAATTAATGTTTCATCGATGTTAACAATTAACGATTATCTTTGATAATTGTTGATTTAAAGGATTAGAAAAAGCTAACATTGATTCTCATCAATGTTCTATTGATTTTAATAATTAATAATTGTCTTTGATAATTATTAATTATTGCTAATAACCAAACCCGCTCTTAAACGTAGCGCACTACATTTACTGGAGCCCCATATGAGGTTTTAATGAGTTAGATTCAATTAATTAATTTAAATATGAATTAATAACTAAAGAAATAATTATTAATTATTTCTGATAGTAACACTGATCTAAACAACCAGTAAAGCCCTACACATGGAACATGAGTGTCCGGATCCCGACACCAAAACCGAATCAGACAGAAGGGTCAGGGTCCAGACATGAAACAAGACCGACTGAAAACACAAGACAGACTGGGGACGATAATGCCACGGTCCTGTCAGATAAAAACCCAGACGTTTGACTAGAAACAGAGCAGAAACTGGATTTGAACAAACTTGTCATGTAAATTTAATTAGATTATGGATTTCTTAGTGAGGAGCTATAATACTACATCTTCACCTTGGCAGTAGCTTTCAATTTTTAAGCCCTTTCATTGGCTTAGGCAATATTAGCTCATGAAATTAAAGAAAATACCTTTTAGAATGATAAAACTCGCCAGTGTGGATAAATTCAGAAGACATTCTTTTGACGTTTAATTCATGAAAGTTAAATTAATTGTAAAAAGGCTTTTGGTAAAAACTACTCTCCAATTGAATAAGAAAAAATGGTAACACTTTACAATAAGGTTACAATTGTTAACATTAGTTAATGCATTAGGTATCATGAACAAACGATTAGCAATATATTTTTTGCAGCATTTATTTATCTTTGTTAATGTTAGTTAATAAAAACACAATTGTTCATTGTTAGTTTATGTTAGTTAATAGTGAATTAACTAATGTTAACATATACAACTTCTGACTTTAAAAATGTATTACTATATGTTGAAATTAACATTAACCAATATTTAATAAATGCTTTAAAACTATTGTTCATTGTTAGTTCATGTTAACTAATGTTGTTAACTAATGTTAAAAAGGGAACCTTATTGTTAAGCGTTACAGCAATAAAGTGAAAAATATAAAACTATATTCAAAATATATTTTCTGAAAACATTTTATATTAAATTTATCTTGTTTTAAGGATGTTTAGATATTTTAATTGGAAAACGACACAAAAATACTGATTAAGAAAATAATTTTTAAAATGTAGGGCTTTCTTGACTACTTGCATGACTTCTAGACAAGTAGTCAACTAGTCAGCGGGTCAGTGTTTACCTTATGTAAATGACTTAACATATGCCGTGCAGCTTCAGCAGTCTTCACTGTTTCTGCCAAATCCAATGTTGCACCGGCAGAGAGAGTGTAAGTGGAGAGAAGCTGAGATGATGCGGGTGAGAAAATAAAGCAAGCATATCTCCATTGCCAGATACATGCTGCTTGCGTTGTTATGAACGGTGTAAAACAGTCATGCCCCACTCTCTTATAGTTTCTGTCAGCCACTGGGCAACAATTGATTAGCTTCCGGATTGTTCTCAAGAAATGTGGCTTGGAAGTGATCATTATAAATGAACATTAAATGTTGCTTATGATGGCTTTGTGAATGCAAATAGATCCTGGTTCACTTTATTTTCACATTGATATAATTCCAAATGTATAGGTTGCTTAGTGTCCTGTAGCCAGATCTTTGACCAAATGGCAAAAAAGTTTGACCTACATGGTTGGTTATTTTGGTCAAGAACTGGCCACTTCGAAAAGAAGTGACCATCTGATTAACATGTAAATGGATGAACCACAGTTTGTTTCTTTTTTAAGTGCCATTTAGCAGTGGGTTTATCTGAAATAGATAATAAGATAATAATATACCAGAATGAAAAAAAAAAAAAATGTTGAAGGGTTGGTAACAAAGACCTTGTTTGCTACTCACAGAAAGTCAGCCAATCACAGCCTGATCTCATTAAAATTACATGACTGTGGTGACATTTATGCAAAATGATATTATGTGGTTCATTACACATATGGCAAAAGTTCCAAGGTTAAATGTCTTTGTTATGGCTTGTTATGTTAATATTATATTGAATTTTAAATCAACAAAACTGACCTCCCTTTCCTAAACCTAAAACCTAAAACCTAAAACTAACCTATAGTGTAATAAAAGCAAATTTGAGATGAACAGCGCTGAAGCAGCCACGTCATTTTGAGGTGCTTCTTTGACACTTTCGACTCATGTGTCGCCACGTGTGCCCTGCATGACTCGTACCCTGGTTGTTCGCATCGCAAGTGCAACTTTCTATCTTTTGAGCTACCACGCAATTTGATCGCACACAAACAAGCATGTAAGTGTAGTTGGTTATGTAATGCAAATGTTAAAATGTATCACCTTACAAGTTATGTGCTATGGTAAAAGTGTTTAGATGTCATAAAATAGCATTATGTGAGGATCAGGGCGAAAAGTTAGTGTTTATGAACTGATAATCTGCCATTTTACTTGTGATTTGTGTTAATGTGAATAAAAGTCATTGTTGTTGGAGCGCTTCTAGTGTTCATTTTACCAGGAAACTGCGGCGACACGTACAACAAACCACATAAAAATCATTTTGTAAATGTGTGGGTGTACTAACGTGATTCTATGAGACCAGGTTAGATTAGAGACTGCAAAATCAAGAAAGTGATTTTCAGTTTTGTGTGCAATATGCATCAGATGGACAATGAATGGACTGTTGGTGGTCCGTGGGCGTGCCGTCTGAGGCTGAGACTAATGTGAGACTAACACAGATTGCAGCTCCAGTGCACCCTGACGACCCAGAAAAAAGCCTTTCCCATCTAATGCACATTTCCCCTGACAAGGTGATGATGTTCCTAGTTACACCTCTCACTGTTCATCTGGACTAGTGGCTTCCTCGGGGGTGCTTCTCTGAATAAAGCGCAGGGGAGTCTGCAAGATTAAAAAAGTGCCACTGAAAAGGCTCGCAGGATTGGGCAGCAGAATTGCAAGGCTTTGACACACCGGCTCTTGCAGGGTAGACTTTGCCTTTGTCCTTTTGCCTTATTTATATTGTGTGAGGCCTGTTCAATTCCTGGTACATGTTTGGCAAGGCATGAGGTGTGAATTTGTATGGAATAAACCCGTGGCTGTGCATTGCTGCCAAAGGCATAAAAGTCTAACCTGTTGACTGTGCCATCTTTGCCAATATTATTATTTTTTTTTTATTATCAGCAAAATCTCTTCATGAGTGTAGCATTTAAAGGCTTGGCCATTTCATTATAGATTGTAACTAGGTAATGAAGTACTGGAATACAATGATTGCTCATCATCATAGGTCCAGTTTACACATATTCATAAATTCAGTATCAACATTTGATTCCCTGTCAAGTGTGTAATTATTTTGATAGATACTTTCACCGTTCTCAGCATAATTAGACTGCTACAAATAGGTTTATCTCCCTGAAATGTATTAAATTTGCTCTGTTTGTTTAAAGAAATCGAACCAGACTGACACAGCAACATTGGCTCAGTGGTCTTTCTGTTTATTAGACAGAGGAGGGTTTGGGAAAACTCAAAAGTCTCAAATTGTATATTATTTTTTGCCATTTCATTTGTTGACAAATTATTACAACTAGCAAATTAAAAAAGTCCTGAAATAGCAAACTGTTTTTTAAGCAGCATTGCACTGACATATGGATCACCACTGGCAATGCAGCAAAAGACTTCTGCAGAGTTTTAGGAAATGACTCAAAACTCTTAATTTTATTATTTATTTCCTTTTCTACTTCCAACTATTATCTTACTTTTGATTCATTCCGCACTGTAAGGATTTTGGTCTCATTGTTCTAAATTTAAAGAGACCTCATTTACACAGTATTATTGCTCATTTAATACTTCAAAGTGGTTTCCGTACCTGTTTTCTTTTTTGCCTCCTCTATAAATTCCTTTTTCGGCCATACATAAAATCTGGTGTACATTTTTATCATACTTTTAAATACTGTATTTTCATGAGGAGAGAGAGAGAGAGAGAGAGAGAGAGAAACAGATTTCTTTTATTTAAATATTATTTAATTTGATTAGGATTGTCTGCCTTAACCGTTTTCAGTATCTTTCCTTTGTTTCTCTAAGAATCGAATGAAAACATATGAAAACATAAAATAATTCATTTGACAACATGAGTGTGTTTACACACAGTGCTCTTAGGGCAGACTTACATTGTCCACTCATATAACACACATGACTCCACATAAAACTACACTGCAACATTGTTTGTACTAACAAATACACTGTATTTGTTCACTATGCAAATGTATTTTCCCTGTAATTAGCATTCATACTCATTATTTTTTAATTAATTTTTTTGTACATGATTGCTATTTTTAGAATCTATATTTAATTAAAAGTGAAGAGTGAAATTTCTAGGCCTCCAGTGACACCAAATAGAATTTGGAAAATGGCAGGTTTCCCTGAACACTCCCCCGTCTTTCACTGGTTAAAGAAAAAGATAGCCCTGCCCTTAAACTTGAGCCATTGGTTGAGCCAATGATACTGTGCTGGGCTGGTTGGGATGCTCAAACAAACAGAGCACTGTTTTGAAATCACCACAGAGCCACAGTGTTTAAACTTTTTGGGAGGAACACGACAAATGGCTTACTTGTAATTGTCTCTGCATATTAACCTAGGATAGGAGAACGTTTTTTAACATCACAAAAATGATGCACTTCACCTTTAAATGACAATGTGTCAGGCCTCTGAGCAATGCTTAGATATGGTATTATTATATGAAAAATGTATATTAGATGTGTTCAACTTTGCTGTTTGATCATCACAATTTTAATAAAACAGATTCTGTTCAATGAATCATGCATCTAAAGTATCACTCTCTAGCAGCTTTTCAAATGAAAATAATTCAGATCATTTGTTACTGTGTTTAAAGGATCCTTTTGAGTGGCAGATATATTTTCACTCTTCAAAGATGTTCTGCAAATAAGATTTATCAGAATCTAATTTTTTCCCATCCTCTCCTCCACCACTCCCAAATGCAATAGATTGATGCAGCATGAAGACTGTATATCTGTCATAACTGATAGAAAACCAATGTATTCGTGTGCACAGCTGACACATTAAATGTTGATAAGTACCTGATGTATACAGAGGCAGTTTGCCCTTTTTGCAAACTTTAGCCTTCTGTACACCTGGCATTTACATGCATTTTTGGTAGTCAGATTGCAATCGGGATGCATGTAACTACAAAAATGCAGGTGTGAATGCACCTAAGATTCATTCTGATCGGATCACTGAAAGCACATTTGGAGTTGGTCAGATACAGATTCAGATCACATTGGTAAAACTTTACAATAAAGTTCTGTTCGTTAACATTAGTTAATGCATTAATTACTATGAACTAACAATGAACGATATATTTTTTACAGCATTTATTAATCTTTGTTAATGTTAGTTAATAAAAATACAAATACAATTGTTCATTATTAGTTCATGTTAGTTCATAGTGCATTAACTAATGTTAACATGTACAAGTTTTGATTTAAAAAATGTATTGCTATATGTTGAAATTTAACATAAACCAAGATTAATAACGGCTATAAAATTATTGTTAATTGTTAGTTCATGTTAAGTAATGTTGTTAACTACTGTTAACAAATGGAACCTTATTAGTAAAGTGTTACCATCCCATTTGATGAAGATGTAAATTCAAATGTGTATACCACTGTCAGAGTAATTAATTATGTAATGAGGTTAGTTTTTCAGTTAACCTGATATAAGTTTCCTTTTCTTGCAATCTCTATCCGATCATAATAGAGATGAACTGGAATGCAAGGTGTTAATGCAATATGCAGATAATATCCTTATACAAAACACATGCCAGTTGTACAGGGTCCTTCGAGTCTACACTTGGAGTGCACATGTTGGGAACTGCAAAATAAGATCTAAAAAAATCTATGAAAATGGCATATGTTTGTCAGGAATTTTGCTTTCTGAAAAAGCACCGATGTACATATTCATTGGTCCTTTTCTGCACCAAAATGCTTTGATATTTCGAATGACATCTGAATGATATTCGCTCACATCAGATGACTTGAGCACATACATCATTTTTGCTGTAAATGTTTGTGGATGAGAGAGCATAATCCTGGATTTTGCACCATTTCTGACAAGCCGCCATGAAATGCTGACATGCCTTTTATTCATACCCATCTCCATGACAACCTGAGACCTGAGCCTAGCATTGTGATCCATCACCCTGATATATCCCCTCATTTCACAGAAATACAAGACCCACATACTGGGGCAATGCACAGAAAATGAATTATGCATTCAATAGCTCATAAGGACCAAATGTATATAGCGAGATGAACACAATACCTGTATACAATATCTTTAAATATCAGGAGAGATATGAAATAAAAGGTAAATATAGGAAGAAATGAACCAAGCAATGGGTTTGATCTTACTTTTGATCTTCACTCTGCACTGTAAGGATTTGGTTCTTGCTGTTCTAAATGTAAAGATTTCATTAAAGCATGCATATTATATGTCATGCGAGTCTTCAAAGTGTTTTTCATACCTATTTCTTTATTTCTTTTTCCCTCCTCTTTACATTCTTTTGACAGTCATGAATAAAATAAATATTCATAATTATGTATTCATGTTTCAGAAAAAAACTAAATAAATAGACGGAATGCCTTTGTTCTTCTAAGGGGCCATTCGCACAGAATGCGTTCTTGTGTATAAAAAGGCCAGAAGGAGCACAATGGAACGGAATAAAAAGATGTACAGTCTGTTTAAAATTTTCAAGCAGACAAAAAGCTATGTTTTTTTTTTTTTTTTTTTTTTTTTTGCATTATTTGAGATAAATAAGTGCAATTTATGATACCCTTGTCACATTTTATTCCTGATTTGAATTACTGTACATATTCTTGACCAACAGTTTTGAAGATTTGGGTCTTTTCACATTTAACTAGAATGAAGCTGTATGACAGGAAATAGCTGTCCGGAAATGTTACCAAAATGGTTGCCGAGTGAACTAACTTGCCTTTAAGGGACTTTGCTATGGTTAAATAATAAAACAAAGCAGTAATCAAGAAAACAAAGATTTTTCTTTTAACTGGAACATTTTGCATTGACACACTTATTATTCAGGCCTCGTAAGATGATAAAAATGAGAGCACTGTCAATTCATCTTCATATGAGGCCATTTCCACTGAGGCAACACTCCAGACATTAAACTAGACCAAACGGGTTTATCTGACAATTTAGTCCCTTGATTAGTCATTCATTTGGCATGTTATCCGGTTCCTTAAGGGTTTTTTCCAGAGGAACAGTCCCCATAAGGAGCTGTGGAGTCGTATTTTAATTAGGAACTTATTAAGTAGAAAATTGTGACATCTATGAGGGGAAATAATGAAAGACATGAGAGGTAAAGGCTCGCGGCAGAAAGATCAGGGGTATAGACAGCCTTGGGCTTTCAGGGCTTTAGCCCCAAATATGGTTTACTCTCTAATGTAATTTTTTTCTAAATGTAGCTTTAAGCATCATGTGACCAGACTTTCAGAATAAACAAACAGGAAGAACATTACAATTCTGTGAAATTAATTTGTAGATGGCAGTACTTACGAAAAGATAACCAAGACTTTGAAATTACTAGACTTCTATGCATTGAGAGGAAAAAACAAAACAAAAGAATTTGGCCCTAAACTTTTTTTTAAATTTTTTTTTTATTAATTTTAATTATGTTTTAACTTTTACTCAATAATAATAACATGTTGTTTCTACATGTATTCTCTCTGTTTTACACAAACATATGTCAAATGTTTAAAGTCAGTTTGAAAAAAAAAAAAACATATTTGTTTCAGCTGAGCTATGTTTAGGGGATTGTTGCAGCATGAGTAAGAGTAAATTAATTTTCATTTTAGGGTGAACGATCCTTTTATAACATACATTTGATATTATTGATGTTTTTATTTTCATTTTAAAGTGCACTCAATTTATAATCTCTATGAAATAATTTATTCTTTCGTTAAGTGATATTCACACACTAAAATGGTTCCAAATTCAGGATTACGCAATGAGTTGTTTAATGTTAGAGTGGAGACAAAATCAAGGCCTGACCTAGCAAATGGAATGTCTCATTAAGAGAATAAGAACAAAGATTTTGGTTGGGGGACTTGAGAGGCAGGCTGATTGAGGCAATCAGACCTGCTGCAACACTGAATGCTTTCTTGTCCCTCTCTCTATTGTAGGCCGTATTTTCTGAACAATCTTGGAAGAAAGATTGGCTGAAATGTGCCTGACCTCCAAATGATTTATTTTTCGTTAAAGTTGACTCACTCTGAAGTTCTGCATGATCAAGCCATTTTACTTGAACTTTTAAGATAAATGTGCTGACAATGCTGTCCGATTTGTGTACTGTTTGACATGTTACTCTGCTTTGACTGTTTTCAGTAAAGAAATGCAGTCTGTAGGCTCTTTGGTAAGCACAATAAAATCTGCAAATCTGACAGGCAGTGTGAGCTCATCTATAGGCAACAAAGCTAAGATGGCACACATGACAGTTGATAACTGCTTCTATATTCAGAACTACATGCTAAAATGCAATTTAATTCAAAAATGGATAAGGGAAAATATTTAAGAATATTTAAGATATTCTGTCGTCATTTACTAACCCTCATTAGACTTTTTTTTTTGTCACTTATGTCTGACAGAATTCAGCGATAGTAGGTCAAAAGTTCTGCTGCTGAAATCAGTCTGTACTTACCGAAATTCAAACCACTGCCCCCAGTGGCTGAAGCTGGAAGTGTTGTTGAATGTATGGGCATGTGTGAGCACCACTTTCTGGGTGAAATGTCCACAGAGTGGCGCCAAAAGTGAGTTGTAAAGTGAGTTCTAAATTATGTAATAGTCAACAGGAATGCATATTTTATTAACCATGTGTCCTAACCCAAAACCTATCATAAACCTAACCGTCAGTGGAGTAAAAAATAATATTAAAAAATGCAAGCACTTAATCATACTCATCACTGATTATGTGTACGTGATTACTTCCTGTACTCCATGGGAACAGAAAGGTAAACACGTTTGAATTGATTTGAACTGAAAATATCTGATTGGAAATCAGCAGCCATGTCAGTAACTTGGCAGATTTTAGGGTACTGGAACATTTGGTAGCAACATGTTGATTTCCCGTGTAATCATGCTATTTTTCTATCATGGAACATAAAAGGGGATACTTAGCAGAATGGCCAAGCTGCTCTCTTCCGAACAACAAAAGTAGCCAATCAGCAGCCAGAAATGAAACTGTCTTAACCATGGTACCTTCACAGTAAAGAAAGAAGAAAGAAATGTTTATAATTATATGTTTATGTTTATAATTGAATTAATTTATAAGAAATTATTTGTGATCTGGGTGGAACCAATCTTGGGTCTGGAACAATACCACAGTTCACTAATTAGTGACCTCTGGAGTACAGTATGATGCAGGGTTTGGCGACTAACAGATATTATTAGAGGGTTGGCAAAAGTTTCAAAATAGTAGCTCTTCTGCTTGTCATCTTTTTTCTTTACTTCACACAGGTCACACAGGTGCATCACATTAACAATGGACATGAGTGACAACCACAAAGTGTCCAAATGCAGTTGTCCCAAATGGAACCAAATATATCTATTGTTTTATCTTTTGAAACCAAACAAACTTATTTTTTTTATATGTTTTATGTGGAAAGTGTGCTTGTGCTTTCTTTCTATTTTTTGTTATCTAATGCAAAGCAACTCATATATTTTTACATGTGGTTGAAGTATTCAAATAATTTTTGGGGCCATGGTAACCCTGAAGTCCGTTTTTGTTTTGTGCTGCTTTCTTTTTCTATGCAATTCTCATGTGTGGGTTGCATATTGAATGAAATTATTATAAATTAAATAAATCTATACATATTGCAGGATAAACATCTGAGTCACTCTGATGTTCGGCTGAACCTTGAGTGGCTAAGCGAGACACTCTTTCATTCACCTTGTCCTAGGTCATTAGCAAAGCCGCTGGTGTCGATGCCATTGTCATGAAACCAGCAGCATAGATGCACTGTTGTGATCGGCCCTCAATCCCCTTACGGGCTCATTACCCAACAGCTTTCAATCACATAAAGCCACTTCATTTTAATACGGTAAGGCGCTGAGAGGGCTTTTGAGCAATACACAGGGAGCTAGACAGCTGGAAAATATTGTTATGTTCCTTTGGATCCAACCGACTACCAGAAGTTAATGTGTTGAATCACTGAATAGCTTGTCTGGATGTCATTTATATCCATATTTTCTGGATTTCCATGGATGCCCTTGTTTGATCACTTGGATGGAACTTACTGATTGGGATTGTGTTTACAAAGAAGTATCATTATTAATTCTGTTGTCATAAGGTCTTTAAGTGGAATCGAGGTATTGTCATGCAAATCAGTCACTTGTCACTTAGCAAATGCTTTTCACACTAAGCGACTAACAATAATAAAATTAAAATTATGGTTCATGACCTGTCTTTAAAAAAAATTCTATCTAGGTTTTTGTATTATGCAGTGGTAAGGACATTATTTGAATAAACATTAGGGTTATATGCCCAGTTGTAACACTCATCTCCATCGTTTGATGAATAACTGTTGCCATGATTACTGAAAAAATTTACACAGATGTTTCTTAAACCAAATTCTGTTTCCGCCTGCATTAATAGCACAGTGTTAAAGCAAATATTGCTCACATTTGTGAATAAGGTGCAATCAATAAGTTTAATTACGAAAAAAGAGGCAAGTTTGCAATTAAAAGAAATACGCTGATTTTATTAAATTACTCATGACTCAACCTATTTTAGTGCATTTAGCGCCTAGTTAAACTGGATTGTAGGTCTTTAGTGAATTAGATTCAGGTTTTTGTGCTGAGATACCGCAAAAGCGCAAAAACTGTACTGAACTATAAAAACAAGCCTGTTGAGTTTCTCAATAATTGTTCATGCTGATAGTAATAAATTAGGCTACCATTAATAAAATAATAAATGCATAACAAAATGTCTGTCAATAAGTTTACATGCACTTTTAAAGTTCAGTTTCAGTAAGGAATAATCCATCATGGAAAGCTAACAGACCTACAGTACATAATGTGATTGTAGCTTGGCTTCGTCCTTCATCCCCTATACACGTTAATTGCACCACAATTGGCCTCAGCACTGGCGTTATGAAAGACAATGGTCACAAGTGGCCTTTATATAACAATTCCTCAGCTGACATCCTTTCTTTTGAATATTCGATTACACATAAGCCCCTTTCACACATACAGCCTTTTTCAAAAAATGTACAGTAATTTTCAGGTTAGAGGTCATGAGTGGACATGACCCTTTTGAAAATACTGGTAAATTTTGCTCTGGCAATTTCCCTTAATGAAAAGTTGTATCATTACCTATATATTTCCATATTGATGGTATGTGTAAACAGAGCCATAAGATTACCAGTTTAGGTAAGGACAAGATCAGGACATGCTGACGTAAGAAAGTTCTAACAGAAATGACAAATTTACTCCGTGCCATAACACTGGTGAATCGGAAGTAAGACAAATGTCAACAAATTGGCCAGAATGTGAAACTAGAGCACTTTTTTGGCAAAAAATGTAAAACATCACCAACATTACCGACCGCATATGTTCAGAATTCAGATACAAAATAATACCTGCCATGTTTTCAGACAAGAAGCCTACATTTCTGGCACAGCCGTGTAGATGTCATTTTCGGTGTCACAGAGTTTAACGGCATTTGGTGCTGATGTGTGAATGGTACTAGCAAAATGGAAAAAAAGACGAAAAAGTTGTTGCATGTGTCAGTAGCACATGTGGTACATTTACCATTAAAGGCAACCAAATGGTTTTCCTGTAATTTACTTGGTTGCATGTGTGAAAGGGGCTATTGTGTCATGTATCATACAATAGACTGTAGACTGCTTGACTGCAAAAACCTGCAGTAGCTTGACTGCACGTGTAAATGTACTGTATGATCATCTTGTAAACGTGTATGATTTTAGGGTTATTTCTGTTATTTTTTGTACGATAAACTATTTTAGTACTGTATTGTGTTGCCACTTGATGCGCAGTATAAAATCTGAGTCTTAAAGCAAAATCAGTTGAGAACCACTGCAGAAGAGAAATAACAGGTTGAGAGTGAACAGCCACTTTTACAACACTTTAAGGACTTGGAAGACTAATGCAAGCAGATCAAACCTTTTTTTTTAATATAATATAGCACACTGCTGGACACCCAAGTGACTTCTTCTGTGAAATTAGAAAATTGGCACTCCATAGACAGGTCGAAGAGTCAGGAAAGATGCCCGACTGGTAAAAATAATGAAAAGTGCCAACTGAGGAGTGCAACCACCCCTGGACCTGTTAGCTTCTAACTCGGCTCACATTTGCACCATTTTATTTTCCCTCAGGCCTCTAAAGATGCTCATCTCTGCACCAGAGTACCTGAAACTGGGTCAGGGCTCTCCTCGCATTTCATTTTATGTCCTCTGTACTGCACACAGTCTTAATTGATTCTCTTAGTATCTGGGGTTTTGAAGTGTGCTACTAAAATAAAAGTTAGCTGTGTGAAAAGAGCACTCCTTTTTTTCTGTTGAGAGGGCCTAATTAGCATACGGGGCCTGAGGTAGTTTGTCGCCGACCCGTCTTTATGTCTTGGGAGCATTCTAGGATGAGTTGAATGGCTCTATCTCGCCCAAAATAACCTGGCTTACTGTCTGACATGTAGCCCAGTTGAGAGTTCTATTTTCATAAGTGTTGCATTCATTTCACTGAGCTCCTTGGGAGAATGGCATCCCGGCAAGCCGGCAGAGTGACTTGGAGTCTCTCACTAGTGTAGATGTATTTCAGGCTGTATTTTCAGTTGACAAATTGCACCAGTGTTTCTCTGAGTTCAGAGCCAGGGGAAATCAAACAGCTGCAGAGAGACAGATCGTGCATAATTTTGTGTCCCCTTTATTCACAGAAACATTCTCCATGACTAGAGAGTTGGGCATCTTTGTTTTTAGTACACTTATCTATTCATTCACTGTTACTTGGCAACTACTCATTAATTTAAAAGGATCTTATCTTAGTAACTGTGTAATAATTTAATAATAATTTCATTTAACATGACCAATTTCCAACCTCTCTCAGACCCTTGGAAATATATAGGCTGATTTTGTTACAGTTTCCTTTAAGGCCTTTAAGACAGTGATCACACAGGAACTCGAAATGTTATGTAGAGCCCTACTAAATCTATTAGTAGTCTATTCATTGTTCTTTCATAACTTTAAAGGCTTTAATCTTTACAATTTTATGTAAATTGGGTATACAAAATTATTTTTCAACAATGCGTTTTGTAACACTGTCTAAAAGGGTAAAAAAAAAAAAAAGGTGTTTGTTGTTGTTTATTTTTGGTTTGTAATTTTATATTTGTCATTTTATGTTTAAAAGTTTAAAATTGATGTGGAAGTGGTAGCAATAATAGGAAGGTGTATTTTAGGAGATACCTTTAAATTGTTTAGAAATGAAGTGTTTATAATCTGACCCCTAGAGTTCAAGGGGCGGGGTCACGAGAGAAAAAGAGGAGATTTTTCTAGAGAGTTCGGGAGTGCAAGAAGCAAGAGAAAAGAGTACACACATGTAGTGTCTAAAGACTAAGAAAAAGAAAAGGATTTTGATTTGAAAGTAGAAACATTGAACAGCTTAAAGACTGTTGATGGGAGGAACTGAGTGTCGACAAGACGCTGAGCTCAAAAATTATAGTTTAAATTCAACAGTTGCGTGAACCTAAAGTGTGTGCGTGCGCAACGCTCCAAGAGAGTGTCGCAGTTTATCTTGTTTTTTTTTGTTTCATCTGTGAAAGTATTCGGAAGAGAGACAATACCCGTGTTTTATTTTACATTAAAGTGTTAAGAAATGGTTGAAGTGTTCGGAGCTCAAGGGATGACTGAGTGAATGCGGAGCGATTTATTAGGAGAGACCGACGTGCTTTCGTGGCCTGTGCTGATCGGGCCTATCTACAAGATGGAGGATTTGCCTGGACATGTCATCCGATTCATCTTTGGAAGAGATGGTTTGTGATGGATGCATGGATGACTGGATCTGCTGATCATTTCATTGGTGCATCTTCGAATCTGGTACTGTGTTGTTTTTGGAATCGCTTTCTTGTGGGATCTTGTGAGTACTCCTAACTGTTCGCTAACACATTAATTTGAGCTCTTACCTTGCGCGCCTACAAGAGACGTAAATCCCAGCTGGGTAATTTTCTTTTTTTTAATTATTTGTTTGGGAATGTATTTTATTTTGAGTATAATGTGAATCTGAATGTTTCATATTTAGTGTGAAATTTGTATTCCATGTGATCACTCATTTGAATTTATTTTTTTTTAAAGTTCTTTTGTTTCATATGTGTTGATTTCAATTAACAGTGTTATTAGTTGCTTCAGTTTCAAAGGGAAATAAGAGAAAAAAAAAATCAAAAGAATAAATAGTGTTTTAGTATTTTAATCTCCTGTGATCTTTCTGCAGAGAAAGGGGGAGGTTAAAGGGGACATCTGAGTAAATTTCGTTGAGATTGGGGTTTACACGATGTAATGTGGGCACAGTGGTTCATCTACAAAGTTATTTCCAAATGTAACATTAGATATTAAACAGTAAAAATCTGAAGGTCCTGGGTTGTATTTAATTATTAGACATTACTTGGTTAATAAATACTCTTTATGACTAAAGTAAATTTAGATGTGCCTCTCACCCGTAGTTTTTTTAGTTTGAATTTCCCCTAGACATACTTGTATTTTGAGCCAGTGCATTGGTGAGAGGGCTACATTTGTGGGGGCTCGTCCGGGATTATCTTTCAGACTGTTCCCCCTCCCCCCCTTTCTTTCTAGAAACTGAATTTACTGTGTTCTTTGATAATTTGGAGTGATTTATGTGCAAACTGTGAATTTTTTTTAGAATTCTATTGACAAAGTGTACAAGGGCGTTAAGGCTTAACAGCTATTATCTCTTTATTTACAGACACATTGTTTAAAGACACAGATGAGAAATATGGATGTAAGTGAGGTCATTGCTTGGTGTAGTGAGAAGAATGTTGCATTTGAGAATGCAATTATCTTAAGTAATGTACCTTCAGACTGTGAAGACAGGATTGTATACCATGTGCTTGATTCCATTTTAGGCATGAGTAAGTGCAAAGTGCGTGGCCGTCGTTCTGATATGACTAAACAGCAGCAGTTTGTCTTAATTGAAACAGTTAGCAAGGTTTCTGAAATGTCTATTCCTGCTGAAATTGGAGGGCCTGATGTAGGTACATGGTACACACAAGTTGTAAGTGTTACTACTCGAACACCTGAGCAAAACAGCGGTGATGAGTTTCATTCAAAACTGTTTTCTTTCTTGCTTAAAGAGGGAAAATCTCTAGCTGACGTCCCAAGCATGGTTTCCCCTGCACCCACTCTTAATACTGAGCTTGTTGATGCTATTACCTCTCTTGTCCAGAAGTGTAATGCTGTTTCACCTGCTGAGGGGTCCAGCTATAGAAAGCTACGTACCTTCTCCGGGTTGACACCCACACCCAACGGTGAGGATGAGTATGAGGTTTGGGCTGAACAGACTACACACATTCTTGAAGAGTGGCAGTGCCCTGATAACGTTAAGAAACAAAGACTTGTTGAATGTCTTAGGGGTCCGGCAGCAGACATTGTTAGATTTGAAAAAACTGGGAATCCACTAGCAACTTCCAGTGATTATCTCAGTGCACTTGAGTCAGCATTTGGCACCACAGAAAATGCTGCTGATCTGATGTTAAAGTTTCGGAGTACTTTTCAGAATGTGGGAGAAAAGCTCTCAACATACATACTGAGACTAGACAAGTTGTTACACAGTATTTTGCACAAAAGAGGCATTGATCTCTCTGAAATGAACCAGTTTCGTATGCAGCAGATAATCAGAGGAGCCCTTCCTAGTGACATGGTAGCTCTTCGCTTGAGGATGACACACAAATTGTGTGACCCACCATCCTTCAATGAACTTTTGAAAGAGGTTAGGGAAGAAGAGAACATGATGCACAGTCGAAACTCAGTCCAGCCTAAGGTAGCTGTGTCTGCTGTGTCTTCCACAAAGAGCGAGGCATCTGTTAAAACTAATCCTGCTGATTCAGAAATTGAGAAATTGAAAAAAGAGATTAGAGGGTTGAAGAGTGAGGTGTCACGCTTATCAATTGCAGCAAGTGAAACTGTGACTCAGGACATTCCTGCAATGCATAGCCTAACTACATCTACAGAGAGGAGAACACCAAACAGAGCACATGTGGGTAACTCAAACATCTTCTGCTATAAGTGTGGTGAAGATGGGCACTTACAGCGTGACTGTGTTATTGAGGAAAATTTGAGGAAAGTAAATCAGCGACTCATCAGATTGAAACGGCCGACGGGAAACTTCCCCGGGGCTCAGTAGAGGAACGGCCTGAAGCTCCAGGTAAGACACGTTCCACAAAGTGCAAGAGAGTGAAAGCAGAGCAAGTTGTTCTCCCAGGCGGGTTAGTTGGAACCAGCTCTATCCTTCCTATTCAGATAGAAGGCATTTATGCGAAAGCTTTGCTCGATAGTGGGTCGCAAGTTACTCTGCTGAACAGATCCTTTTATGATAAGTATCTGAAGCATCTGCCATTGACACCAATTGAAAATTTGGAAATATGGGGCCTAAGTTCTCAACAGTACCCATATGATGGCTGTTTGTCTCTGAGGCTTGAGTTTCTGGGATCTGTAGCTGGAGTGGCAGAGACCATCGAAGCACTTGTGTTGGTTTGTCCTGACCCCATTGTAAAAGGAGCCATTGATATTCTGGTGGGAACAAACACATCCGTGGTGAAGAAGCTGGTAGAAGTTTGCCAGGAGAAAATGGGAAATGATTTTCTGCATACCATGACTGTTCATCCTGAGATTAGAATTGCCTATGAACGGGTTATTGCTGTTAGCAAGTGTGATGTCGACGACAGTAGAGGCACCGTCTGGTTTCCTCGCCTTAAGCCGTTGAAGTTGACTCCAGGAGAGAGTGTGAGGGTCTCTGGAATCCTGAAGTACCCCGTTACCTCGTCTGCTAAAACCCTGTTAGTAGATCAGCCTGAGGAGTCCCGGTTTCCTGAGGAACTGCTAGTGAGAGCTGAGGTGCAGTCTGCTTCTGTTGTCCAGTCCAAGAGAATTGGAGTCACTATTAGGAATGTCTCTTCTCGCCCAGTGACAATTAAGAGGGGAATGCCTATTGCCCATGTGTTTCCTGTTGATGTTGTGCCTACCGTCTCTAAACCCAGAGAGAGTAGGGGCCAAACCAAACTGTCCCCGGATTCATTTGACTTTGGTGATTCTTCTGTGTCTAAAGAATGGAAACAGCGGTTGGCCAAAAAGATGTTGGAGCGAAAGGATGTTTTCTCCTGTGATGAATTCGATGTGGGATGTTCAAAGAGTACTCAACACCACATCAGACTGACAGAGGATAAGCCTTTTCGTGAGAGGTCCCGACGGCTTCCACCGGCCGACATTGAGGATGTTAGTCAGCATTTGGAGAAGCTGAAGGAGGCTGGTATTATTGCTGAGTCCAGAAGTCCCTACACTTCACCGATTGTCGTAGTCCGGAAAAAGAACGGACAGATAAGGATGTGTGTAGACTACAGAACGTTGAACCGTCACACAATCCCTGACCAATACACCGTTCCCCGCATTGAAGATGCTCTGGCCTGCTTAAATGGAAGCCAGTGGTTCAGTGTATTGGACCTTAGGAGTGGATATTATCAGATTCCCCTGAGTGAAGAAGACCAAGAAAAGACAGCTTTCATCTGCCCAATGGGGTTTTACCAATTCCAGCGGATGCCACAAGGGATTTGTGGAGCTCCCTCGACCTTCCAGCGAGTGATGGAAAAGACGGTGGGAGATATGAACCTGTTGGAAGTGTTGGTCTACTTGGATGACCTCATTATATTCGGACGGACTTTGGAGGAGCATGAGGAGAGGCTGCTCAAGGTGCTGGACCGCTTGCAGAGCGAAGGGTTGAAGTTGTCGCTGGACAAGTGCACCTTTTGTCAGACTTCTGTCAGCTATGTTGGGCATATTGTGTCTCAAGATGGTGTCTCAACTGATCCCTCCAAAATTGAAGCTGTCAAATCTTGGCCCAGACCTCAGAACGTGACAGAGCTACGCTCGTTTTTAGGTTTCTGTGGGTATTATAGGCGTTTTGTAAAAGACTACTCTAAAGTGTCTTATCCCTTGAATCAGCTGTTGCAGGGTTGTCTTCCAAATAAAAGTCTGAAAAAGAACAGAGCAGAACATAACCTAGAAAAGGTGTGTTATAAAGCACCAGATCCATTTGGTAATAGATGGAGTGTTAGTTGTGAAGCTGCTTTCAGAGAGTTGAAAGAAAGGCTTACTCAGGCTCCTGTGTTGGCCTTTGCAGACCCCAGCTACCGTATGTGTTGCATGTTGATGCCTGTTGTGAAGGGCTGGGTGGGGTGTTGTACCAAGACCAAGGGCAGGGGTTGCGTCCTGTAGCATTTGTCAGCAGAAGTTTGACACCTTCTGAAAAGAATTACCCAGTCCATAAACTTGAGTTTTTGGCATTAAAGTGGGCAGTCGTTGATAAGTTACATGATTACCTGTACGGAGCTAAGTTTGAGGTGCAGACAGACAACAACCCGCTAACTTATGTTCTAACCACATCAAAATTAGATGCTGCAGGGCATAGGTGTTTGGCGGCTTTATCTGCCTATGATTTCAGCCTTAAGTACAGGCCTGGTAAACAGAACATAGATGCTGATGCTTTATCCCGTCGACCTCACCAGAGAGTGGAGGATGAGAAGGGTTGGACAAATATTTCGTCTTCCGGTGTGAGATCCCTGTGTAAGCTGCCAGAGCTTGAAAAGTCATGTGGTGTTTTGAGCTGTTATGGAGTTGTCACCTCTTTAGGGGGGTCCCCAGTATCAGTCCCCACAGCTTACTGCAATTTAGCCACATTAGACACTAACCTTATTCCTAAACTGAGTTCTTTTGATCTGTCTCTCTCTCAGCAGAAAGATCCTTGTTTTGGTGAGATATGGAGAGCACTGAAAGTAGGAGATTCAAACAAGGTGAACAGGAAAGTTCATAAAGACCTTCCCGTGGTTATGAGGGAGTGGGAGAGGTTAGGAATGGAAGGTGGTGTGATGTTCCGTCGCACTCAGGCAGCAAACAAGGCAAGACTAAAACAGTTGTGTTTACCTCAGAAATTTCATGATGCAGTTCTCAAGTCACTGCATGATGATTCTGGCCACTTAGGTTTTGACAAGACCTATGGGTTTGTAAGAGAGCGCTTTTATTGGCCACGAATGAAGACAGATGTGGAACAGTACTGTCAGACTTGTGCTCGGTGTGTTCAGAGGAAGACATTACCAAAAAGAGTTGCACCTTTGTCACACTTGTCTAGCACAGGACCTATGGACCTGCTGTGTATGGATTTTCTTTCCATTGAGCCTGACTCCAGTAACATCTGCAATGTTCTAGTCATCACTGACCATTACACCAGATATGCGCAAGCTTTCCCCACCAAAGACCAGAAGGCATCAACTGTAGCTAAGGTACTGTGGGAGAAGTATTTCATTCACTATGGACTGCTGAAACGCATTCACTCGGATCAAGGAAGAGATTTTGAGAGTCGACTCATCTTTGAGTTGTTGGACATCTTGGGGGTGGAGAAATCCAGAACAACCCCATATCACCCTCAGGGTGATCCACAACCAGAACGATTTAATCGGACGCTGTTGGACATGTTGGGGACTTTAGACCCAAAACAGAAGCAGCATTGGAGTCGACATATTGGACACCTTGTTCACGTGTATAACTGCAGTCAGAATGAAGCCACAGGTTTTTCTCCTTACTTCTTAATGTTTGGAAGGGAAGCCAGATTGCCCATTGATCTGAGTTTTGGTGTGTCAAGTGATGGTACCTCCACTAAGTCTTACCAGCGATTTGTCAAGAACATGCAAAGAGAATTGAAAGTTGCATATGAGTTGGCTGAAGCTACCGCTAGAAAGAAGAATGAAGGAAACAAGAGGAGGTACGATCAGAGACTTCATTACTCGCATCTTGTTCCTGGTGATAGAGTTCTAATCCGAAATTTGGGACTGCAAGGAAAGAATAAATTGGCTGACCGGTGGAATTCTGTGCCATACATTGTTCAGAGCCAAATGCCAAACCTACCTGTATTTCGTTTAAAGCCAGAAGATGGTAGGGGACCTGTTAAGATTCTTCATCGGAATCATATTCTTCCTGTTGGACAGAATTTGAGACAGCGGCATATCGTAGACATTGTTCCAAAACCTAGAAAGAGAGTTCTGAGGAATAGGAAGAATGCTGAACAGAATCCGAGTACAGAACAGGAAGTTGAGAATGCACCTGTAGAACAGGAAGCAGAAACCAGAGTTAACCAGAATTTCGATGAGAGTTCAGAAAGTTCTAATAGTGATGATGAAATGTATGGAACTTGGTTTCATGTTCCTGAAGAACTCTTTCTGACTCCAGAGAGTGGAGAACTCGCTCAAAACAATGAAGAGGTTTCTGATGATGCTGTTCAGGAGAATGTTGAGCAGAATGTTCATGATAACATTGAGCAATCTAAAGAAAAAGTTGAGACAAATGAATCTGTAGAGTCTGTTTCAAGACTGCTATCAGAAATTGACTCTGACAACTTGCAAAATGTGAGCAGAGTGTCAAAGATATGTGATGATGTTGCAAGTGAGGTGCAAGACCTCTCAAACGTGAATGAGACTGGTGTAAATCAAGGTATCTCTGCTGAGATGATGGAAAATTGTAGAAGGTCTCAAAGAGAAAGAACTGTGCCTAAGAGGTTTACTTATGATACTATTGGGGAGCCAAAATTTGAGCCTGTCATTGCTCAAACTAAAGTTGTAAGTCCTGTTAGATACTGTTCTACAGTGTTTTTACGGATGAATGTGCCTTCAAAAAGGTTAGGTACCTGTTCAGTTAACTTACCTATCAGACATTAATTTGAGTGATTAATTCAAGTCTTGACATGGGTCTATCGTGATATTATCTTGTTCATTTATTTGAAAAGTGTATATGTGTCTATATATGTGAAAAGAGCTAAGATAACAAAATGAATGTTCAAAAAAAAGGTTACTGAAGGTACTGTATTGTGTTTCACTCATGGGAAATGTAAATTGTGTGATACTATGTTTTCCCTCGTTATGAGGACATAACGATTTTTGGTGGGGGGAGAATGTAGAGCCCTACTAAATCTATTAGTAGTCTATTCATTGTTCTTTCATAACTTTAAAGGCTTTAATCTTTACAATTTTATGTAAATTGGGTATACAAAATTATTTTTCAACAATGCGTTTTGTAACACTGTCTAAAAGGGTAAAAAAAAAAAAAAGGTGTTTGTTGTTGTTTATTTTTGGTTTGTAATTTTATATTTGTCATTTTATGTTTAAAAGTTTAAAATTGATGTGGAAGTGGTAGAAATAATAGGAAGGTGTATTTTAGGAGATACCTTTAAATTGTTTAGAAATGAAGTGTTTATAATCTGACCCCTAGAGTTCAAGGGGCGGGGTCACGAGAGAAAAAGAGGAGATTTTTCTAGAGAGTTCGGGAGTGCAAGAAGCAAGAGAAAAGAGTACACACTTGTAGTGTCTAAAGACTGAGAAAAAGAAAAGGATTTTGATTTGAAAGTAGAAACATTGAACAGCTTAAAGACTGTTGATGGGAGGAACTGAGTGTCGACAAGACGCTGAGCTCAAAAATTATAGTTTATATTCAACAGTTGCGTGAACCTAAAGTGTGTGCGTGCGCAACGCTCCAAGAGAGTGTCGCAGTTTATCTTGTTTTTTTTTGTTTCATCTGTGAAAGTATTCGGAAGAGAGACAATACCCGTGTTTTATTTTACATTAAAGTGTTAAGAAATGGTTGAAGTGTTCGGAGCTCAAGGGATGACTGAGTGAATGCGGAGCGATTTATTAGGAGAGACCGACGTGCTTTCGTGGCCTTGTGAGTACTCCTAACTGTTCGCTAACACATTAATTTGAGCTCTTACCTTGCGCGCCTACAAGAGACGTAAATCCCAGCTGGGTAATTTTCTTTTTTTTAATTATTTGTTTGGGAATGTATTTTATTTTGAGTATAATGTGAATCTGAATGTTTCATATTTAGTGTGAAATTTGTATTCCATGTGATCACTCATTTGAATTTATTTTTTTTTAAAGTTCTTTTGTTTCATATGTGTTGATTTCAATTAACAGTGTTATTAGTTGCTTCAGTTTCAAAGGGAAATAAGAGAAAAAAAAATCAAAAGAATAAATAGTGTTTTAGTATTTTAATCTCCTGTGATCTTTCTGCAGAGAAAGGGGGAGGTTAAAGGGGACATCTGAGTAAATTTCGTTGAGATTGGGGTTTACACGATGTAATGTGGGCACAGTGGTTCATCTACAAAGTTATTTCCAAATGTAACATTAGATATTAAACAGTAAAAATCTGAAGGCCCTGGGTTGTATTTAATTATTAGACATTACTTGGTTAATAAATACTCTTTATGACTAAAGTAAATTTAGATGTGCCTCTCACCCGTAGTTTTTTTAGTTTGAATTTCTCCTAGACATACTTGTATTTTGAGCCAGTGCATTGGTGAGAGGGCTACAGTTACTACAGAATTTTGCCATACCCTGAAATCGACTCTGCCAAAATACTGACAAGTGGCATCCCCCATCAGACATTTTTACATCAGTTCAAATGTGTTAACCTTTTCCTATGGCACTAGCGTGTTGCGCCAGAAGCCTCAGAGACAGGGGTTCTGGTCCTGTGGAAACCAGGAAATAATCACGTTTACATAAACAATGATTAATATGATTCAGAGGTTTCATTTTCCCTCCAAGGTTACATTTTTACATACTAACCAATGGTTAGGTTTAGGGTTGGGGTTTAGCATTTCCCCCAGAAAATGGAGCTCACATGTGCCCATTCGTTCAGCAACACTTCCAGCTTTGACTAATGTCTTTCAATGTAAAAAATACCATAGTGAACAGTACATTAACATGTGCACTACTGACAACCGGACATTGGCAATGCTTATGAATGGCTACAAGTTTTGTTTCTTCTAATGAAAATTTAAAAAAAAAAAAAAATGCATGCCAAAACAAACCAACTCTCCTCTTACATAATAAGGTTAATTAATTTAAGGATGATTACTTGGGCATTTAATTAGACTGTTATGGTAAAATATTCACCTTGCAGTGCTCTTTTACTCTCATTAGACCCATCCTATGGCCTTTGATGCTCTCCTCTTTGCATCATTCCTTCATTAGTTGCCTTTTGCTTTAATGAGAGCATTCCTGTCTTTATTCTGATGCACAGACACGCAGTAATTTGCACATCTTAAAGCAAATCTGTACTCCCCAAAACTTGCAGGATGTTGTTAGTGCAACAAAAAATGCTTTCAGAAAAATAACAACGCTCCCTTATCCTTTTATGCTGCATCTGTCGGCACGTTTCAAAGCACCAAACTTTATGTGTAGACTTATTCTCAGGAAAAAGGAGAGTTGTTTTATCAGGTGCAGGTGAGTTTAAAGGAATAGTTCACGCAAAAGTGAAAACTGTCATTAATCACTCACTGTTGTCACATTGTTTTAAACCCTGTATGATTTTTTTCTGTGAAACAAAAAATAGACATTTTGAAGAATCTTCATGGAAGTCTTTTCCACACAATGACCATTCATAGTGACCACAACTGTTAAGCTCCAAAAATGAAAAACACCAAAAAATCATAATAAAAGTAGTCCATACAACTTGTGCGCTACATTCTAAGTCTTCTGAAACCAAATGTAAGTCATTATTCACTGATATTCTTCCTCTCCAGTGAGCTGTTAACTCAAAAACAGTTGCGACCGGATCACTAAGTAAATTTAAGTCGAGAACTGGATCATTCTGATTTGTGAACTAATTGTTCATTCTGACTTGGGAATCGATCAACCTGTTCATTAATAAAAACCAACTCAAAAGAATAATTTGTTCATGAATCAAACAGGCTCATTTCACAAGTTCAACTCTGACTAAATGAGTCTGACTGAACCATATGGTCACTGCAGTTCTCGATTCAACAACTCACTGGAAAGGAAGATTTTTAATACAGCACACAAGTTTAATGGACCACATTTATGGTTTATTGGTGTGTTTTTTGCCTTTTTTTTTTTTTTTTTCATTTTTGGAGCTTAACTGCTGTGGTTACTATGAACTGTCATTGTATTGAAATTACAAAAAGTGTGTGAAGATTATTCAAAATTCTGCTTTTGGGTTCTACAGAAACAATAACATCATACAAGTTTAGAATGACATGAGAGTGAGTAAATGACACAATTTTCATTCTTTTGGATGATGGACTTCACAGAAGTCTTTTTCAGAATCAGAATCAGAATCAAAATGAGCTTTATTGCCAAGTATGCTTACACATATAAGGAATTTGTCTTGGTGACAGGAGCTTCCAGTACACAACAACACTAAAACGGCAACAATACTTTTAAAAAATAATTAAAATTGAATAAAAAATAGTTCAATATTGAAAAAAAAATATATATATATATATATACACACACACACACACACACATATATATATATATATATATATATATATATATATATATATATATATATACACTATATTGCCAAAAGTATTCGCTCATCTGCCTTTAGACGCATATGAACTTAAGTGACATCCCATTCTTAATCCATAGGGTTTAATATGACGTCGGCCCACCCTTTGCGGCTATAACAGCTTCAACTCTTCTGGGAAGGCTTTCCACAAGGTTTAGGAGTGTGTTTATGGGAATTTTTGACCATTCTTCCAGAAGCGCATTTGTGAGGTCAGACACTGATGTTGGACGAGAAGGCCTGGCTCGCAGTCTTCGCTCGCTCTAATTCATCCCAAAGGTGCTCTGTCGGGTTGAGGTCAGGACTCTGTGCAGGCCAGTCAAGTTCTTCCACACCAAACTCGCTCATCCATGTCTTTATGGACCTTGCTTTGTGCACTGGTGCGCAGTCATGTTGGAACAGGAAGGGGCCATCCCCAAACTGTTCCCACAAAGTTGGGAGCATGGAATTGTCCAAAATCTCTTGGTATGCTGAAGCATTCAGAGTTCCTTTCACTGGAACTAAGGGGCCAAGCCCAGCTCCTGAAAGACAACCCCACACCATAATCCCCCCTCCACCAAACTTCACAGTTGGCACAATGCAGTCAGACAAGTACCGTTCTCCTGGCAACCGCCAAACCCAGACTCGTCCATCAGATTGCCAGATGGAGAAGCGTGATTTGTCACTCCAGAGAACGCGTCTCCACTGCTCTAGAGTCCAATGGCGGCGTGCTTTACACCACTGCATCTGACGCTTTGCATTGCACTTGGTGATGTATGGCTTGGATGCAGCTGCTTGGCCATGGAAACCCATTCCATGAAGCTCTCTACGCACTGTTCTTGAGCTAATCTTAAGGCCACATGAACTTTGGAGGTCTGTAGCGATTGACTCTGCAGAAAGTTGGCGACCTCTGCGCACTATGTGCCTCAGCATCCGCTGACCCCGCTCTGTCATTTTACATGGCTTACCACTTCTTGGCTGAGTTGCTGTCATTCCCAATCGCTTCCACTTTGTTATAATACCACTGACAGTTGACTGTGGAATATTTAGTAGCGAGGAAATTTCACGACTGGACTTGTTGCACAGGTGGCATCCTATCACAGTACCACGCTGGAATTCACTGAGCTCCTGAGAGCGGCCCATTCTTTCACAAATGTTTGTAGAAGCAGTCTGCATGCCTAGGTGCTTCATTTTATACACCTGTGGCCATGGAAGTGATTGGAACACCTGAATTCAATTATTTGGAAGGGTGAGCGAATACTTTTGGCAATATAGTGTGTGTGTGTGTGATATATACATACATACATACATATACATACATAAATATACATACATATACACACACATACATATATACACATATATGAATATATATACATACATATACATACATACATACACATACGTAGTGCAAATCTAAATACAAATCGGTTATGTACAGTGCAAGGGAATGTAATGGCAGAAGAGGTAGGATGTGTTGGATAATATAAAAAGACCAAGCTGTGTATTGCACATTAATTATTGCTCAAAGGGGCAGTTTTAACTGTTCATGAGATGGATAGCCTGGGGTAAAAAACTGTTCCTGTGCCTGACGGTTCTGGTGCTCAGAGCTCTGAAGCGTCGGCCAAAAGGCAACATTTCAGTAAGGTAGTGGGCAGGGTGAGTGGGGTCCAGAGTGATTTTTCCAGCCTTTTTCCTCACTTTGGAAGTGTATAGTTCTTGAAGGGGGGGCAGGGGGCAACCAATAATCTTCTCAGCAGTCCAAACTGTCCTTTGTAGTCTTCAGATGTCTGATTTCGTAGCTGAACCAAACCAGACAGTTACTGAAGTGCAGAGAACAGACTCAGTGGCCGCTGAGTAGAACTGTATCAGCAGCGCCTGTGGCAGGTTGAACTTCCTCAACTGGCGAAGGAAGTACAACCTCTGCTGGGCCTTTTTCGCAATGGAGTCAATGTGGGTCTCCCACTTCAGGTCCTGTGAGATGGTAGTGCCCAGGAACCTGAATGACTCCACTGCTGCCACAGTGCTGTTTAGAATGGTGAGGGGGGGCATTGTTGGGGGGTTCCTCCTAAAGTCCACAATTATTTCCACCGTTCTGAGCATGTTCAGCTTAAGGTTGTTTTGACTGCACCAGACAGCCAGCTGTTTAACCTCCCTTCTGTATACAGACTCATCGTCATCTCGGATGAGGCCGATGACAGTGGTGTCGTCTGCAAACTTCAGGAGCTTGACAGAGGGGTCTTTGGCGATGCAGTCGTTAGTGTAGAGGGAGAAGAGTAGTGGGGAGAGCACACATCCCTGGGGGGCACCAGTGCTGATTGTACAGGTGCTGGAAGTGAATTTCCCCTGTCTCACAAGCTGCTGCCTGTCTGTCAGAAAGCTGGTAATCCATTGACAGATAGATGTGGGAATAGAGAGTTGGTGTAATTTAGTCCAGAGAATAGCTGGGATGATGGTGTTGAAATCCGAACTGAAGTCCACAAAAAGGATCCTTGCATATGTCCCTGGTCTGTCCAGATGTTGCAGGATATGATGCAATCCCATGTTGACTGCATCATCCACAGACCTGTTTGCTCGATAAACAAATTGAAGGGGATCTAGAAATGGTCCAGTGATGTCCTTCAGGTGGGCCAACACCAGTCTTTCAAATGATTTCATGACCACAGATGTCAGGGCGACAGGTCTGTAGTCATTAAGTCCTGTGATTTTTGGTTTCTTTGGGATGGGGACGATAGTGGAACGTTTGAAGCAGCATGGGACTTCACACTGCTCCAGTGATCTATTGAAGATCTGTGTGAAGATGGGGGCCAGCTGGTTAGCACAAGATCTAAGACATGCAGGTGAAACGCCATCTAGGCCCTGTGCTTTCCTTATCCTTTGTTTTCGAAAGAGGTGGCTCACATCAAATCTTAAGTGCAGGTTGAGTAGCAGAAGGGGCGAGGAGGGGGGTTGCAGGAGGTGTTGGTGTTTGTGTGAAGTGAAAGTCAGAGTAGGTGTGGGGTGTGAGATTGGGCCTTTCAAATCTACAATGGAACACATTCAGGTCGTCAGCCAGTTGTTGGTCCACCACAGGGTTGGGGGTAGGAGTCCTGTAATTCGTAAGTTGTTTCATGCCACTCCACACTGATGCAGGGTCGTTAGCTGAAAACTTGTTTTTCAGATTCTCAGAGTATCTTCTTTTAGCCACTCTGATTCCCTTATTCAGTGTGTTCCTGGCCTGACTGTACAAGACATTATCCCCAACTCTGTAAGCATCCTCTTTGGCCTGACGAAGCTGCCTGAGTTCTGCTGTAAACCATGGTTTGTCGTTGTTAAATGTTAAATAAGTCCTAGTAGGAATGCACATATCATCCTACATCTTTACAGTCCTTAATACAGGCTTAGCAGATTTTAATTTCTGTCTGTATGTTGGAAGAAGATGAACCAGACAGTGATCAGAGAGTCCCAAAGCTGCTGTAGGAACAGAGCGATATGCATTCTTTATTGTTGTGTAGCAGTGATCCAGTATATTTCTGTCTCTGGTTGGGCATGTAATGTGCTTTTTGTATTTGGGCAGTTCACGTGTGAGGTTTGCTTTGTTAAAATCCCCAAGAATAATAATAACTGAGTCCGGGTATTGTTGTTTTGTGTCTGTGATTTGATCAGCCAGCTGTTGCAGCGCCACATTCAAACACGCATTTGGCACGATATACACACTCACCAGAATAAACGAGGAAAACTCCCGTGGCGAGAAGAAAGGCTTACAGTCAATAAAGAGCGCTTCCAAATTAGGACAGCACATCTTTAACGTTGTTACATCTGTACATCAACTTAGCCTCTCATTTTCCCCGTTAACTCCGCGATGCAATCCGCTCTGAACAGCTGAGAGCCTGGCAGATGTAACGCGCTGTCCGGAATGGCTTCACTCAGCCAGGTTTCTGTGAAGCACAAGGCACCAGAGGTTTCCTTGTTTATGCGGGTGAGGAGATGTAGTTCATCCATTTTGTTAGGAAGAGAGCGGAGATTCGCAAGATGAATGCTCGGCAGCACTATTTGAAAGCCCCACCGACGGAGCTTGACCAGCGCGCCTGCTCATCTCCCTCGCCTGCGTCTCATAGCGTGTTTAAACAACATAGCCGCGCCTCCGACTAAAATGTCAAACAAAACATCCAAATATTCAAAATTCAGGAAAAGATTGACTGGTATATGCTGTCAAATGTTCAGCAGTTCGTCTCTGGTAAAACTGACTGGAAAAATGTTCTCACTACGACCGTTCAAGAAACTGACAAAACAACGTCCAAAAAAAAGCATCATTAAAGTACTTTAGGCCTTACGACTCGTGCACTATATTGCAAGGCTTCTGAAGTTATACGATAGCTTTATCTAGAAACAGGCTGAAATTTAAGTCATTATTCATAGATAATCTTCTCCTCGAGTGAGCTGTTAACTGGACAATTGCTGTGGGTGGATTACAGTGTCAGTAAATTTTACTTGAGGACTGGATCAGTCTGATTAGTGAACAGAGCACACATTGTATGGACTATATTTATGGTGCTTTGTTGTTTTTTTTAATGGAATTTTTGGAGCTTAACTACAGTGGTCATGATGACTTTTTCTTATATGGACTAGAACTGTGTGAAGATTCTTCCAAATTCTCCTTTTGGGTTCCATGGAAGAAAATAAGCACATACGTATGTGTTTGGATCGACATGAGTGTGGGTTAATAATGACAGAATTTTGGGTGAACTATTTTTTTTTAAAGGTGTGGGATTATGCTTCAAAATATATTTTCTTCTTTTCTTCTATCTTGAGAGCCACAGCTGCTGTAGGTGCACAAATAAATGTTGCAATATTGATTGCTGTCAATCTTGAAGTGGAAATGGCGACACTCAGTGTTTGAAACTGTTGTGTCATCTTACAGTGTTACATGAAACTGACAATTCAATCAAAACAATCGGGACAGATTGCACCTATTGCATAGCACCGCTTACAGAAAAAAAGGTAGACAGAATAACGATCGGAACCACTGCATAATTGATGTCTTTTCACGTTCATCAACATACATGCTGTAGCTTGCATGTTGCATTATTGATGCAGGGGCGTTGTTCTGCATGGCATACCTCTGAGACAAGTCAGTATGCTCTGATCATAGCAGTAGTGGACTTTGATTACCACTGAGAAATTATTGCAGTTTGTTTAACAGTCTGTCTTAAAAGTATGTAATTGCTGCGGAATTGCAAAAACTGCTATTTTTGACTATTGTCAAACAGGTTTCCCTACCACTTTTCCATTGGTTTGCAAAACAGATAGTCCTGGCCCAAACTCATGCTTTGGTTGAGACAATATTGTTATGTCGGGCTGGTCGGGATGCTCAAACAAACAGCAATGTTTTGATAGCTCCAAAAAGGCCCAGAGTTTACACTTTTATAAAGAATCAACTAACGAATGGGTTACTTATAGTTCACTCTGCATATTAAATTGGGATAGGAGAGTTAGAGTTTTTTAACATAAAAAATACACATTTCATCATTACAGAGCTTAATGAGTAAGATTAAACAAATACGATTATTTACCAGATCATTTGCTGAATTAAGTTTTTTTTAGCTAGAGATATTAGTTTTAGTTTGTAAGTAATGAGTGTACTTGGCCTATTTATTTCATCAGCCTCATTCAAATAAAGTTATTCAAAAGGATTAAAAATTCATAGCTTTTTGGAGATGATAATTGTAATCATATAACTGTGTCATCAAAATAAAATTATCCCTATCTAAACTGAACTGGAGATTGGATTATGTAATGAGCATGTGGCATATCAAGTGGCTCTCAATGAAATGCATTTGAGTACTTCAGTTTAAATACTGAGAAAAATGTGAAGCACAAAATAAATTGCGGGCCATAGTGCATGTTTATGTGTGGTTTTGTTGGCTGATGGGTCTGCTGATTGGGGGGGGCTTGGGGGGAGGGGGGTGTCCCGGTGGGGTCCAGGACCCTTCTAAGTGTTTAGGGACTCCTTATAAGTCCCTCATGCTCAGACGTAGTGTATTTATTGAATGTAGTACAGAGCAGAGTCAACATACCGAGTTACAGCAGAGATTTGAGCTGAGAAAGAACATGAGGCAACCGTGAAACTTTCAAGCATTGGGCATTTCCAGCATGAAAGTTCAGCCGAATCAGATAAACTATGTTTGTGATGTTTGATGTCAGGTAAACATGTGGTGCCTTGTCAAGGGGACCCCCCCCAAGAGCTCTGACACAGTTTGAACAGTGATGACAGCTTAACATGAACAGTCAACTACAGTATGCTTAAGCCATTTGTAGGTTAATTTAACCTAAAAGTGTAACACTATGAATATGTTGCACTATAAAACATGTATCTTTTGCTTGAGTGGCCCATCCTGCCCCATACATCAACACTGACTCAACCAGTGGTGTGAGTTTGGGGCGGGACTATCTGTTTGTGTACAACCAATGAAGGACGGGGTGAGTTTTCTAGAATCTGTTTGAAAACAGTGATTATTTTTGCAATTAATTTTTTTATCCGTTTGATGATGCAAGCGGTTCAAGAAAATGACACATTTCAGCATTAACTTTTAAAATGGGGAGAAAATGCTTCCCATTTCTTTTGTTGTTGACATCAGATGCAAACGTCCAATCAAACTCTAGTCTATGCCATCTTCTTTAAAAACTATGACTGAAACTACCGAAAATAAATGTTAGAAGCTCATGTCTAGTCCGCATCCAATTGATAAATACTATGTTGATGTCATTGATGGCGAAATGGCATTAGTTCTCGAGTGTGTAGTAAATTAATGTCATGCACCAATTTTGAATTTTGGCCGTGGATGAAGGCTATTAGTGGTGGTGATTTATCTGAATATATTGATTTATCTCAGTGACTTGAGTCTTTTGAATCCATTCACCAAAAAGATGTGTTAAAATTTGTTCATTGTCTAATTCATTGACCATTTCTGCAAATTACACATTTGTACAAGTAGATGGTGCCAAATGACCATCTTTTACATTTTGAATGAGCAATCGCAAGGAATCAAAAGCACAGAGTCATTCACGACTGGAACAAGTCTTATCCTTTAACTTTTGCGTGTCTACAATTCTACTAATAGACTTTAGAACTGTATAGTGCATCATAAGCGATTTCCCACAAATGACAACAAAGCATATCTAAAATATTATGAACAGCTGAGCACTGAGAACTTTTTATCAAGCTAAATAAAAATAAAAAAAGATAACAATGCAAGCCTAAAAAATAATTATTAATTTCAATAACATTATATTTTTCTTATATTTTGACAAATGCCAATACACAGAAAATGTTCAAGAAAAGCCTACATATCTTACACTGTGCACCAGAGCACAACATTTCCTCTTGCAATTCATGTTATTTTAACTGTATGGTCTTCACTCAGTTTACACATTCATAAAGTGGGGATTCTGTTTTGTGCATACCTATAAACCTTTCACACCTTTCTCTTATTGTTGACACCAATTGACTCACATGCCGAGATGCCCGATTTATTTATTTATTTATTTTTGTACTGTACCAGTACATTCAATTTGTTCATAAATGAGACATCTCATCTTGTTCAGACTCAAACAACCAACTTGACTGGTTCAGTGAAGGGGTGTATTAGTTCAGCAGATCAAACCAATGATATGGCTCATGCTATAGTCAGTCTTTACAGGCATGAAAAGTCACAAAAGCAGTTTTGCCCTTCAAACTAGAGCTTATTGGCTTCGAAAGGGAGAGACGTCAGTGAATGAGAATTATGAGTCAGTGTATGGAGATGAAGAAGAACGATTCATTAACTTAAACAATTTGTTAAAAAAGACTGATTCGATCACAAACGAAACATCATTAAGAGCTAAACGGAAACTTTGATGGAGGTGAAGATTTTAAGTAAATAATGACTTAAATTTCAATTTGCTCCTCACTTTAAGCCATCGTATGTCTTCAGAAGTCTTGGAATAGAGCACACCATTTGTAGGGACCACTTGTTTTGTCCTTTTTGGAGCTTACAGCCGTGGACACTAACTGTTGTTGTACAGAAAGAGCTGCTTAAAGATTCTTGAAAAAGTTCTACTTGTGTTTTCCACAGAACAAATAACAGCGTACAGGTTTGAAACGACATGAGGGTGAATAAATTATGATCGAATTTTCATTAAAAACATTTTTTGGTATTGTGTTGGCTCACCACTTGATGTCCAATGTTAAATCTTATTCCTAAGGCAAACCCAGTTTAGAATCACTGCCTTACACCTTTGTGGTAATCTCACTGCATCATACCTGCGGACGAAAAGGCAGCTGTGCAGTAAATTAGTTAGTGTGTCTAGAGGTCTCTTCCTCTCTCACTCTCTTCACTATACTTTCCTGTTGTGCACAGTTCCTGAGAATTACAGAGCTCTGCCTCTTTCTCTTTCTCCTGCAGAACAGCTGGAGAGAGAGAGAGAGAGAGAGAGAGCGAGCATGTCAGAAAAAGTAATCTGCTTGATTTTGCTTCTTGTCCTCATTTGCTATTTTTTTCCAAATTTTGTGCCAATGTGTTGGGATCAGAGAGACGAAACGGTTTCCTTTTGAAGTTTAAATAGACGGTTGGTGGTTTCCCTCTTTTAGTGCCGCAGTGTGCACCTCAGTGTGCATGTCTCCATCATAAACCGCTAAGAAAGAAATGGGCTGTATGGCTGATTGAAAATATTAATGTGAGGGTTCGTCTATACTGCGTGTGCTAAATGCGCTTGGAAAGTAATTCCTACCCACAAAAAAAATGCTTCATATTCAGCTTGAAAGCATTTTTTTAGTTCTTTTTTAATGGCTAAAGCTTAAAGGATGTTAAGAGAGTTTTTGCTGCAAATCCAGCAAAGACAACTCGACTTGTATTTCCTGAAGGAAATACCAGTGCTTTCAGGGCAGCAAAAGAATAATGTTCAGGTTTCAAGTAAGCTGAGATGTCAGGCTTTGATTTTGTCTTAAAACACGTTTTATGTTTTCTGTTGGCTGAGCACGAGAATCAACACATTTTGCGACACCGGTGTAAACGAAACTTAAATTGATGCAAAAAAGGAAGACTAATCACAATTCTGTATGCAAATAAATAGATCCATTTTTTTCAGTTATGTTTTGAATGCTGAACATTACTCTATTTTAAATAAATGTAATCTATTTTTTAAATACACATTTTACAAAAACCAAAAAAAAGGTAGCACACCTACTGCATCACCATGACCTAAACAGGCACAAATCGTTATATCGATGCATTATAAAAGCTCTCTTCTATGTAAGAGTTTTTGTCCGACGAGCAACAGAACATTTTGACGGTTCGTTTGCGAATCCTTTTTCACATAACAGAGCAGAACTACACTTCCCATGAATCCCAAAGAAAAAAATCAGCAAAAAAAAAACAAACCCACACCCACTCCCATGATGCACTGTGAATGAAGCAATGGTTAGTCTCCTTAAACTCTCAAACTACTTATAATTGCATGTATCTGAATACTTTGCAATAAAAGTAAAATATATTGTTTCTATTTTTAAAATCAATAATTTTATTTCTTACAATCGTTTTTAATTCGATTACATCACTTGCAATTCTTCATGAGGTTGTAGTTCATTCCCTCATGTCTTGTACCTTTGCATTTTTGTCTGATTTTTCTAATACTGTTTTGCTTCAAATTACAGCCTGTTTTTTGAAATCCCTAAGTGAAAAACGAATGGGAAGAACACTTGGTGCCCAAGGTGGAACCAAGGTGGCTGAACAAGTCGGCGGGCACTGTTGCACTCTGTTATATATTAGGCATCAAATATATTCTGATAGGCTGTGATTGTGTCACGTCACACAGCGCTTTCCCTTTTAAGTGTGCATTTGTCGCTAGAAACTGGAAACGGACAAAGAAATATGAGGAATATCAATACAGCTCTCGCCTTGCATGCACTACCCTGTCAACTACTTCATGATCTAACCACAGAATGTCCTCTTTTTCTGTTCGGTGTCAGCAACAATATTCGTTAGTCAGAGGCAGAAAGAATTCTGTAGCTAGGTAGTGCTGTCAAAGCACTATTAGACAGTAAAATCTGAGACAATAGCATGCTGTGTATGGATATTTGGCCTTAGCTTGCAAAGTCAGCATTTACATGATTCCAGCCCAGGCAGGTGGTGTTATCAGCCCAAAGGTTAAGGGAATGTGAAATGACATTTATCCAGTTCCCTATAGGATCTCACACCCAACCTTTAAATATCTGTTTATTCTCAGCCATGTCCGGCCTTAGCAAACATGTGGAGGTATTGCTGTATGTGTTTGTGCCGTGTGCAGGCCCCACAGCTGTCTGTGACATTTCACTTCTCTCCAGTCCAAATGTGCTCTGCTAGATATTTACACCTTTGATTTTGTGGTCTGTCCACAAATATATTTTTTCCATCTTTGTGAAGCAAAAAGATCAGGATATTCAATCAGAGCATGGTAGGGCTCCCCTCTTCTTATAAAATGTCAAACTGTTATCATATTGCATTATATTTATTACCTCACAGTTCAAACTTTCAATGAATCTAATGGCACTTCTCTGGAAACATTTGGCCCGGTGTTTACGCTTCTAACCACACAAACTCAATTTCCTGCGTTGTTCCAAAATGTCAGTTGTTTTGCACATTGTAGTGCATGTTGCATATCAGTGTTGCCTCAAGGGGTGCTATAGCAGGTATTCTTCCACAGTATATTTTCTACAGTGACAACGTTTTGTTGTTTTTAGCGCTAAACAACGCAAGTTGTCGCATGAACATGCATTCCACTTTGAAAGAGCTTCTCTCATAGCTCTCATAAATTTGCAGAGGATGTCAAGATTTTCACTGAAAAATAACTGAAATTGCAGTTTATGTCTTACCAAAACCTATCGTATAACTTCTGAAGACTTGGAATATGATGCACGAGTCAAATGGACTACATTCATGGTACTTTTGGGTCTTTTTTTAACTTTTAAAGTGAGGCACAATCCACTGCCATTTAGGTTAGAAATGGGTTTCATTTTTTCAATGAATGATTGTCATGAGTTTCAGTTTCGTAAGCGGTTCTCGAATGTGTTATCTGAGTTACCATAGCCTTTCTGTCAGCTCAAACCAGTCTGGCTATTCTCTGTTGACATCTCTCATCAACAAGGCATTTCTGTCCAGGTCTGGAACAGCATCAGGGTGAATAAGTTATGACAGAATTTTCATGTTTAGGTGAACTTTCTCTTTAAAGGGATAGTTCACACCAAAATTAAAATTTTCTCATCGTGTACTCACCCTCATGCCATCCCAGATGTGTACGGCTTTCTTCCTTCTGCTGAACACACAAACAAAGATTTATTAAAGAATATTTCAGCTCTGTAGGTCCCTACAGTGCAAGTGAATGGGCAGATCAATATTACTATAAATCTCCCCTTTTCACTTTAACATTCTTCTTCTCTTGTTTTTGGCGATTCACATTCTTCGTACATATTGCCACCTAATGGGCAGGGAGGAGATTTTAAATTTAAAAAGGACTTAAAGTTGGAGTAAGTCATTTGAATCCAATACACTTTGTCAAATTCCGCAAATATCTCTTCACGGTCCACTAGCTGTCCGTTCTGTGTGTGCGCTGAAAAAAATCTTTGTACACAGCCCTGGCTCTGTAAATGGGAAAATAAACAAAGTGGATCGGACCGATCCACACAACACTACTGCCCGTGCATGAATTTGGGTGGTGGAGCTTCTGAAGGAGCACTGAAGGGAGGGGTGTGTTTGTTTGGCGGTTGAGTTCAAAAATCAACAGTCTCTCTCAGGAATCTCTTACTCCACCTTTAAATATTGATATGTTTCACTCTCACAATAATCATATTGCTTCTGAAGATTTAGATTTAACCACTGGAGTCTTATGGATTACTTTTATCCTGCCTTTATGTGCATTTTGGAGCTTCAAAATGTTGAAAACCTACAGAACTGAGATATTCTTCTGAAAATCTTTGTTTTTGTTCAGCAAAATAAATTAAGTCATAAACATCTGGGATGGCATGAGGGTGAGTAAATAATGAGAGAATTTTCATTTTTGGGTGAACTATCCCTTTAAGTACAGGTGCATCTCAATAAATTAGAATGTCGTGGAAAAGTTCATTTATTTCAGTAATTCAACTCAAATTGTGAAACTCATGTATTAAATAAATTCAATGCACACAGACTGAAGTAGTTTAAGTCTTTGGTTCTTTTAATTGTGATGATTTTGGCTCACATTTAACAAAAACCCACCAATTCACTATCTCAACAAATTAGAATACATCATAAGACCAATAAAAAAAACATTTTTAGTGAATTGTTGGCCTTCTGGAAAGTATGTTCATTTACTGTATATGTACTCAATACTTGGTAGGGGCTCCTTTTGCTTTAATTACTGCCTCAGTTCGGCGTGGCATGGAGGTGATCAGTTTGTGGCACTGCTGAGGTGGTATGGAAGCCCAGGTTTCTTTGACAGTGGCCTTCAGCTCATCTGCATTTTTTGGTCTCTTGTTTCTCATTTTCCTCTTGACAATACCCCATAGATTCTCTATGGGGTTCAGGTCTGGCAAGTTTACTGGCCAGTCAAGCACACCAACACCATGGTCATTTAACCAACTTTTGGTGCTTTTGGCAGTGTGGGCAGGTGCCAAATCCTGCTGGAAAATGAAATCAGCATCTTTAAAAAGCTGGTCAGCAGAAGGAATCATGAAGTGCTCCAAAATTTCTTGGTAAACGGGTGCAGTGACTTTGGTTTTCAAAAAAACACAATGGACCAACACCAGCAGATGACGTTGCAACCCAAATCATCACAGACTGTGGAAACTTAACACTGGACTTCAAGCAACTTGGGCTATGAGCTTCTCCACCCTTCCTCCAGACTCTAGGACCTTGGTTTCCAAATGAAATACAAAACTTGCTCTCATCTGAAAAGAGGACTTTGGACCACTGGGCAACAGTCCAGTTCTTCTTCTCCTTAGCCCAGGTAAGACGCCTCTGACGTTGTCTGTGGTTCAGGAGTGGCTTAACAAGAGGAATACGACAACTGTAGCCAAATTCCTTGACACGTCTGTGTGTGGTGGCCTTGACCCCAGCCTCAGTCCATTCCTTGTGAAGTTCACCCAAATTCTTGAATCGATTTTGCTTGACAATCATAAGGCTGTGGTTCTCTTGGTTGGTTGTGCATCTTTTTCTTCCACACTTTTTCTGTTAACATGCTTGGATACAGCACTCTGTGAACAGCCAGCTTCTTTGGCAATGAATGTTTGTGGCTTACCCTCCTTGTGAAGGGTGTCAATGATTGTCTTCTGGACAACTGTCAGATCAGCAGTCTTCCTCATGATTGTGTAGCCTAGTGAACCAAACTGAGAGACCATTTTGAAGGCTCAGGAAACCTTTGCAGGTGTTTTGAGTTGATTAGCTGATTGGCATGTCACCATATTCTAATTTTTTGAGAAAGTGAATTGGTGGGTTTTTGTTACATGTGAGCCAAAATCATCACAATTAAAAGAACCAAAGACTTAAACTACTTCAGTCTGTGTGCATTGAATTTATTTAATACACGAGTTTCACAATTTGAGTTGAATTACTGAAATAAATGAACTTTTCCACGACATTCTAATTTATTGAGATGCACCTGTATATCTTTAAATATGTACAATGGAAAAGCATGCTTGCAGTGCTTTGGCTGAACATTCTCATCTGCATTTGTGTACTTGTGTTTTGTATGTAGAGTTGTGTGTGTGTGTGTGTGTGTACTTAGCTATAGTTTGGGGACAAATTTGCACCCAAAAGTAAGTTAAATCAGACAATACCTCCCTTTGGGGACATTTTGGGATGTCCTAATTTGGAAAAACAATCCACACATAAATTAAATAATGATTTTTAAAATTCTACTAATGCAAAACATTTTCTGTTAGGGTTAAGTTTGGGTTAGGGTTAGATTATAGTGAATATAGTTAGCTTTATTTAAAAACAATAGAAGTCTATGGTATGCCCCCATTTAGGTGTGTGTGTGTGTGTGTGTGTGTGTGTGTGTGTGTGTGTGTTTGCAGTCATGAAGCTTTTGCATACTGTGACATCCCACTTTCAAGTTCTATCTTTGTCTTTCAGCTGGGTTCAAGCCCCCACTGTGTAACAATTTTTCTTTTTTTTTTCCTGGGTAGTAAGTGTTATTTCCTAATTGCTTATGCCTCAAAAGTATAGAAAATGGCTATTATTCCCCACAAACTTTGCTTTGTGACCAGGACAGTGATATTTTGAAATTGACCTATTTCCAATGAGAAAACGGGCGAGTGTGTGTCTTTTCGTTACATAAAGTCAGAAAAAAACAACATATGAATCCAAATTAACATGTATTTATAATAAAGTAATATTCAAAGCCGTTCTGGTCCATAATGGTAAAAGTACCCGTCTCTTCCCCTGGCTCAAAGAGGATTACAACAGCATCAAGACCTTGCTGGAGGCCTTGAAATATGATGAGTACGGCTGGGAGGTCATAGGAGACTTCAAAATGGTGGCATTCCTGATGGGTCTCCAAGGCGGTTTTACCAAGTTTCCCTGTTATCTTTGCCTTTGGGACAGCAGGGACACCAAGGCGCACTAACACAGGCGGGACCTGCCACAGCGGACCGAGTTCTCTGTTGGGAGGAACAACATTAAGTGGGAGCCACTGGTGGACCCCCGGAAGATGCTGATGCCACCACTGCACATCAAATTGGGCCTTATGAAACAATTTGTCAGAGCTATCGATAAAGGAGTTGGCAGCCTTCAAGTACCTTCAAGACTTCTTCCCTAAGCTGTTTGAGGCAAAGGTCAAAGCCGGTGTCTTTTTCAGACCACAGATAAAGAAGGATTTTGGATTCATATGTTGTTTTTTTTTCTGACTTTATGTGGACGAAAAGACACAAATTCGCCCGTTTTCTCATTGGAAATAGGTACATTTCAAAATATCACTGTCCTGGTCACAAAAGCAAAGTTTGTGGGGCATAATAGCCATTTTCTATACTTTTGAGGCATAAGCAATTAGGAAATAACACTTACTACCCAGGAACAAAAATTGTGTTACATAATGTACTCACTATCTGCCAGCTGGTAAAATATTAACCACCTTGGCTTCTTATCTTTGTACAGTGTTTGGCTGGGAGTCCACTGTACTCTAGAAAGAGTGAACAAAGAGATCCGCATGGGTGAAAGACTTGTCAGCCAATCATAAGACAACAATAATGGCCCTTAAGGTCAGTGAGTCAAGAAAATGCTTATCGCTGCCACATTTTTAATGCTTAGGCCAAAAACTTTGTGATATTTGCCTAAATCAGCAAGAATGCCTCAGGGGAACTCTCATACTAACAATATTTCCTGACGTGCTCTCTTGGTCCCAAAGCTAATTACTGTTGTTGGCTGTACAGTTATCTGGATGTGATAACATGCTCTGTTATTCCACTAATGTTATGGAAAAGTTGACAAAGCTTTGTGAATTGTCACGTTGTGTTTATCTTGTTAGTGTTTCAGTTAGTTTATGTCTCTTTAGGGCAGGTGATTGTCAGATAAAGGGAACTGATGTTAAACATGCTTTGTATTATACCACTCCAAATACCCTGACTGAGTTATTTAGGTCTCAGCCACTATGAATAAACAACTAAACTAATATCAACAAATGCTGAACAAACATTTGACCTACATGATAGCTTTTGAATGTCATGTCAACTTGTAGTGTGCTCACCTAGAGGAAATTTTTATTGCTCAGAGGCTGCTCTTTCATAGTTCAGGAGATTTAACCCTTTCAGACCCCAATTATGTTCTAGGTACACAAACAATATGACAATGATTTATTTCTATTCTAAACACAGTTATATATGATAATCAATAATATAATAATAATAATAAAAAATCAGTTCATGGTAATGTTTAAATGTTATTTTTGGGCGTCCATTGCAACAGACATTGGTTCTGATTTTTTAAAATAATTTTTTTGCCTTGTTTCACATGCCACCATGCTTTATTTAAAAGGAAGATTTTTTTTTTTAAAGTAACAATGTGTGATATAGTTTGATTTAGCAGCATGTAATAATTCTTTGTGATTTGGATGGCACCAAATCACAAAAACCTTTTAAAAAAAAACACCAGAGAAAAGTGATGTCCATTGAAATCTGAAAGGGTCTGAAAGGGCTAATGGAGTCTCCATGTTTCATTGAAGCATCAACTTTGTCTCAGATGTTTCTCCTAAAATACTATTGGAGAAATAAAAACAGAATAAAATGACACAATGGTTGACATGCATGTAGATGGAATAGTGCAGATCATTTTGTCTTGGAAGAGATAGATGAGAAATGTTTGAGTTCATATTGAAATTTCTCACTTTTTATTATAGACTTTGGTTTTGGAAAATTAGATCTGTCCTGAAACTCTAGATTCAAAAGTTTCCATTTAATGTCCATTTAATCTCATTGCTGTTTTGGAGAAACTGTTGAGATATTATAGTGATCGCATTTGTAATTTTTCTTTCCAATTAACATTTATTTTTGGAATGAGTATTTTATTATAATAGGCTAAATTGTGCCAAATGTTGTTAACAACTAAATGTTACAAAACCTAAACTAGATTTATCAATTACAAGAGTTACCTAAGTTTTACTGTTTCTCCTTACGTAAACACTGCCAGTCTAGCCTTCTTTTATGACTAGCTTTTGAAATTGAAGTAGGACAGGGTTAGTGATGGGAACGGCACGATAATGGAAAATGCAAAGTAAAAAAAAGTATGTTTATGTCTTCAGTACTTTGTATTCGAATGCCTCCATTTTCTCCTCTCCTAATCACACACACTTTATTTGTCTAAGCCCCTTATCTGTCCTGAGATTCACAGTGAGGCCATAGTTTGCCTGTGAATTGGAAAATAAGTCTGACCTGAGCCTGCCTGATTCACTCTACACTGATTAAACTGAATTTGCTGTGAATGATCAGGTCCAAATTACTTCTCGAAACGGTGTGCATTAAACCGACCATGTCACCTTTAGGCTTGTTACAAAAGATCTGCTCCAGAATGAGAGCTTTGCCGACGAGCCTCCTCCCATTGAGGCCCACGTCTCTACTGTTTCTAGAAGAGATGGAAAGAGGTTATTCCTTTAAGATCAATTACAGCTCTAACTGACTGAATGGTGTCAGCCCAACATGCTTAAAGAAACCGAGACAAGGAGGTGTTTTATAAAAAAACCTGTGAATGGCACGTGTGGGCGTGATGTGATCCAAATTCTGCAGCTTGCTGCGGCATGTGAGTTTCAGAGACTGTTAGGATGACTTAATTTCATCAAGTATATTTACGCCATGGGAAAAAAAAAAACTTGCTGTGAGACAGCAATTTGTGCTTCTAATTTTGCAATGAACACTAAGTAATTGTCCTTTCACTACAGTAATGTCTTTGCATTTAGAGTTTGGAGGTGGTACACTTGATACAAGTGTTCCAATATGTAAAGCCTTATGAGAAATGGATAACGATCTCATTAGCACTATTTATAATTGCCATATCTAATATTTCTTTGAGCACACACTTGAGAATATCAGATGAAGAACAATGCCATTTCTCTGCAGCACATTGCACCAGCAAAGATTTATTGGCCTGTTGCTTAGTGGAGGCTCCCTTGGGCTGCCTGCAGACTAAGGGTTGGTATTCAACGGTATGCATACTAGAGCTTACATGCAAACACATTTTTAGAAGCGAGTAGAGTGCTCCAGGGTTACTGGAAATGAAAATAACTTTTCATAAGAATGCTTAAAAAAAAACCTAAATAATATAGGCAGTTACACAAAAGCTGTAATATCTCAACAAACTACTATCCAGAGATATCAAGGAGTGCTGCATTGCACTATTGTTTTTGTGATTCACTTGTTATCAACCACAGTGCAATTTTGTCTGCTTTGAGAAAAGTACCAGATGACAAAATTATCTAGTGTGTATAAAGTATTCTTCTGGCTGTTGTATTGTATTATTGTCTAATATGTGCAATTTTGTAATCTCTTATTTATGTCTTGAGTGGTAATGTGCCAGTATGTGGATGTTGTTTTGACAGTCTGCCCATCCTATAAATGACAAATAAAGGGAAAGAGCCAGCTTTGAAGGTATTTTTGCTTTGTTGGCTAACACACTGTCTGCTCCAACCCTTCCCTTTTTCCTCAAGGAATATAACGATTGCTTACTCACGGGCTCTAATGTGCCCTTGGTTAGCATTCAAGCTAAGCACTATGACCCATTGCAGGAGACATTTTGGTAAAAGTAGACTTATACAAATCATTCAGAATGGCATAAATGTACTTATTTAGCACCAATTAAGGGCTTGTTATGTCAAGACCTCACCAAAATGAATCTAGGTTCAGTACGTATAGCTACTATGTTTTTAAAACCTTACATTTAGCCTAGTGTTAGCAAGAGAGAGAGGTGGGCAGCCTCAGAAATAGTGGGTTATGAGGTTAACATGACAATTTTTTATTGAATAAATTATAGATTTGACTGTCATAATCCATATTTTAAATCCCCAGAAATGACCATGGTACTACCATAACTCGATTTTTACATATTCTGGAGAAAAGTGAGTGGTGCTAACCTGTGAAAAGTTGCTGCTACAATGCTAGGTTGTTGTGGAAGATTACTAGGGCATTGCTATGTGGCTGCTGGGGAATTCTGAGTAGTTTTTAGCATGTTGCTGTGCGGTTGCTAGGTGGCGTCATTACTAGGGTGTTCTCTGTGGTTTCTTACTACCCCAATTCAAAAGAGCCCATCTCCCAAGTCTCTATATTCTGGTCCCTCATTAAAAAAAAATTTCCTCACCAGTTTTATGGTCCGCCAGGTGTAAATCATAAGTCTGCTTAGAAAAGTAATAGCACATCTCTCCTTAATAAGCCTAATTCCAAGTTACCACAGTTTTACTTGTTATTGGTAACAATAACTGTACTATGTAATTATGGTGTTTTGGTAGAAACTGTGGTTTCCATGGTACATTTTTACCATGTATAAGGGGAAAACCTGTGTGTGATGTTAAAATGATGCTAATCCCCAAAGACTTCAGTAGTTCAAATGCTCAAATATATTTTTCTTAGCCTAAATGTATAACAGGTGATAAAAATTAGGTGTTATTTTACCAACGCTATGTTTTGGAGCAGAACCTCAGGTTTAAACTTTAAGCCTCAACATTGCAATAACTATAAATACAGTATATACAATAAAATAAATAAATAAATAAAAAAACAGTTTGGAGTGCTTCAGACCTGAAAACACTGAATATTACCCCAAATAAAGCAAAATATGTAATTGCCGTTATCCACCGTCAGTTCTGAGCCTATTGCCGATAGAAAATTTCAGCGCTTATTATATCCCCATTACTTCGTCAGACAGCCATGCAGTGTCAATTAACTTTAACTAATGAATTTAATTAACTTGTGTGGTAGGGCTGACACTCCCTGCAAATCACAGCAATGATCTCAGATCATACTGACAGCTTCATATGGGTCAACAGCTACCTAACAAGATTGTGTTCTTCTTACCGTCGCAGAGACTTTATTAAAGATCAGTTTTGGGGAAGTAACTGTAGCTACCTAAGCTACAAACTACTCTTAATTTAAATGAGTTAAGCTAAAGTCAGGTACCCTTTCTAAAAAGCTGTTACTATAGCTACATTGAAGTATATACTGTAACTTATAATGTAATATAATATAATGTAAAATTATATTATTGAATTTATAATATATTTTTATAAAATGTAAAATATAGTTCAATAATTTGTTTGTAATCGGAGCAGTATTTATCTGGCAAAAAATCTATGAAGATCTCATTTACAGTAACAACATTACACTAGTGTTGTCATAGTACCAAAATTTCAGTAGTTGGTACCGATAGCAGTGAAATTTCACGGTTCTTGATAACAATTTCGATACAACAGCAAAAATATGCTAATATTATAATGTGCTATTGAACACACAAGTCTAGTTATTTTTAATTATTTAACAATTATTTTAATAATTATAGTTTAATAATTATTATTTTCCAGAACTTTCCAGAACATTTTTTAAAGTTTAATTTAATTTCGTCATCAAAATAGTGTCTAATCAATAAATTCTTAAAATGTTTAACAAGTGAAAATATAACTTTTCAAAATATCATTGCCAAACTTTTATTCAACAGCTGTCTTGCTTGGGGTATTATTATTATTATTATTATTATTATTATTATTATTACAGTGAATATTACATTTTACTATACAGTTGTAATCAGTGTTGGGTGTATTGCATTACTAAGTAATTAATTACTGTAATTAAATTACTTTTTCATTGAAAAAGTAAAGTTAGGAATTGCTTCTTATGTAATTACTTCTGATGTAATTGTGTTAAATACTGTATAGACTATAGAACAATTCTATAAAAAACATAGTGAATTTAAAATCGAAATATAACATCTAATGTTAAAATGTATGTTTTCTAATTTGATCCAGCCCCCTTAACTTCTTTGACCAGTTCATGAATAATTTATTTGATTTTATATGATTTATTTGAAAGAATTAAAAGAACAATTTCATATCTATCCTTATGTTTTTCATCTGGTCAAGGTTGATAAGGGTTTTAGAAAGTAATTAGTAATAAGTAATGCAATTACTTTTCAGACAGAGTAATTAGTACATTAATCAAATTACACTGTAGAAGATGTAATTAGTAGTAAGTAATTAATTACTTTTTTTTAGAGTAACTTACCCAACACTGGTTAGCATATATTTTTATTCAATTTCTTCAATTTCAGGCATCTAGATTTTATTTTGAATTGTGCTTTTATTTTTGCCGGATGCTTCACTTTTCCAGTTAAACAGCTCGCGTCACGGCTGAAATCTTATCCCTTTACACTGTCGTTTGAGTCTGACAAATGAACTGTAGGACACAGTTTTGGAGTGTTTGTATTTTAGATTACTGGTGTTTGTGTATGTGGTCATTTTGAAATGTTATGTTTTACATTGTATTACTGTGAAGCATTTTGGTCAACTCTGTTGTTTTAAATGCAATATAAATAAAGCTGAGCTGAGATTAAAGTGCAAATGCTGCGATTTAAAATATGTAAATATATATTTTACATGTGCTGTGTGGTTCACAATGGATAAGTGCTCTGCTCTGTCATCTCATGTAATGTGAATGATTCTCAATGTCTATGGAGTTTCTAGTGGATGAGCAGTCGGATTTATTTTAAGTACACAGCTCTTCCTCAGTAAGATTGCACCCTTTAGTGGTTTAATAAATCACACTAGGACATGTCACGATTTTAATTTGATTAATTGTCCATTTCAGTGTAAGGAGTAGCAGAGCACACGCTCAAAATGAGCATTTTAAAGCTGTCGTGTGTCAGTCATACTGCGCGCTGGTACTGGATAGGATCGGTGGCGGTGCTCGGTACTGTCGGTGCTGCAGAAACACTGGTATCAATACATCTTTTTTATTTTAGTATCGACTTGGTACCGAAGTACCGGTACTTTTGACAACACTACATTACACTTGAAAAATTTGCATTAAAATTGATACATTTACAGTGGTGACCGGGTGACCAGATTCCTGCTTGTGGAAAACGGGACAGCCCCCTCCAAGCAAAAATGAAATTGACACATCCTTACCTAGGCGCAGATCAATGCAAAGTAGAGGGTGCATCTGCATCTGTAACTGTTGTCACCTTGTACTTTTCACTGGCAGCAATTTTTCTCAGTGTGCGCTTGTCTTTCAAAAGTTTATCATAAAATGCAGAGCAGTCCAGTCCAAAATTAAGACATACGAAAAGCAATACCTTCATGGCTGTTACACTGAGTCGAGATTTATCCGGTGTCCATGCTGCGTTCATTAATGAGAACACACGTTCCACAGATGCAGATGTCTCAGGCAGGCATAAAACAAACTTCATGACCTTGGCTAAGACTCCGAAGTTGATGATCTTGCTCTCCAGCTCACGAAAAACATCTGTTCATCTCTCAGACACAGCCATCTTGTTCATGTTCCACTGAGTGACAATGTTTTTCGCGCAAGCCCACTCATCAAAGAGCGTGGATTCGTCAATCAAACTGAGAGTGGGGATTCTGGAGTAGAAGTGTTCGAGGCTGCTCTGAATGTCCTTCCACTCTGGGATGTCTTTAAGTATGGCCCACTCAAGTTTTTCTGTGTTCTCCATTGAGTGTCTCCACTTTTGGAGGTAATCCACTGATGCGGAATAAAATTTTCTTACTGCACAAAAGAAATCATCTGCTTGCATGTCACCAGCCTCAACCAGGGCATCCAACTACTTTTTAATGTCAGAGGGTATGAATGATTCCTCCAGCCTGGCCTGCAAGATTTTTCTCAGGTTATGAATGGGCAAAGCCACTTCTGTAGCTGATACGTGATCTTACTCTACTATCACCAGTGCACGGTTAAAAGTGGCTGTTTGCTTGAGTGCGAAGCTAGTCCCAAGTTTAGTGCAAGGATCGCTGAAAATGTCTCTTAGAAACTTTGGGCATTTATTTTGAGAAAGTATGCATGCAGACCATTGAAAATGTGTAGTATTCTTTCAAGAGCTGGACCAAGAGAGAGGAAATGTGTGTTGCCATGCTGCAGTAATTTCTGATAGTCCAGCTGCACAAAAGCGAGTACGTTGCATATGACAGCTTCAGATTTGGTGCGGGCAGAAGAAAATTTCGGATCATACAATTTCTTAATCAATTTTGCAATGCAGTCATCCGACCAAAAACTATGGACATGCACAACAGAATGATAAGCAAGAAGTCCTTCACTTGCGTGCACCTTGTCAGATTCGGAACATTGCTTAACAAAAAAATCGATAACACTTGGTGTGGCACACTTACTTGTAGCAGCATCCACATGCTTTTTTGTATGAACATGCTGCACGATGTTGGTGCGTCCTCCTCCATAGGCAATGGAAAATCGAGCTCCACAAATCTCACACCTCACTTTACTAGGCTCTGTCTGTGACTCCTTTTTTTGAAATTTAAACTCTTTTTGAAGATAACATGGTGTGATTTTATTGGTTTTACAAGCCGTATCCTTGGCTACCTTTGATTAGAATACTCACGTGACTGAGAAAGGCGCATAGGCGATAGAGAAATTTTAGGAGAGTGGAAATACGGGACACTAGAAAAAGTGCTTAAATACAGGACTGTCCTGGGAAAAACGGGATGTCTGGCCACCCTACAGTGAATACAATGAATAAAACCAGAAATACCCTTATTCATACACCATTTATTTGAGCAAAACATAGCTAAACAGTATTTAAAAATTTTTGGCTATACTGTTTGGCTTTTTTGAGAGTTTTTGTACCGTGCCAGTTCCCAGTGGACGAATTTACCCACGGGTAATTTCGATGCGGGCATTTTCGATGCCGAAAACAGAAAACAAGCAACTGATAGAATGTATCGTCACTGCTAGTTAGAACAAAAACTGATTACAGTAGAAAATTATACCTTTTATTGCGTGTCGTTTGCCGTCAGGTTAGGACACGGTGTGACTGTGGCTCCTGTAGCCTGATTTCCGGGTACTCCGTTAAACAAAATATGGCTGGTCATAGAAATGCATCAATTCTTTGACTACAAACTCTTCAGACGTGTTTAGTAAGTTATGTTCTCTGTTTTGTGTGCAGCTGTGTTGTGTTCTGTTGTCACTATCACTGTGGAGGACCTGTTTTTAGATAAACAAAACAAGTTTTCGCTTGAACGCTCCAATTTCGCGAGGAGACTGCGTGAACTGTTGCTCTCGTGCCCTATCATGAACACGCACAGGAAATCAACAGTCAGTGAACATTTTCACTTAATAATACATTAGATGGAAATTTGTTTCTCACCAAACCTTATCATATGCTTTCATAACAATCATGAGTCTCATGGAATAATTTAGTAGACTTCTGAATTATACTTTTGCATTCTTTTGAAGCTTGAAGAGGTGGTCACCATAAACTGCCATTTTATGACATTTTTATTTTTTCACAATTTCTCCCTTTGTGTTAAGAAAAAGAAAGAAAGTCATATAGGGTTATAACAACACAGGGGTGAGTAAACAATGACTAAATTTAAATTTTTGGGTGAACTAATCCTTTAACTAAATATTTAGCTTCACAAAAGAAGATGTAAAATGTGTAGCGACTCAAATTAATTGGTGAGTAGTTTTTTTTAAATGGTTCATTTCCATGGTTAACTCAATTTTAACCAAATTTGTTCTAGCTTTGCGCGACAATACTGTCATGCTAATGAAAATGTTATTTAAGTTAGTAGCATTGCTACTTTTAGTAAGTTACTCCCTAACACATTAACAACACCTAACAATAAGTCATTGAAGAGAAACACCTTAGAATGTAGGCTGAGCTCCATCTCTCACGTGTTAGGAAATGTTTCTCTTTGTTGTGAGCGTGGGAGAGTGAAATATGTGCTCCTAGCTTCTCTGTGGACTCTAACACAAACATTTTCCCAGAGGTAGGATCCACCGGTTCGCTCTTTCATATCAAAGCACATTTGCCAACACTGAAAACGCATTTCACAGTCACTTCAGAGGCCCTGTTGTAATTCTTTGAAGTGCCTGCACACTAGAGATGTGTGGAGCCAGCGCATAGTGTACTAATAGGGAAGAGGAGGGAAGAGAGGATAGAGATAAGAGCTGGTCAGTTAGACTTGCAAAGACATTAAAGGGATTTTTGTCGCCTCATAAATAAGTGAGGTTAATGAAATGGTGAGGGTTTATGGATCAAATACATTTGGTTAAAAATTGCATGTTTAAATCACATCTATGGATGCAAAAATGCTCAGTATTTTGTTGTAGGAACTATAATTAAGCCGTAAGGTACAAGAGGCATTGTGACATCTTTTATTAAAGTGATACTACAAAATAAAAACAAATTATGCAAATTTTCATCAAATGTGATTTCATTAACAAATTAATAAAAAAAAGTGCCAAACTTCCACTAGAAGAAATAGGTTCAGAACAGCATACTACCATACTCTTCTTACTATTCCTGCTGTATAGATTATGCATACTCTGTCTATTCCAATGTGACAAATGAACTAGGAAGTAATTACCCCCAAAAGTTATTTACTTTATTTTTTTTAATTGATTGTTGATGCGTTTTAATGAGTTTTGACTCATTATTTCATCAGAATAACAAAAAATAAGAAATTTTTAAATTACATTAAATTAAAATGCAAAATACACTGTTATTTCCAATGTGATTACTGGATGTCACTCACATGCGACCTAACAACGTTAGGTTACAACACTGTAGCATATTGCTGTTTGAAACATTTATTCTGTCTAGATTAACCGATGTTTCACATTGTATCTATTATTATATTGTGTATATTAGCACAGCTGTGATGTTGCTTTGACCATTATGCATCCAGGGTCTGTTTTATGATGGTATTTTAAAAATATACATACAGAGCAATATTCTGTAATGGGCGATACAGCTATACAACTACTGTATATAACAAATATATATATATATGTATATCCATTGTGCTGTAGGTGAAAACAGGTCAGGCAGTGAATCATAATGGTGCATGATAAAGTTATTGTGTAGGCATAAAAATAATGCAAGATCAATTTGTTATTTTTGACACTAACCCTCACCATTAAAGCCATTTAAATTAAAATTAAAATTAGTTCCAAATCCAAAAGAATCCCAAATATGTGCATGTTCATACTGGACATAGAAAAACCTACTGGAATATTCCATTATGTTAATTTGAACGCAATTAGGCTTTTAATACGGGAGTAATGATAAGTTGTAAGCAGTAACTCAACATTGAGATCAGAGTCAAACAAATTAAATCTCATTTCTTTAAGTAATTAATGACCTTGAGGTTACCGAAGCAATGATTCATCGCGAGAACTTTGATTGTCCTGCGGTGACCAGTGTAGCAAAAGATAAAGGGGTTTGCCGTATATCAGCATGCATCATGCGGAACAATTTTCATCAACCAAACTCATTTTCTTTATCAGAGCTTGTCATTTCAGATTGGGGGGAAAGGAAAACAGCATTACATAGATAATTACCTCTCGCTGGGTAGTAGGTCCTTATTGGAATGCAGCTCCTTCATTCAGAATGTTAAAAAAAAAGACATATGCTAACGCATATTTCTCTCGACCTTGGGAGCCCATAGCAACGTTTCAAATTCAAGGGTGTGCACGAGAAAAAGAAAAGCGAGGTTTCTGTAAGAAAGTGGGTTTCAGTGAGATGCAGCAAAAGAAAGCTGAAGAAACGGAACAGAAAGCTTGCAATGCCCATACTGATACAGAAACATCTGACTGTGTGGCCTTCTTGTGGTGCTTACTCATTCCTTTCTTCCTCCCTTTGTTCCAGGAAGGCACTCACAGGTGGGTGAAGCTTTGTGTTCACAGCAAAAGACTCCCCCAGCCACCTCCACCAGAAGATAGGGAGATTGAAAACCCAGAGGGAGCAAGCAACAAAAGACTTGCGGTTAACCTTTAATCTCATCAAAAGACACCAGAGGAAGTTCTGTGACAGGAGATAAAACGGACTGACTCAGAACTGCTGCCTAAAGAACCTGATGAGCATTCCATTCAATTATATACACATCTCAAAGTGGCATAACTATGAACTTTAAAAGACTGTGCCTTCTGAAAGGGTGCCTCCATTGACCCATCAACTCAAGTGACACATCTCAGATCCAAAAATAGACACAGGACCGGGTTGCTGCAATGTCTCCATCTGTGGGCAAAATACTTTGCTGGACCAGCCATTACAGTCAGGCCTCAACGTTGGTTCTTCTCTACCTCTTCCTAATTGCTTTGGCTGCAAGGCCCAAAGGTCCAGGCCACACACATCTGAACTCTATTCGGATTGATGGGGACATCTCACTGGGTGGCCTGTTTCCAGTTCACTCTCGGGGCCACGAGGGCAAACCCTGTGGTGAACTAAAAAAGGAAAAGGGGATCCATCGTCTGGAGGCTATGCTCTTTGCTCTGGACCGCATCAACAATGACCATGAACTGCTTCCCAATATCACGCTGGGAGCCCGCATCCTGGACACTTGCTCACGGGACACCCACGCTCTGGAGCAGTCGCTCACATTTGTCCAGGCTCTCATTGAAAAGGATGGGACGGATGTCAAATGCCAAGGTGGTGGATCGCCCATCATTACCAAGCCTGAAAGAGTGGTGGGTGTAATTGGAGCTTCTTCCAGTTCTGTGTCCATCATGGTGGCAAACATCCTCCGCTTGTTTAAGGTAAGGATTTCTTTAGTGTCTTTATCAACTTTGTCTTAGATGTTTCTCCTAAAATTGCTTTAACAAAATAAAAATGGACAATTAATGGCATACAGTTAGACTATAGAGCTATAAAATAAATGCAGATAGCATAGCTCAAATAATTTGGACTTGTGAGAATTTGATGAGGAATGTTTGAGTTCATACTGAAATCTCTGACTTTTGATTGTAGAGCACAGTTGGGTGATTTTAATAAAACCTGTCAAGAACATTTAGGACTATTACTAAATGTTTTTATTGTCATAGAAAAGGAATATTTCATGTTCAGTACAAGTTAAAATCAGTCGACAGCATTTGTGGCACAATGTTGTTAACCACATAATTCCGACTCGTCCCTCCTTGTCTTTAAAATTAGAAAAAAATCGAGGGTACATTGAGGCACTTACAATGGAAGTGAGGGTTTAATGGCAGAAATGTGAAGCCTATAATTTTATAAAAGCACTTGCAATAATTTTTCTGTTAAAACTCATGTATTTTTTGAGATCTAAAGTTAATGTTTAAATAGTCATTTTAGGGTTTTAGGGTTTGTTGACATCACATCGCCATGGCAACGAAGTTGTAACATTGGCTATAACTTTACACAGAAAAGGTTAGTAAGTGATTTTATCACACTAAAATCATGTTAACACATATTGTTTACATTTTGTGAATATACTTTTTACAGATTGGCCCCCATTTACTTCCATTGTAAGTGCCTCACTGAAACCCAGATTTAAAATAACAATAATAATAATAATTTCCTTTGCTATGGACTGCTTTCTTGCTTTGTCTGAATTCCATAACTTTGCTGGTTTAGTGCTGGTCTAGTGGTTCAATCAGAATAGCAATGCTGTTGACCAGCAAAATTTAGCTGGTGGAGCTGGTTGACAATGGAAGTAATTCTGATTAAACAAGTTAAGAAGCCTGGTGGGGAAACCAGCAGACTAGCTGGTCTTTTGCGCAGGGTTGACATAAACATGCTGATGTCTGAGATTGGATTCTGGGACTGCCGCATCTGTACATTCCCATTTGGTCTTTTCCTTCGGGAAGCAGTGTATGTATAATTGATAACAGTGCAATCTCAGGGTTCTTTCGTTCACTTAGCAGTGACCACACAAAGCCAGTAGAATTTCCTGACTCACTCTCTGCAAATGCAAGGCCCCTATGTGATTATGTAAAAAAAAAAAGGATTTTATAGTACAAGCATGAAGCTAAGTTAAAGAGATTTTTGAATTAGTATACAGCTCTTCCAGTCTCAAAAATGGTATGCTTTTCACATTGTTATGGTGGGTAATTTGTCATCTTGATGTATGTTTTACTGCAAACTTTGAGCTCTTCGGGGGAAAAATCTGAATATGCAAATAAAATAGCTTTGCATCTGAGAGCAGATTCGGTTAACATGCAATAATGGACACACATAATAAATCTGGATTGTGGAGTTTACATGATATAGGCTATAGTAGCATGTCTTATACTGTATATGTAATGTTTAAGTTATTAATTGAATCTGTGCATTGTGAATATCTACCTGACAAAATGAGGGTAGCAGATCTCGGGGCTAACAACTAATGTTGTATTTTTCAAGCAAAATACCTCTTTCTTTTCCAGTGTTTGGGAGTAACTAAATAAAAGTAATGAAATTACTACCTTAACTACATTTTTCAGTAGTAAGACTGTTGCTCAGCTGCTTTAAATTTGCAAGTAACAAGCTACTTTTTCCAATGATTTGCAAATTTTTGCCACATTTATTTATCTGAATCATTTAAACAAATTGAGTCACTAAAATGAAGTTTAATTTTTAGTAAACAATTTTTTAACGATTCTGATAAATAAACAGGTTCATAAAATGATTCATTAAATCATTTGACTTTCTGTGCAGACTTTAATATTTTTTGTAGCAAAATATCTAGTCAATGCTGCTGTTCATCATAATGTTTTTGAGGCAGTTATTTAAAACAAAATGTTTTCTAGTTTTATCAGTTTTATTGTGTATAAATGTTTCTGTTCAAGTCAATCAGATCCAAGATACTACCCCCTTAAATAGCTTCAATGTAGTTAGCTACCTTTTGTTTGTAATTTGGAGTGTAGATAACAAAAAAAAAAAAAAAAAAAAAAAAAAAAAAACATACTGTAGCTTTACAGTATTTTGGTTACTTTAAATTATGAGCAGCTTATAGCTTGGTAAGCTACAGTTTCAAATATCTTCCCCAACACTGCCCTTTTGCAGGGTACCATGGTTATGTTAGCCAAATTTGGAGATCAGATTTGCTTCTGTTCATAGGACAGGTGTATAAATAATGCAGGACTCCATGTTTAGCTCAGAATAGCACTGACAGGGCATCAGTGAGGCCAATTCTCATTCATTCCACAGCCAGGCCACCAAGAGACAGATGCCCAGCGTTTAATGGATATTTACCCTCTGAAATGCAGACTACACGGTGCCATTCATCAGCCAGAGTGTTGTGATCAAAGATAGATCGCAGGCGGAGGAAACTCTGCAGCAGTGCGTGGAGATGACAGACTTTGAGCACGTGTGCTGATATAAGTGCATTTAAAGCTCGAAGCTGAAACATTGGCATTATTGAGGAAAAAGAGGCAGCAGGTGCAGTGGCAGTCCTCGCTGCAGGTGGAGCATGCACACTCATAAATTAACTTAGCAGTTTTGTGCAAACCATAGAAAAAGAAAAAAAAAAAAAAACTGTAGAATGGCAGTTAACATGAAACGGGGGTCTACCACAGTGACCTGGATGATTTCTCTGATTGGTCTGTTACTTGAAAACGTACTAGATAGGTAAACTTGGTCAAGACAAACTTTTATGTTTTGAAAGTTTAAACTAGTTTTAAAAGTTTGATGGTTATAGACATTACAGTAAAGGTGTGGACACATTTACCTTTGCACGGCAAAAATTCAGCTGGGGAAATAGTCATCTCAGAGGGAATTTGTGATCATGAATTCCGTGTGATGGACTTCCGGTTGTGAATAATGTGCCCTAGCAGATTTTTGACATGCGGATTCACTGCATTGACCAATAGGAATTGGTTGGTTTGAAGGTTACCTCTGTGTGGGTGGCGCTTCGTACACAGCTACATTGAATATTCAAAATGGACAAGGATATCATTTTAGCAGTTAGTTCCTTTTTAACTTCACTCTTCCAGAGTATAAAGTGCAGCATTAAAAAGAGGCTACTTTTGCTGGTTTCACACACGCTCAACGTCTGTCTATGCCTTCTTCGCCCTGGAATTTCGCTGCAAATGTAAAAACAGCCAACTAGCTACTGTCACATAGATAGTCAAATAAGTGATCTAGATGGATGGATAGATAGATAGAAAAAGAAAGAAAGAAAGAAAGAAAAGAAAGAGAGTGAGAAAGTTTACGTGATTTTTTTTTTTAGTTTTGTTTTTTTGAGTTTGAATAGTCTTCACTCATCTGAACATTCTGTCAATGTAAGTCAGTTGGATGTTTGATCGTTTGCTTTGGGAAAACCGTAAGTCCGATCATTTAGAAAAGACATGAAACACTAAGTCAGAATGGTCTGAAGGTCTGTACCAAGTTTGGAGAATGTAGTTTGAAAGCTGTAAGAGGAGTTACAATTAAAAAAATTTATCTTATTTTCGGGATTTTGGAAATACATTAAGCCACGTGTGTAGAATAACAGTTTGGCTTTGTAAAGCCAACATAATAAAACTTTATCAGTGCAAGCTGTTTTCAATCAGACCCATGCTGTCCACAAGCTAACATAAGTGTATGAGCACGTGGTCACGTGTTACTTTTCTCACTGGCAGCGATAGACTGGATGGACCAATCACAGTTGTGATTACAAGATAGGGCATTTCATTTTATAATTTTCTAAAGATTACAGGGGCGTACAGTATGTCCATTTGTATCTCGGGTACCAATCTTCAGAATTAATAGATTTAAACGAGCATAATGTTCCCAATGGAGGATTCATCTTTTCAGGTCGGTAAATGTCCCCTTGAGAAAGACATAATTGTTTCTCATTGGAACAATTATCAGTCGACAGCATTTGCCGCCAGTGGTGCAAACTCTCAGCCAAGCACACACTATAAAACTGAAGCTCGTCACCATTAGAGGTTTTAAGTATGCAGCTAGTCTGCCAAGACAGTCTTGGTGACTAGTTTCCAAGGACAAACTCTTTGTAGCTACAGGGATCGTAGCTATAGTTGAGTAGGACAATTATCTTGTAATTGACGCACTGGGTCTGCAATTAGATGTACAAAGTGTGCACCAACATGACAGAAAGCAAGTCACTGTGAGTCTTTATACATGTGTAGGGCTTCCATATTGTTCTGTGCTCTATGCATTATTAGAATCTTCAGATCAAAAGTTTTACAACACATTCTCTTTTAGATGTTCACAATACAGCTACTGCTGTTTGATCTACCTTAGCCATCCCACATCAGTTAATGAAAATGCACCTCGCCCATAAACCTCTCTGTTCTGAACTCTAGCCATAAATGCCTTAGTTCCTCCCAGTCATTCACAATTTCCTCCACTCATCTACAGCATTCACTCTTTCATTCCATAATGTTCAGAGTCATTTTACCAGAAGCATGGAAAGGTTTCAGTCAAAGCTGATGTAATTTTTTTATAATCCACTTAGATAATATCTTCAGCTTTGACCATCAAAATACAATGTATAAAAAAAGGGCTGGTAAGAGGCATGTTTATGTTGACTGAAAAATGTAACATGAATGAAGTCTTTCCTGCATTAACAATTTTTTTTTCCATGGTAGTACCATGGTATTCTGGGTATGTACCATAGTAGTATCATGGTATTTTGGACATATACCATGGTAAAACCATGGTAATTTAGATATGTACCATGATAAAATCATGGTATTTTGCCATGTACCATGGTAATACCATGGTATTTTGGGCATGTACTATGCTAATACCATAGTATTTTGGGCTTGTGTCATGGTAAAATCATGGTATTTTGGGTATGTACCATGGTAAAACCATAATATTATGGACATTTACCAAGGTAAAACCATGTTATTTTTGGACATGTACCTTGTTAAAACCATGGTATTTTTGACATGTATCATGCTATTTCCATGGTGTTTTGGGAGCGTGGCATGGTAATTCGGGCATGTAGAGTACCATGGTAAAACCATGCTATTTTGAACATGTACTGTGCCATGATAAAACCACAGTATTTTGGACAAACCATGGTAAAGCCATGTTTTTTTGTACACGTTAAAACCGTGGTATTTTGACCATGTGCCATGATAATACCATTTTATTTTGGGCATATACCTTGATAATATCATGGTATTTTGGGCAGGGCCATGATAATACCATGGTATTTTGGGCATGGCCATGGTAAAACCATGGTATTTTGGATGTACCATTGTAAAACCATAATATTTTGGACATGTACCAATGTAAAACCATATATCTTGGCCATGTTCCATGGTAACACCAGAACCATGTTAATATCATGGTATCTTATCCCAGAGTCTGAAAAGGCCAGCTTAGGTCAATATGAATTTCCATGCTGATCCTGACTGGTTTATGCTGGACCATGCTGTTCGCCAGCAAATAAAGGTTCATTGTTGATGGAAACGCTGGCCTGTAAAGCTGGCTGACCAAAGAAATCTCACTTGTTAAGCTAGTTAAGAAGCCTGGTAGGGACACCAGTCACGCCGAGGACCAGCATTCTGGACAATAAACATGCTGGAGAACAGAATGCTTGTCATTTCAACAGGGGTACCATGGAGTACCATGTAAAAACCATGGTAAACATCAAAGTACCATGGAATTACCATCTGGTGCCATCTCCGTACCGTGGTGCCACCACATTACCTTTTTTAAGTGTCAAAAGGCCTCTGAATACATTACAGAGAATAAACTGTAAATATCTGCCATATATGCTTAAAGAACTAATGTATGCTTACCCAAGGCATTTAAAGAATTTGTAGATCAGCTAAATGCATTTTTGCTCCAGACAGTCAGTAAATTTAACAGGCTCAAGGACCGGATGCAGCTATTGGCTCTCGCTTGAGTGTTTTTCACTAGTTTTCAATTATGGAATTTGAAGCAGTAGGGAAAAGGAAAATTGCATGCTTGCATATGCAAGAGAACATATATACACACACGCAACCATCACCTACCACCCCAAACACACACATGCACTAGGGAGAAAGAAAACTGCATACTCTTGCAAGAACACCCAGCTAAAGATGGAAGGTCTGTCACCTGCATGCAGTTAGGGGGTTAACAAAAAGCACTTTCATCAGCATAGATTTGGCAGTCCTGAGCTTTTGATGATTAATATTTCACATCAGCATTACATAACGGCAGCTAGAAGCAGCAAATTACCTTTCCTCAAAATCTAGGTATTGGAAAAATCTGACAGTACATTCAGAGTTTAAGTCTGAAGTTTGAATAAATAAATAATTAAATAAATAAATAAGCCCTAACTCTTGTTTGGAGTTTGGTGACAATTGCCAGCATCATTTATCTATCAAGGGAGCAGCTCAAACTTTACAGCCAAAAAGTCTTGAAATGTATTTTGGATCCATTAAATGTTTACCATCACTGATATTGTTCTAGCTATTAAATGTGTCTCCCACTTCTATGGCTATAAAGAAAAACTACCCTATTTCTTGGAAATAATGCAAACAGTCTGTTAAAATGTTATGTTCTAGCAGGCCATCACAATAGCTATTAGGAATCATAGAATTGCCTTGGGTTTAGCGTTTCTTTATTAAACAATAGCAGACATAGTATAGCTATTAGTAAGTTATATTGGCTAGAAAGACTGTTTTTGTTTGGTTTTGCATTTAACAAATTTATGTATACACCATTAACCCAGAACAGAATAGTAATATATTGAGTGTTAGGCCAAAAACATACTTTACGCAAATTTGATTGCAAGTGTGCAGTCATGTTGTATATACTTAACGTGTGTTCTTGCATTACTGTGGCGGTAACAACCCTCAATACTCAAGGGGGTGGTAGAGTTACCTTAATGTCTGTGCCATTAAACCGTATGTGTTATTATTATTCAGGTTGCTAGCTATAAACATGTTTACAAAATCTAATATGCTCTGCATGATTCTGTTCAAACTGTTCATTAAATATTCTGCCACAACAGTAGTTGTTCTGAAAGAGAAAACAGGTGGTAGAAACAGAGGCCCTGTTTACACCTAGTATCAAGATACGTTTTGGGCATTCCATTTGAAATGGGGCAACACTAAAGACAGGTGTAAACAGGGTCCAATACATTTTGAGATTTATCCACTTTAACAACATTCGGAGGTGGTTGAAAGCACATGTGACCACATTGGGCTCGACCTGCAGCGAAGGACCGCCTACCTGTCAATCAACCAATGCGCTAAAACAAGAATTTCAACTTTGCTGGTTATGTGCAGTTTTAAAAGGAAATATCAATCTAAAAATATGAAAAAGCACATACATATACTGTACATGCACAAGAACACAGAACTTCTTTAGTGTGCTGATATCAACATGTTGGGAAACAGATGAGAAGCAGGCACATCTGAAGCTTAGTTAAGACAGATACTCCACTAAAATAAAATCATCCCTATTCCTCTCTTCCGCCCAGACACTTTGAGGAGGACAGTCGATCCATGATATAAGCTCAGATGCTTGTTTTGTCTGTCTAGATGTTTTAGCTGCAGCGAGCAACAAAGAGTTTCAGAGAGCTACAGTGCTAGTCAGTATAACCATTGTTAACACTCACTCTTAAATTAGCCTGTTTACCCTGCTGTCTTACAGAGCCTGTTTTCTCTCAAATATCTGATATATTACTCCCATCTTATTGTTTCTTTTTCTTCCGTGTCTCACTACTCAGGATACTGACCCAATGCTTTTACCCAGTAACTTAAAAAAAGTTACTGTTTTAACATTTAAACCTGTAAGTTAAAATACTTTCTCCTGTCCCTAATTATTACAGTATGTGGAGACAACTACTGTATAAATAAACCATTCATATGTTGATTCTCCTGAATATCGTAAACTCTGCGGCCGGCCAGCCTGACACAGCAACATTGGCTCAACCTATTTATTTGGCCGACCAATGGCAGATGGGAGGAGTGTTCGGAAACCTGTTTGAAAATGATTGTTTTTGTGATTCAGTTTGATGCTAGTGGTACAGAAATTACACACTTCACTTTTTAAAGTCCACTCAGCATTTTTTTTTCCCCACTTATTCATAAGTTTAACAAATAATGGTAAGTTTAAATTGATCCATTTGAGACTCCAGAAAAAGCTGCTTTTACTCTACATGGATCGGGTTGCCTCATGGTGGCCAACCTTTTATGATCATATGACCAGCCAAATACTAGTCACAATACCTCTGTAACCCTCCTGTTTTTAGACCCTTTCACTTATGGAATGATTTAATCATGGCTGACAGCAAATAGGGCATTTCTACAATGATGTGGGTAACAGAAAAATTTGGTTTCACTTATAATGCATCCATGCATATAGATGTCAATATAAAGTTCACGAACACTGTTGTATCATCCAGTGCAACATAGCAAAATATACTGATTGCACCGTTAAATACAATGCAAACACTGGATCAGTGCATTCCAAAAGAAATTCTTTCAAAGCATTGTACTGCTTTGTATTTTCAGTATAGAAAATGTATTCCTATTCACTCAAATCACATGTATAAACATGTACCATTGATGATGTATAACATAGAGTATCAATAACTGTTACAGCTTTTCTTGCACTTTTCATAAAAAGCACACACATTGTTGACATTTACAATGAATAATTGCATTTACCCTGGACAATGGCAATTGTTTAGCTCTATACATCAGGAAAATTGCGATTGATCCACACTGTTATCTGAAGCATTGGACCTTTACATACAATTTCTGGTGAGCTTTTGACATGCTACATCTTAGAGGCTGAAATTAAAGGGATAGTTCAACCAAAAATGAAAATTCTATCAGGATCACTTCCGTCATATGAATACTAGCTTGAATAATGAATGAATTCTTTACTGATTGTACACAATTTAAGCATCTGTTGATGTTGGCGGTATGGTTCTGCTCTGGGAAAATTCCCCGCCCATCCATGCAGCCATGTAAGGGTAATGTCCTGGTTACTTTCATAACCTCCGTTCCCTGTTGGAGGGAACGAGATGTTGTGTCGATGTAGTGACACTAGGGGTCGCACTTGGGAGCCCCAAACACCTCTGATCTTTGAGAAAAGGCCAATGGGAATTGGCGAGTGGAATTCGCATGCCACTCCCCCGGACATACGGGTATAAAAGGAGCTGGCTCGCAACCACTCATTCAGGTTTTATGATGAGGAGCTGAGACAGGGTCCCGGCCATTTCAGCGGGTAGTTCAGAGTTGTGGCAGGAGGAACACAACGTCTCGTTCTCTCCATCAGGGAACGGATGTTACGAAAGTAACCAGGACGTTCCATATGTGTCACTCACTCGACGTTGTGTCGATACGAAACGCCACAACTAGATAAACTGTGTTACGTGGACTGGCGGTGTTTTTTTTGAGGGCAAGCCTTGTTTGCCAGCGTACCTGGCTGTCATGTAACCTCCCCCAACGCTCCTATGAGCGTCGTACAGTCCCCCGCACCTCGGGAACAAGTCGACTGCCCAAAATGGGGACAGGCCGCCCCAGCTGCGGCCTCTTATTTTTTTTCTCCCCAGAAAAGAATGGAAATTGTTCAGCTGGGGGCCATAAATGTCCGCGTCGGGTGGGTCCATTGCCAAGGGGAAGACACCACAGAGACCACATCCTGCCCGAAGGGGAGGCAGTTGTGTGGAAATATGTCACATGGTCTTACCAAGTCTTGTCGGCAGTGTCGCATGTGGAGAAGTCCCTGTGGTAGGTCCTACCCAGAGGGGACGGAGCTCTACAAACACGGCGATCAGTGGTAGAGGGAAAAACCGTGAGAAACCGTCTCACGGAAGATACATCACACGGGGTTACAAACAGGCAACCAGCACATGTGGAGCACCTACCCTTGCACAGGGTCTTGCATCTGTGCCGAGGGAAGCCTCGGTCAGGGCATACCAGAGCGGGCAGTGGGAGGATTCCCGGGAAGCGAACAGGCTTACCTGTGCTTGACCTAATCGACTCCAAACCAGCTGGACCACCTGGGAGTGGACTCTCCACTCAGACGTGCTGTCGAGGTCACGCGGGATGTGAGTGGCTCGCAATGTCTTGAGTTGCTGCTAACTCCAGAGGAGGCGGTGGCGGGCAAGTTGCGACGTGAACGCAAGCCGCCTTGCTGGCAACTGTATGCTACCATCGCCGTGATGTCCGTCCGGACCAACAGGTGCTTGCCCTGGATCAATGGCCGAAGCCTCTGCAGGGTGAGCAACACTGCTAGCAACTTGAGGCAGTTGACATGCCAACAGTCGCGGCCCTGTCCCGGAGCCCACGGCTGCATACCCGTTGCACACGGTGCCCCAGCCATGCTCGTGAGGCACACCGTTAAAGAGAATGAGTCTAACTCCAACCCGAGAAAAGAGATGCTCTGTACCGGGGAGAGCTGCTCTTTCCCCAGTTGACCCAAAGCCCCAACCGGCTGAGATGCCTGAGCACCAGGTCCCTGTGTGCACACAACAAGTTGAGACAGTTGAGGATGTGGATGGCCACTTCCCTTAGCAGGGCAAGGGCTTCCTCTGCGACTTCCGTGAAGATGCGAGGCGACAGGGACCGACTGAAGGGGAGGACCTTGTACTTGTGCACCCGGCCCTTGAAAGCGAACCGAAGAAAGGGCCTGTGCCGAGGAGAATCCGAGACGTTGAAGTACGTGTCCTACAGGTCTACCACCGTGAACCAATCCTGATGCTGGACGCTTGCTAAAATGCGTTTCTTTTTCAGCATCTTGAACGGGAGTCTGTGCAAGGCCCAGTACAGAACTCGCAGGTCCGGGATTGGCCGTAACCCACCGCCTTTCCTTGGCACAATGAAATAGGGGCTGTAGAACCCCTTCTTCATCTCCGGTGGAGGGACAGGCTGTACCGTGTCCTTCCGCAGAAGGGACGTGATCTCCGCAGGAAGGGCAGCGGTGTTCTTGCCCTGCACTTGTGGTAAAACAGACGCTGCTGAACCTGGGCAGGTGCCTGCTGAACTGAATCACATAGCCGAGTCGTATGGTCCCGGTCAGCCATCGCGACTTTCCTCCTTAGCCCTCTGGCAGTTGAGTTTGCGGAGAAACTCGCTGCCGGCCCAGTACATGCGCTAATGAGACCCTGTACTGAGGTAGGTGCTCCACATGTGCTGGTTCCCCGAAGGCGACCCCATGTGATATCTTCCGCAAAATCGTTTCCCTGTCGGTAAACTGCGTTTTCCTTGGGCAGAGGCCCCTCTGCTCCCGGTCACCATGCTTTGTAGAAACTCCTCCCCCTTCGGGCAGGACCTACCATGGGACCTCTCCACATGACATACTTCCGACAAGACCATGTGATGTATTCCACTCAAAATACCCCGCCTCTTTTTGGGCGGGGTGTGGTCTCCGCGGTGTCTTACCCTTGGGAGGGTCACCCCCCGACGTAGACACTTATGGCTCCCAGTTGGTTAAAAAAATTCCACTCTTTTTGGGGAGAAAAGAGAAGAAAACAGACCTCAGCTGGGCTAGCCTGTCCCTATTGTTGGCCAGTCGACTTGTTCCTGAAGGACCATTCGATGCTCATAAGAGCATTGGGGGAGGTTACGTGACGGCCTGGTGCGCTGGCTACGAGGCACACAGCGGTCTGCCCATCTCGCACCGCCAGTTCACGTAACACAGTTCAGCTAGTTGTGGCGTTTTGTATAGGGACCCCTAGTTTCACTACATCAACACAACGTCGAGTGAGTGACAGATAGGGAACGTAATGGTTACTTTCATAACCTCCGTTCCCTGATGGAGGGAATGAGACGTTTTGTCCCTTTTGCCACAACGCTGAACTACCCGCTGAACTGGCCGGGACCTGGTCTCGGCTCCTCAGCACATAACCTGAATGAGTGGTTGCATACCAGCTCCTTTTATACCTGTATGTCCGGGGGAGTGGCATGCAAATTCCATTCGCCAATTCCCATTGGCTTTAAAAAGCAGAGGTGTTTGGGGCTCCCAAGAGTGACCCCTAGTGTCACTACATCGACACAACGTCAAGTGAGTGACAGATAGGGACCCCTAGTGTCACTACATCGACACAACATCTCGTTCCCTCCATCAGGGAACGGAGGTTACGAAAGTAACCATGACATTAGTTACTCACCACTCTCTCTGCCCTAGCTGGTCCTTTGCGTGTTTTATATATTGGTTGCCAGTCTTTGCTTTAGTGCCTGGATTGTGGTTACCATCCTGTTGGTCACCTTGTTCGCCTTGACGCTTCACCTGAGTATTCCTTATCGTTTACCTCTCTGCACTGGATCTGCTCTTCACACTACCACAATGCACACAAACCTACGGACACACTATCCTCCAGAGGAGCCCTCACGGATCTGCGCTCTACACTACCACGGCGCCCACAAGCCTACTAACACACTCCATCTCCACGCTGCATTTGGTGCCGGGTACTCCTCACGCTTCGCCAGCTCTGCTGTTTAATATTCAATAAAATCTGTTCCTTTGCCTCCGCACTTGGATCTCTTTTACCCATTGGCAGAAAAATACCACCGGGTCTCTTTGATTTCTGAAGCAACCTTGCCATAATTTGTGTAGCGAGCTTAGAGGTTTAATTTGACATTGCCTTCCATCTGAAAGAGGGTTACATCATAATAGCTTTCCTTCTAAGAGAGACAAAATTTTTCAATTACACCTACCCAGCATGTACTGTAGCATGTTTCTACCACCTCACAAACTAATACTCTATTGCAAGGGATTGGAGTGACATATTTAGCATAATTTCCTATTCAAAGGTTGCTGCTGGTTTCTTGTCAGAGGGAGGTACATTTTTGTGTCAAGTATTAGAAATGTTTGTTAGCTCAACTCTGTCCATGAAGCCACAGGTGCCATATTTGTTCAAAAAGCATTTGTTAAAATGTAACAAATGACATCTTATATTACAATTGTTTTCCTTGACACTGAGATTAAATAGAGACCTTTGATTAAAAGTTGAAGTGTAATTTATTCGACGTTAAAATACTTCTATCCCAGCTCAATAGAGAGCAGCAGTGCCCGCCCACTTATTTAGCTGCCTGGGTTCCAGAAGTATTTCTCCCATTCATTTTTTTCCATAGACTTTTAATAAAATCCTTCATAAGAGTTGTAAGCCATGAACCAAACCAACCAGTTCAGAGGTAAATCACAAGATCACAGACTTTGTTTTGAGGCAAAAATATTTGAAAATCTGACCAAAAGACAAAGGTACAAACTGTGTACTTACTGTCTTTCATGAGGGCACAGACTACAATCCCATGAAGCATTGGGAATTATGTAACTGAATAAAAAACGATGGGAATATATTTACATTTATGCATTTGGCAGACGCTTTTATCCAAAGCGACTTACAGTTCACTTATTACAGGGACAATCCCCCAGAGCAACCTGGAGTTCAGTACCTTGCTCAAGCACACAATGGTAGTGGCTGTGGGGATTGAACTGGCAACCTTCTGTGTACTATTTCTGTGCTTTAGCCCACTATGCCACCACCACTCTATATAAAAATAAAAAAAATAGGTTTTTGATTATAAGTATAGAAACAATATATTTTATGTTTATTGCAGAATATTTCGATATTTACAAATATATAAGTTTAAGGGTGAGGAGACACTGACTCGATTACTTCATTCACAGTGCATCATGGGAGTGAGCGGTTGCTCCGAGGCATGTTGATTGGTGGATCTTTCTCTGCTGGTCCATGGGTAATAGGGGTGTGCAGTGAAGCCATTATCTGTATCTGTGTTTGTATCTGTTACTATGACAAAATTATCTGTATCTGTCTCTGTATTCGGATAGAACCGGCTGTGGGCGTGGCTTAAACTGGAAATCTCTCAAAAACTAATTTTAAAATGTAACTTTCTAACATTTATCGTTTATTTATATGAAATATGCCTTGAATAGCCCTATTTAATAATAATAATAATAATAATAATAATAATTATTATTATTATTATTATTATTAATTGTATTATTATTATTTAATTATATTGTTGATGTATTCTTTCTTTTTTCTCACCAGATGAAGCTAGATATGTAGGCTACATTAACTGTGGAATGTGTTTGTAGCTTTGGTTTCTCCTGGCATTTTTTACATTAATATTTACTGAAACAGAATTTTGGTTTATGTCTGCAATGTGCAAGTATATGTTTAAATTTATGTGCAGTGTGCAAGTATAACAATGTTATTCTGGAGGCATGAGGTGTCAAACAATTGTGAAATGTCAAGCACACATATTGAAGCAAATATTAAATACAAATACAAATATTAAAAGAAATTAGAAAAAAATTATTAAACTTACAAGCAGGTGAAAGCACTGTATATTTATACCAGAAAGTTTTATGATATTCGAGGCTTATTTTGTAAGCACATATTTTAACATAATGTGGCAGACATAATTATTTAGTTAAATTACATGTGCAGAATTAGCGAAATGCAGTGGAATAAATAGCAAGAGTGAGCCCCTATACATTTCTAGAAAAGAAAAGCAGAAAAAATTTGCATGTTTAGTTTTCTCTGCAATCCTGTGCAGTAATATTCTGAATAGATTTACAAGAATTTAAACCCCTATGGAGCATTTAAACTGTTTGGGAATAAAGGCTCAACCATGCAATTACCTTAATTAGTGATGTAGATATAAATGTGGTCAGCTTTAAGAGACGGACAGACAAGCTCCGCTATAAAATCATCACGTCAGGAATTCAACATCGCGCTCAAGTTGGTTTATGGACCTTACGTGTGAATTGTGTGCAACAGTTGGTGTTAATGTGATAACAGACATTTTAAGAAGTGGAAAATGTGTATGATATAGTATCTTAGTTAATGTTACTCTTGACAAGATTAGATTCCTGAGATGCGCACAAAACTAAAATTAAAATGAGACCGTGGCCATCCTATGAACTTGAAATCACACTGTGCACATTTTCATTCATAAGGTTTACACTGTAGTAATAATGGCTTCACAGACTCCTCATTGCTTTGGAATTTTGGGTATGCTTATTTAAAATATCGCTTAATACCTTTGCATGTTGGATGATCAGTCTTCTAAATATTTCTTGCATTATTCAGATGAATTCGTTATTCATTTTGAAGTCATTATTCGTGCCTTTCCGTATAAGGTATTCGGCTTCGGGCACATCCCTAATGGGTAATGTAGTTGTTTACCATGAATTCCACAATCAAACACAATTTTAAAACAATGACGTTGAAATAATGCAGACGGATGGCTTTAGCGGAAGCATATACCATCGATGAATAACCTCAGACCTTAAGGTCTTTAAAGTTTATAAGTTGTAGTTGAAAATCAATTTGTCTTTGGAAAAAATTAATGGGTAAAATGGCAGATAATCACTAACTTTTCGGCCAATTCCTCAAACAATGCTATATTATGACATCTAAACACTTACTATAGTATATGACTTGTAAGGTGATATATTTGATTGTTTGCATTAAATTTATTTGGCTGTGATCAAATTGTGTGGTAGCTCAACTGATAGAGCGTTGCACTTGCGATGCAAAACACCAGGATGCAAGTTGTGAAGAGCACGCAAATCAACACATGAGCCGATAGTGTAATAGAAGCACAGCAAAAATAATGTAGCTGGATTTAGCAATTGTGTTTTTCATTTCTCATTTGCTTTTATGACAATTTTGGTTAGGTTTTGGTTTAACATTTTGGTTAGGGATGCAGGTTTTGTTGATTAAAAACTTGATAGAGCATTAACCTTATAAACCTCATCTGTTTGGGAGAAAATTTAACTCTCAAACTTTAACTTTTCTCTGGGCTGTTCTTTTTGATGCTTTGGTAGTCTGAATCATTTTGATGTATAGAGGAAAGCCCAGAATAACAGTGAGCTTGTAGAATTCATGAGGTATGAAATGCATTAGGTGGGATCATAGGCTGCATATACAGTTGCTCTGATATTAAAGCTGGTTGCAGTGCTTTGCTTGATGGTTGCACACGGTCCAATCTTATTCCAGAGTCTCCAGCGCATCCTTGTAAAAGTGAATTAGACTAAACCTGCCTGGGGTGATATAGCTAATTTAAGGACTGAATCATGTCTTCTTAAAACAAAACAGACTGATCTGCCCGTAGTCCCTGTCATGTTGAATGAGTGAAGGAAGCGGTCATGTTGTTCGGTAGGGAGCACATCTGAGAGCGTGACTGCGTGTAATGGCAGTCGGCTACCTCTTTTCTTCCAAATGTTGTGTGCACTACGCTTTTCCTTTGCTTTTTTTCTTGCATGTTTTGTTTACCTGCTATATAATGCGCGGATCATTTGTGTTGCTGGTTTATATATTTGCACAGACATGAGCTTAGGGATGGTTCAGGATTGTCAACTAGTCATTGTAATCATATTCAATTAAAAAACAAATTAGTCAGTATTATCATCAATACTGTATGGCTAGATTACATCTGTTCAAATTAACATTTGTGTTCGCATGTATGTTTGCTTTGTATAAATTTGTGCAAATTTGTGCCAGCCCGTGGAGGAGAGCTTCCACTGCCAGGTTCCTCCCAAGGTTTGTTCCTCATCTAATTATTTTTCTTTGTAAAGCAGTTTTGGAACTGTATGTACTGTAAAAATCCCTATACAAATACATGAAGTTCAAAAAATTAATTGAATAGTTGTCAATCAACCAGCTAGTTCATTAGTAACTAGTTTATGTAGATTTTTTCTAATTGTTGGTTTTAGATTTAATATTTTGAGATCACTTTTTCTAGTGACTAGTTTATCTAGATTTTTTATTTATTATTTTAGCTTTAATATTTTTAGATTACTTTTATCAAGTGACTAGTTTATCTAGATTTGTTTCTATTTTTTGTTTTATCTTTAATATTTTGAGATCACTCCACCAAGTGCAGCCTTGTTTATCCCTTTTCTATTTTTTTATTTTCTTCAATATTTTAAATCAGTATCTAGTGACTTGATTATCTATATATTTTTTTCTATTTGTTATCTTTAGTATTGTTATATCATTCTATCTATTGACTTGTTTATCTAACATTTTCTCTGATTTTTAAGCTTTAATATTTTGAGATTACTTTATCTAGTGACTATTTTATTTAGATGTTTTCTAATCCTTTTTTAGCTTTAATATTATTAGATTACTTGATCTAGTGACTGGTTTATATAGATTTTTTTATTTTTTGTAGATAAGATTTTTTGAGATCACTATCTAGTGACTTATGTAGATTTTTCTCTAATTAGTTTTGTTTTATCTTCAATATTTTTAGATCACATTATCTTGTGACTATGTTATTTAGATTTTTTAATTCTTTGTTTTAGCTTCAATATTTTGAGATCTTGTCTTGTGACTGTTTTATCTAGATGTTTTCTAATCCTTTTTTTTAGCTTTAATATAATTAGATTACTTGATCTAGTGACTAGTTTATCTACATTTTATTTCTATTTCTTTGTTTTTGCTTTAGTATTATTAGATTACTTTATATTGTGACTAGAATCTAGATTTTGTTTCTAGTTTTTGTTTGTTTAAGCTTTAATATTTTTAGATTACTTTTTCTAATGACTCGTTTATGTAGTTTATATATATATATATTTGCTTTAACTTTAGCTTTAATATACCATATTTAGCAGTTGTGCATTAAACTTCTCATAGAGGGTTTTAGCTTGCTTTGGCCACTGCATCATGTCTCACATTATTTTTTCAGCATTTCGCACCATGCTTAGACCTGTTCATGCTGGTCTAAGCTGGTCTTTTCAGGAGGTTAGTCAACTAGTCATTCAGACAATCCATTGACTTGTTGATTCTGAAAAGATATGATTTTGCACATCCCCACTGGATTCTAAGCATGTAATGTGCAACAACAATAGCTACTTGCCCTAATAGATTTTAAAAGAGAGCTAATATTCTCTTTGGAGTAATGCTACACTGTTAAATTAGCATGTTGTTTTTTACACAGTAGGCTGCTCTTCAGGTCTGTTTAGTAGCGGCTGACACTAAACTTGGAGAAACTCATTGGAGTGCCCTTCCCTTCAGGGATTTCTTCAGTATACTTGTCACGGTGGGGAGGCTGCTCGAAGATTGACTTCAACTTCCATTCCACCTCACTTGTCAAGGTGGTCAATTCCTTCAAAGCATAGCACCCCTCCCCCCATCCTATTACTCTGTCCTTTTTCTTCCTTTTGAAAATACACTGTGCAGCACAAAAAAAATATCACAAAGGCTATGGGCTTTTGGTTCTGTCTACACCTGATATAAAATCTCTTCCTTCATCTTGGAGATATCTACATTCAATCACAAATCAATATATTCAGAGAGCCCATTTCAAACCATTTTCTTGATGTGCATATCATTGGAATGAGATGGAACAGATTGTGGCAGCTTATTTCCTTGCAGCATGATTGAATAACGCCACATCACTGATGTCAGTTTGAATTGTGTCTTTTGGTACTTCAAGTCAATGTGAAACCAAATTGGCCACATTTAGTACACGTTTCTGTAGACATTGTGAATGATACATCGAAGAACATTATGCTAAAGAAAAAAAGGGTTTATTATCAATATGTAATAACTTGCACTGTCCCTGAAATGTCTTTGACGTCATCCACCAAGTCCTCTTATTTTTCAGCCCCTCTTGTCCAACCTGTCATATAGAGACGTTTCACAATTCAATTAATTCCTCATGGATGAAAATCAAGTTTCGCCCTACATTTTTTTTTTTTTTCATTGAATATACTGTTTCATTCAGCAATTCATCACATTAGGGAAATCAAATTGGTTCCAAATGCTGCTTCATGTTCATTTTATCCCTCACATCATTGTGCATATAATTTCTGTTAGAGCTGAAATATCAGACTTCAGGACTCAGAATCTGCAAATCATCCATCATAACAAAACCACAGTGAGTTATTATCAGTGCAAGATGTAAGCAAATCTTTTTAAGATATAGACAATTACAGTAAACAAGTCTCTATCTAAAATTTAATTACACATACTGTGTGTTTACATTGTTGTCTGATGGTGTGTATAAAGTCTGTGCTTAACAATCTTATGTGTTGTTTATTGACCAACATTAGTATATACACATTAAACATATACAGTATACTATATATTGACATAGTGCTTTTTTATTTTTAAAAATGCGTTTCAGTTATGATGTACCTTTTATATAGTCTGGGTGTTATAAATGTAACATCATCCAATGTGCATTTCCAGTTTAATTGTATCCGACTTGATTATGTAGTAAATATAATTGACGTGTACAGATAACTGACATATCTGAATAACTGAGCATAAAACAAATGTTTTATCCCTGCTTCCCCCTTCATTGCTGTTTGACTGGTGAAATTAAGTGCTTTTACTTGAAAGATATAACTTTATTGAAAAGAAAAACATGTTGGCTCTGGCACGGTCACAGTCATACATTTTATCAGTACATGTGTTTACTGGGAATGAAACCCATAATCTTGGCATTGTTAGTGCAATCAGGGGCGTGGGGTGTGGATCCCCCCTGCCCCATAATCAAAACAAACAAGGACAACCCCCCCCCCCCCCCACACACACACACATTATTTATACCATGATCAATGGAAACATGTAAATGCTTCACGCTGCAACCCCCCCAAGAGTGCCATGCTCTACCAGGTGAGCTACAGGAATACCAATGTGATGCATTCCTCCAAAAAAACATCTTTGTGTAAAAATATGCAGTTGCTCAGTCCAGAAAACAGGCATCAACAAGATTAGATGTAGCTCTGAGCGATTCATTCAAATTTCATTTGAAGTAACAAACCTTTAAATTGTTCGTCTCATCAACCATTTTCATTCTCTGTTTCAATGATTATCTAGCCTTCAGTAAAATAAGCAAATAGGGCTAGGGCTGGGCTAAGCCACAAATGTTTTCCATAAAGCCCCCACAGTTTTTATAATTTTATAGTGATGTCAAAAGTGCCAGTGCTTCAGTATCAAGTTGATACTAAAACCTGTTATATTTTAATATTTTAGCAATATTTTTGAATATTAAGTTATATTAATGTATGTTATATATATTATATATAAATGATACCTGTATTTCTACAGTATCGATAACACCAAATATAGACTCAGTACATATATGCGTGTTGGCAGCTGCTTTTCAGCACTCATGCATATGTGGGTGCATGCAAGAAGAGCGCTTGCGATACACGTTTGCGGCTATGTGTGTCTGGTCAACATTCCTGTCTTGGTAAGGTATTGGAAATTGTGTTGATTTGGTCCATCCAGATGCAGTAAGTACTAAATATTTAGATATACGGTGGCATGAAAAATTATGTGAACCCTTTGGAATTACCTGCATTTATGTATAAATCTTAAAATCTTGTTTGATCTTCATCTAAGTTACAATAATGATGAAATACAATCTGTTTTAACTAATAACACAAATTATTGTATTGTTTTTGTAAATACTGAATACATCGTTCAAAAATTCACAGTGTAGGTTGTAAAAAGTATGTGAACCCTTAGGCTAATGACATTAACAAAAGCTAATTAGAGTCAGGAGTTGGCAAACCTGGCATCCAATTAATGAAACGAGACTGGAAGTGTAGGTTAGAGCTACTTTTACTTATAAGAAGCACTAAAACATTTTGAGTTTGCTATTCACAAGAAGCATCTGCTGATGTGAATCATGCGTTGCAAAAAAGAGATCTTAGAAGACCTACGATCAAGAATTGTTGCTTTGCATAAAGCTGGAAAGGGTTACAAAGTTATTCTGAAGAGCATAGATATTCATCTGTCCACATTTAAACAAACTGTCTATAAATGGAGACGATTTAGTTCTGTGGCTACTCTCCCTAGAAGTGTCCGTCTAACCCAGATGACTCAAAGAGCACACTGCAGAATGCACACTGAGGTAAAAAAAAAGAAAGGACTTAAAGGAATCATTGGAACTGGTTAACATCTCTGTTCATGAGTCTGCTATATGGAAAAAATGAACAGGCATGGTGTCAGATGCAGGACACAAAAACCACAAAAACATTGCTATGCACCTGATGTTTGCCAAAGGCCACCTTGACACTCCACAACGCTGCTGGGAAAATGTTTTTTGGACTGATGAAACTAAGGTTGAATTGTTTGGGAAGAACATGCAGCACTACGTATGGCATAAAAAGGGCACTGAATACAAACATGAAAATATAATGCCAACAGTGAAGTATGGTGGAGGGAGCATCATGATTTGGGGCTGCTACAGAATGGCTTAAAAAAAGAAAATCCACCTTTTGGAGTGGCCCAATCAGAGCCCAGACCTTAACCCAATAGAGGTGCTGTGGAATGACCTCAATAGAGCCGTTCACACCAGACATCCTAAGAATAAGGCTGAGCTGAAGCAGTTCTGTAAGAAAGAATGGTCCAAAATTCCTTCTGAACGTTGTGCAGTGATATAACACAAGGTGAAAAATGTTTTATAAAAGTCATGTTTTAAACTACATAGTGTTAAAAGCATGCAATTTCTGATCTTTGTTCGTATCCAAAGCTGAGACAAAAGTTAGTGGGACATTTAGTTTTAATAATGTATAATGATCGACTTTATAAATTACATCTCATAGATGCAACATTTAAATATTTATTAAAAAGTGTATTTTATTCAGATATTTCAATATTTCATCAAAGGAGGACCCCATATGTATCCACAGAGGTCTGGGCTAATCCCCCGAATATCCACTGACTCTACAACCGCCCCTGGGTGAGTACACTTTTGGCCATTGAGAACTGACATACAGTATGTGCTTCTCCTCATTTGAAAAGCACCAGCCACCACAGATTTACATAATTGCTGACAATACAATTTCATTGCACGTATTGCTCTTGTTCAGATTGTTTGTTCATTCGTTAGTTAGTTTTTTGCATGTCAGCACTCATTTTCTAAACAAATCAACCTTTATCAGTGCTGCCATTTCTCTGAGCCGATTGGTTTTGTTTGCTCTCTGGATTGTCTTGGTTTGCTAGCAGTACGCACTGCAGAGGACAGACGACAGTGTACATTATTTGCTTGGTGGGTAGATCCGATTTTCCCCTGACAACTCTCCATGATTGAGCTGATAGACTACAGTGCCCGACGAATTTGTCTTTGCGCAAAGATTCTCGGCAGATGGTTTACATGCTCCTCATTAAAGTCTTAGCTTTCGTCTTGAGCGAGAACCTGAGAAGTAAAGCTAAGGACTAGGAAGCCATATCTGTATTGATTTAACACCTCATTAGGGGAATGACAGCTGAATCAAGATTAATGATCTTGTTCAATATCTGCATAGTGTGCCCATTCCTCTTCAACCCCATTAGTTGAGGGGTGATAGCCAAGCTAGCCAACAAATCTGTTTACACTGTCAAGCGCACTCAATGGCAAATGCAGCAGCAGCAAAGGGCCGCCTTATGAAAGCTTTTTATTTTCTCTGTGCCGTGACGTTGATGGATAAACTCCGTGCAGGGGTGTTTCTTTGTCACTGTACTCTATTGTGTGTATATAGCCATACATCAGAGTATTCGTCTTTCTGCACACTGTTTAATGGTCTGTTATAGTGGCAAGTCTCCTGGCCAAATGGAGCTGTACAAGAAAGAGTTAGCGAGGTGGGTTGGGATGTCAAAAGCACAGCTACTTTGGTATCAAGTCAATGCTAAAGAAAAAAATAGTGACTAAACTAGTTTTTCTACAGTATACTGTACTTAGATAATACAAAGTACCGACTCAACTGACCCTTTGCTAAGCCCCTCCTTAAAAGCATCACTGACCAATCCTATTTTAGTAACTGTTGTCCTCCATATTATCAGACAATGTTTTTGTCTTTTCAAATGTATGCCTATGAAAGTAATGTGTGTTTGGATTGTTATAAACAGAATTTGACAGAACTTATTAAAAAATATGGTAAAACATTGCCTGGGCACTTATAACAGTGACAGAAGGTAACCAGAGAGGATATACACTGTCATTTTTTTTCTCTTGTCCAACAATTTATTAATATTTTATTATCAAACAAGTAAGAGAGGAAGCAACACTTTATTACTGACGGTTTACTTGAATAATTACTGTAAACTTGAAACAATGTTTATGCAGTTGAGAAATACTGGAAGGCTTTACATGCCATTGTTCTAATATAATTTGATACTATTTAAATTAATATTGAACTTATAAATAAATAAGGGAGTGTGTCGATTTTCATATTTTCAGCCTGGTCTCACAGAGTCACGTTACCATATCTAACGTGATAATTTTTACGGGGCTATGTGTGTAAATATCACAACAGTTTCCTGTGGAAATACATTTGCCAGTGTAATACATTTGCCAATTTTGCGACATAATGCCAGATAAACAGTGTTCACTTTTGTGAATAAGACACTATATCTATAAGCCTAATTTACATGGTGAAGGGCATATTTACATTGAAAAAAAATTATGATGTCTTTTTTAAATACGGCACAGTGCTATTTCAGCACAGATAGCACCTTGTTAAACTGCTGGTGACAGTGCACAATACCGCGCGCAATAGTGGCACAGCTGTTTAGTGAATTCACCCCTTAATGTCCACCTTGAGCCATTCTCTCAAAGCCTTGAATCTGGGCTCATCTGAACTTAAAACCTTCATCAAAGTCTTTTCTTCGGAGGTGGTTGGAGGTCAGCAAATAGGGTGGTTTTGGGATGATTATAGAGACTTTCTCCACAGCCTTTCTTTTTCTGTCGACAAGGGCCTTGAGAGACTGTTCTCTTCGCCTCACACACTCCCTTTCTCCAATCTCTCTATGATTTTCTCCACAGCATCAGACCATCTATTTGTATGAATGTCTAAATTAAGATGGTGGTGTACACTGGGCTTTGACAGCAACTACATTTTTCTGTAGCATGACAGTAGTTCAGCTGTTTTCAATTCAAATCACAAGCTATTTTTCCCAATAATAATGGTTTTGGCATGACAAATCATCTGTTTTAAATGTTACTGTGATGAGGAGGAGGGAGGGGCCAGACCGTGAGGACACATGCCCGGCCCTGAATCGGGCTAATCAACCGGGAGGGGGATAAAGACGAGCCGGAGGCACCAGTTTGAGAGAGAGAGAGAGAGACACATGTGGCCGCTGTGTGTGTGTCTATGTCTTTGTGTTTACATTGATTTAAGTTCATTTATTACATTAAAACTTACGTTGACTGCTCAGCTGATTCCCGCCTCCTCCTTGCCCATCCTTACCTGTTACAGTTACATATTGTGCATGCATATAGCTGAGTAAGCTGAGGCAATAATAAAACATGCTCTCCTTAAAGGAATATTCTAGGTTCAATACAGGTTAAGCTCAATCCACAGCATTGGTAACATAATGTTGATTACCACCAAAAATAATTCAGCTCGTCCCTCCTTTTCTTTAGAAAAAAAGCAAAAAGCGAGGTTACAGTGAGGCAATTACAATGGACTGAAATGTTTAAAAGGCAAAATGTGAAGCTTATAATTTTATAAAAGCATTTACATTAATACTTCTGTTAAACGTGTATTATTTTATCTGTAAAGTTAAATCGTTGTTTTTACAGTTTAAGGGTCTATACCATTGTTTGTTTGTCCAACCAATAGAAGACATGGTGTTCTGGAAACCTGTTTGAAAACAGACATTATTATTGCAATTCCATTTTCTGTTGAAATTACACACTTCATCTTTAAATTATAAGTACCTTGTAGATTGTTAATCTACAGTTTCTAAGTACCTTCCCCAGCTGGCCGACATGCTGTTTCATCCCATGTATGTTCTTCTTTTTAAGAGTATGTTTTCTATGCTTTACCTGATAGAGGTGTTCATTTATGAGTAAAGACCATCAGCACGTCACCACTGGCCATTATAGCGTGCTGAAATAAAGCAGGAAAACAGAAAGAAAGACAAAAAAAACTGGTATTCGCACACTCAGGGGAAAATCAAATCTCACAAACCATCAAAACATGCAGTCAGACCATGAGAGAGACAACAACTGTGTGTTATTGCTTTTATGTAGAGTGCCTCTTAAAGGTGCTCCCTGAGCCGGAAGAGTTCATTTACTAGATAGATCTTGACAATGGGCTCTTTTGTTTTTGAGCATTAGCGTGCTCTACTACAAAGCCGTAAAGCTCTAATAACATCGAAAAAGGGACTCGGGCACTGACTCACTCTGAGCATTACCTGTCTGCTCATCTCAGTGCCAGTGAAGCTTTCAGACTGGACAGACTGACCAGAAGAATTAAAGGGGTTCCGTAATGAGAAAAGTAACAATGTGAGCCATTTTCTTGGTATCCTGAGTGGACGAGTGACCTAGTAATGTCATTTGTCTTCAAGAACCTGATGATGAGGTGTCAAATAACACACACACACACACACACACACATACACACACACACACACACACACACACACTGTAAAGTGCACATGTAAAAATGCTTTTATTTAGCATTTTTCTGATTTAATACAATTAATTATAGTATAATATCATAACAAAAGTGTAAAGAGTTGAGAATTTCTTTGTTTCCTATTTGTATGTCCCCCTTTTGCTTTAATGACAGTGTGCACAACCCCACAAGTTTGTGCAAAACCTGATGACCATGTTATGCCAGCATGATTTGAGAGTGTTCCAAAGAGCATTTTGTGTGCTTTAATGGAAGCAAGGAAATCTGACCTTTTGTACAATGGAGTTAACTTTCCATTGAGCATATTTACATGCAAACCAATATAGCCAAAAATCCGCTTACTCAGAAAATCAAACACAAGAAAACCGTGTTCAAATGAGATTTGAACTCATCAGATTATCATCTCCTTTTGATGTCAGAACGTAAACAGCTAGCGCACAACACTTGTGCATAATGTAAAAGCTGGTAAGAACACCGGTGATGATGTTTACATGCAATGCAAAATCAGGGTAATGTGCAAACATCTACTCAAATAGTATATGACCTTACACCGACAAAGAATAGCAGTTTAAGGCGTTTACGTGACCACATGTTGTTGGCTTATTATTAGGGCTGTCAATCAATTAAAATATGTAATCAAATTAATTACATGGTATGCCGATTAATTAATCTAATTCATCGCAATTAATCACGCACACACACACACACACACACACACACACACACACATATATATATATATATATATTAGCTGAGAAATCCCCTCAAATAACAATAATTCAATAATGATTAAATAATTATATATAGTTATATTTAAATAATTATAAATAAAATATATGTATTAAAAAAAATCAGAATTAAAAAGCATTACATTATTGTGGCAGACGAGTAAAGCATTGATAATACAATATAGAAATTGGCTTTAGAATCCAGTATATTGTTTATTTCCATATTATTGAACTTAATAACTGGCCTACAGCATTCCATTTTGCAACTGATTTCGTCAATCAGTCCGACGGAGGCATTTGGAGCATCTCACTTTGGTTGCGTTGTGTCATAAACGTACTGTTTTTAGATCACTGTGTCAAGTTAAACGTAGTTTGAAACACGTATTGAGATCCCTGCAATCGGATTTGCATTCCATAAATCTGTATTTAAAAGTAAGAACGTGTTCTTATCTTGTGCTGTCTGCTGTTGGTGAGTGTGGTTTTTTGTTTTTTGTATAAGCTGTGCATTGCCTATAAAGCTGAAGTTCTGCTTACTGCCCCCTGGAGAAAACAGGTGGTACTTCAAGCTTAAATTGTTTCGATGGTAGGAATATTCCTTATTACGGTCTGGGGACATGACTAATTGCGTTACTTTTTTTAACGCATTTTCCTTTTAAAATATAATTAATCTCACTGAATTAACGCATTGAATCGAAATCCCTACTTATTATGCATAATTGGTGTAGAATTGTGCATGTAAAAGTGCTCACAAAATGTCACAAATTTGCTTACATTTGATTAGTGACCTAAAAATAGTACAGAATCTCAAGAAATTTAATTTACATCAAAATGTTTGTTTGTTTAGAATTTTAAAATTCTAAAACTTAGTTTATTTACTGGTTTAAAATAGATTTGAATCCTAGATTTTTCAATGTGGTCTCCACAACCACTCACTATATCTTACTCTACCTGGTGTAGGAGCCAAATGTAATGATTGTTCAAACCACTAGATGGCGGTGTGCACCAGTGGTGTGGGTGTGGTCACCTGTTAATATCACATGGTATTTAAACTTCCCATGGGTTGTATCGGGGGGGACAGGTGGCGGGAACATATGGTTCTTACCATAGATCTACATGCTTTAAAACTCTGTACGATATATATTTCATTAAATGGACAACGAAGCGTTTGAAATGGAAATCGTTGTGTGGACATTTTTATTCCAAACTATGAGTAAAGAACATCTTACCACCTTGCCCTGGCTTATAGGAAAAAGCCACTACACCTGGTAATTCAGCTGATATGAAGTAGGCACTAATCCTAGTCTCTGTATTGTACACTGCCTGGCCAAAATAAAAAAAAAAAATAAAAAAATAAAAAAATAAATAAAGTCACGGTTTTTTAAATATGCAGATACTTAAGAGCCTTTGATTGGATCAGTATTGCAGTGATTAATATGTTTTAGCTGGCAACAATTCTTTTAACCCTAACAAATGCAGTGTGTAGCTTCTCATTTCTTAATCAACCATGTCGGAAGACATATCCCGTGGTAGTGTAAAAGATGTTACTGTGTTTCAGAAGGGGCAAATAATTGGCCAAGAAAACAACTAAGGAGATTGCTGAAATAATTGGGATTGGGTTAAGAACTGTCCAATGCATTATTAAAACCTGGAAGGATAGTGGTGAACTGTCAGCTTTGCAGAAGAAATGTGGTTGGAAAAAAATCTGGAATGATCATGATCGGAGATCACTTAAATGCTTGGTGAAGTCACATCGTAAAAAATCGACAGTAGAACTCACGGCTATGTTTAATAGTGAAAGTAAGAGCATTTCCACATTCACAATGCGACGAGAACTTACAGGTTTGGGACTAAACAGCTGTGTGGCCACAAGAAAGCCACTTGTTAGTGAGGCTAATTGGAAAAAAAAAACTATTTCAATTTGCTAGGGAGCATAAAGATTGGACTGTGGAGCAATGGAAAAAGGTCATGTGGTCTGATGAGTCCAGATTTACCCTATTCCAAAGCGATGGGCGCGTCAGGGTAAGAAGAGAAGCGAATGAATGTACTGAATGATCAGGTTATCCCATCAATGGATTTTTTCTTCCATGACGGCACTGGCATATTCCAGGACGACAACGCCAAGATTAATTGGGCTCAAATTGTGAAAGTGTGGTTCAGGGAGCATGAGGAAATATTTCCTGACCTGAACCCCATTGAAAGACTTTGGGATGTCCTGGAGTGGTTCAACTCTCCCGTCATCAAAACAAGATCTCAGACAAAAATGTATGCAACTCTGGATGGAAATAAATGTTGTGATGTTGCATAAGGTGTTGAAACAATGCCACAACAAATGTGTGCCGTAATCAAAGCTAAACGTGGTCCAGCAAAATATTAGAGTATACAAATTTGTTTTGGGCCAGGCAGTGTATGTTGTTCCCTGCAATAATGGGCTAGAGTGTGTTAGAACAGGAATAGATAGTAGATGCCAATGCCAAACAGGTAGGCCACTCCATCTCAGATGTGGTAAACATGGTGGAGTTTTATTGTTCCAATGTGTCGAGAGTGTTCTGCGAACATGTGTATTCTGGAAAGTAAGAAAGCTGTTGTGATACACATAATGCACTCCATAAGCACCTTATAATACATTGACACTGAGTAGTGTTCACTATGAAATATAAGTTTTAAGCTACTCAGAACTACTAATAGCAACTAATGCTATTACTGCATCACCAGCCTGTACACATTACATGGGAAAATTGTCATTAGAAGTAAACGTCATGGTTACTTTCGTTACCTCCGTTCCCTGATGGAGGGAAGAGACATTGTGTCACTGTAGTGACACTAGGGGTCACTATTGGGAGCCCCAAACACCTTTGCTTTTTTGAAAAAAGGCCAATGAGAATTGGCGAGTGGAATTTGCATGCCACTCCCCTGGACATGACACTCCCCTGGGTATAAAAGGAGCTGGTATGCAACCACTCATTCAGGTTTTGTGCTGAGGAGCCGAGACCAGGTCCCGGCCATTTCAGCGGGTAGTTCAGCGTTGTGGCAAGAGGGACACAACGTCTCGTTCCCTCCATCAGGGAACGGAGGTTACGAAAGTAACCATGACGTTCCCTATCTGTCACTCACTCGACGTTGTGTCGATATAGTGACACTAGTGGTCCCTATACAAAACGCCACAACTATCTGAACTGTGTTACGTGAACTGGCGGTGTGTGACGGGCAGACCGCTGTGTGCCTTGTAGCCAGCGCACCAGGCCATCATGTAACCTCCCCCAACGCTCTTATGAGTGTCGAATGGTCCTTCAGGAACAAGTCGACTGCCCAACGATAGGGACAGGCTAGCCCAGCCGAGGCCTGTTTTCCTCTATTTTCTCCCCAAAAAGAGTGGAATTTGTTAACCAACTTGGAGCTATAAGTGTCTGTGTCGGGGAGTGTCCCTCCCAAGGGGAAGACACCACAGAGACCACACCCCGCCCAAAAAGAGGGGGAGAGGGTATTTTGGGTGGAATACGTCACATGGTCTTACTGAGTCTTGTCGGAAGTATGTCATGTGGAGAGGTCCCAAGGTAGGTCCTACCCGAAGGGGGAGGAGTTTCTACAAAGCATGGTGACCGGGGGCAGAGGGGCCTCTGCCCAAGGAAGATGCAGTTTACAGATGGAAACGATTTTGCGGAAGATATCACATGAGGTCGCCTTCGGGGAACCAGCACATGTAGAATACCTACCTCAGTACAGGGTCTCATTAGTGTACGTACTGCACGTACTGGGCCGGCAGCAAGTTTCTCTGCAAACTCAACTGCCAGAGGGCTAAGGAGGAAGGTCATCCAGGGATCACAATCTGTGAACACTACTGGGAGTCAAGAGAGCATGTCTTCACCTCAAGGGAGGGGAAAGGCATTATGCGCAAGCGGTACACCCGGCCAGCTGTCCCGGAACTTACCTGCTCGTGCCTGCCAGTACACGGGATGAGACCGGCTCAACCCGGAGATTGTAGAACCTCGCAAAGGTGTTGGGTGCTGCCCAGCCTGCTGCTCTGCAGATGTCTGCCAAAGAGGCGCCAATGGCCAGGGCCCAGGAGGCCACCACACTCCTGGTAGAGTGGGCTCATAACCCTGCAGGGTGTGGCATGTCCTGAGCCTGATATGCCATCGCGATGTTTGGAGACAGCGCTTCCTTTCCGCTGTCCATCAAAGCAGACAAAGAGCTGCTCGGAGCTTCTAAAGCTCTGCGTGCGATCCAAATAGATGCGTAAAGCTCGCACCGGACACAGCAACACCAAGGCTGGGTCTGCCTCCTCCTGGGGCAGTGGTTGCAGGTTCACCACCTGATCCCTAAAAGAATCATGTGAGAGTAACCCGGACCGAACTCCAGGCACGATTCGCTGTCGCGAGGAGCATGAGATCTGAGAACCACATCTGGGTGGGCCAGTAGGGTGCTACTAGGATGATCTGCTCCTCGTCCTCCCTGACCTTGCACAGGGTCTGTGCAAGTAGACTCACTGTGCGTATTGTGTAGTCCAGGGGGCCAGCTGTGTGCCAGCACATCTATACCGAGGGGTGCCTCGGTCAGTGCGTACCAAAGCGGGCAGTGGGAGGATTCTGGGAAGCAAACAGGTCTACCTGTGCTCGACCGAATCGACTCCAAATCAGCTGGACCACCTGAGGGTGGAGTCTCCACTCTCCCCTGAGGGTAACCTGACATGACAGCGTGTCCGCTGCGGTGTTGAGGTCACCTGGGATATGAGTGGCTCGTAGCAACTTGAGGCACTGCTGGAGGAGGAGACGGTGGGCGAGTTGTGACATGCAACGGGAGCATAGACCACCTTGATGGTTGATGTACGCTACCGTCGCTGTGTTGTCCGTCTGAACCAACAAGTGCTTGCCCTGGATCAATGTCCGAAAACTCCGTAGGGCGAGCAGTACTGCCAACAACTGTAGGCAGTTGATGTGCCAACGCAGCCACGGTCCAGTCCAGGAGCCAGCGGCTCTGTGCCCGTTGCATACGGCGCCCCAGCCCGTCTTGGAGGCGTCTGTTGTAACCACGACATGCCTGGAGACCTGCTCTAGGGGAATCCCTGCCCGTAGAAATGCAGGTCGGTCCAAGGACTGAAGAGGAGGCGACGGATCGGCGTGATGGTCACGCGATGTGTCCTGCGGCAACATGCCGATCTCGGGACTCGAGTCTGAAGCCAGTGCTGAAGTGGTCTCATATGCATCAACCCGAGCGGTGTGGCCACCACTGAGGATGCCATATTCCCCAGGAGCCTCTGAAAATGTTTCTGTGGAACTGCTGTCCTCCGTCTGAATGCCTTCAGACAGTTCAGCACCAACTGTGCGCGCTCGTTCGTGAGGCACGCTGTCATCGAGACTGAGTCCAACTCCAAACCGAGAAAAGAGATGCTCTGAACTGGGGTGAGCTTGCTCTTTTCCCAGTTGACCCGAAACCCCAGTCAGCTGAGGTGCCGGAGCACAAGGTCCCTGTGTGCGCACAGCAACTTTCGAGAGTGAGCTAGGATTAGCCAGTCGTCGAGATAGTTGATGATGTGGACGCCCACTTCCCTTAGCGGGGCAAGGGTTGCCTCTGCGACCTTCATGAAGACGTGAAGGGACAAGGACAGGCCGAAGGGGAGGACCTTGTACACCACGAGCACCTTATCCACCTGGCGGATCACCGAATACCCCCTGGCCGCTCCACCATCGAGGGTAGTGAGAGCGGGGGAGCTGAAAGACCGGGACCGGGCAGTAAAAGGTGCCTCCCATGATCTTGTCAGCTCCTCATGCACTTCCGGGAAGAAAGGAACAGGGGTGGGGTGGTGCCCCAAGCCCAGGAACCAATCGTTGAGCAGAGAGGGTTCAGGGGAGAGTGGAGGGTTCCACTCTAGCCCAACGCCCGTGGCCGCCCGGGAAAGCATGTCCATCATTTCCGCGTCGGCCTGGGACTGGGTGACTATTCCCGAAGGAGGAAGCCCAGTTGAAGCCTCTATCCGACTGGACGAGCCCACTCTCCGATGCTGCGCTCGATAACTCGTTTTCTTCCCGGGCTCCGAACAAGAGGTCGAACTCGCCCTGAGATGAGCCGGTGGTCTTGTCCGAACGCCCGACCGGTGCAAGCGAGCATGCTGGGGAATGGGAGGTCCATGGGGGGTCCCATTGATGTCCCTAAATCGCCCCCAGTGCTAACCGGCACGGCCTCATACCCGTAGGTAGGAGGACCGAGGCGGGGAGCCGCAACGTTGCAATGGTCATGTTCTCGCAATGAGGACAAGACCCATCCATGTACGATGTCTCCGCATGGGCAGTGCCCAGACATGTAAGGCAGCGATTGTGGCCGTCAGAAGCAGAGATAACGACCACAACCAGGAATAACACTCAAATGGAAAGGCATCTTTAAAAAAATGTTCCGTGTGTGCCGCTCTTTTAGAATGAAAATATACTCTTTTTTTTTTTTTTTTTTTTTTTTTTTTTAGAATATACTCTTTTGTTGTTCTGCCGAAGCGCCCAGGGTCGTTCTCTGCACTCCACAGGTGCAGAGGGGGAGAAGCCGCTGAAATGAGGTGAGGTGAATGAACTCGCGGATGCATTCAGCTTCAATGAATAGAACCACTCGGCTCCGAAGAGAAAATCTGAATGAGTGGTTGCATACCAGCTCATTTTATACCCGTATGTCCGGGGGAGTGGCATGCAAATTCCACTCACCAATTCTCATTGGCTTTTTTTCAAAAAAGCAGAGGTGTTTGGGGCTCCAAACACCTCTGGAAATCATTCAAGACATTGGAGAATTGTGATGCAATGGTTTGAGCTGTTTTTCATTTGGGATACTGTTGGACAATTGGTGGCCTTGATTTACTTTAGCTACTTTGCTGACCATCTACACCCACGAGTCAAGGTTTTGCTGGTTAGCATGGGCCAGTTAGCCCCTGCTACAGACCATTATGTTTGTTTGTTTTTTAAGTTTTTCTTTTTTGTATCTTGCGTTAACTATCCCTTTAAGATTAATGGTAATGCCTATGAATAACTCTTTCAAGGTTTTAAAGACCTCCTTGGTCTCTACCCGTTCATATCCATCATTCACCCTATAGTGGCAAAGGGGTCTTTCAACAGGTCAGTACACCCTTGTAAAGGTCAATGATGGACCAGGTGTGCAGAAACCTGGTACCCTTTTTTCTGGTACATGAAACCTGTATTACATCTTTGGGGTGCCATTGAACATTCCGTTCAATCTATGGACCAACCACCAGGAAATAGGATGCAGTTATACTCTGCCATTAAAGCTGCATGGGTGCCTATACCTGCAGCACACTTCTGGCATCTCATGGACTCCATGCTTCACTTTATAGCTTCTGCTATTGAGGCTAAAGGTTATTGAGGCCACTGATGTTTATTGACTTTGCTTTTGTGGAATTCCAAATGTAACTACAACCTGCCAATCACAACACTGAATGCCAAGAACAAATGCTTCAAGCCTTCTAACAGTTTTTCCAACATGGTTCCTCTCAATTCATCTCTGCCCTTTCTCTCCATTGGTTAGTAAAGGAAGGAACTTTGGGTTTATAATGAAACCCCAAATCGAGTCTCTTTATTTCTACAAGCCAAACTTGTCTAGTCTAGTGTTTCCACATCCTTTTTTATACGTAAGGAATAACTGATGACGGCCTGTTGAATTATTGAAAAATAATGCACACCCCGAGGTGGTAATACGGTCATGGCGCGAAGCGCATTATTTTTCAACTACTTCATAGCCGTGCATTTACTTGAAAAATAATTGCACACCTTAGATCAAGGTTCCCCAATTAGTTTTCATCAAGGGCCAAATTCTGTTAGCAATACAAAGTCAAGGGCCACAGCCGTCGGTGTAATGACAATTTTTTGTGCTGCTGCTATTATTATTATTATTATTATTTAGTCACACATAAATATTCTGATTTTTTTATTAGTAGTTTCCTCAGTATTAGTAGCCTTTTTTATTTATTGAAACAATTATGAACATTTTGTTTGTATACAGATACAAAAAACTACTTAAAAAAACTTTAATGAACAATCTGGATCTCCATATCCTCCATGCAAATCAACTGTTCCTGCTCATCTCCAAACGGGATCTCCTCCCTGCACTTTAACTAATTGCAGATTCAATTATTAGACCTATTAGCATTTATATTGTTATTGTTCTTAAGGATAAAATAATAAAGTATTGCAATAATTTCAATAAAGAAAAGACCGTGAGCCAGTGTTTTCTTATAAATTATTTTTAATATTATGTATGTATCATATTTTTTCTGTAGAATGTTATTCTTAATGTGCACTATTCCATATGTATTTGTATCACAGTACCTTGTGTTATATTATCCAGGTGTTAATCCAGACATTAAAAAAATAGTAGTCGGCTTCGGGAGTCTGTTAGGAATATACTCGCAGCAAAATACACGTGCAAATATAACTAGGACATTCTTTACTCATCTCACTCGCATAAAAACATAGATTGTTTACTCCTCAGAATGGATCAACACCATGGAAATAACATAATGATACAGTTATGCCAAATTAGGTAAATTAATGCTTTAACAGCATTCAGTATATTCTCTAACAGCTGAAGGTGCGGGCATGAGACTGGTATAAATGTTTGTAGAACAGCAATAGTGCCACCTACTGTACAGGGGTGAAATTGCTTTTCATTTGTATTTTCTACGCACTCTGTATGTATAGACCTTTCATTGGAAGTTTGTCTAGCAAAATCATCATGGATTTGGTGTGAACAGACCTTTAGCGTGGGCCAATCATTTGTCTCTGGCGGGCCACAGACCGCCTGTTGAGGAACCCTGCCTTAGATCTTCTGTCAACCAATCAGAATCAAGCAGTCAACAGACCTGTGGTATAACGTATTGTAACACATATATATTTGTTGCTAAAAAAATGTTTTGATATTTTTGTACGTTACCTTTTCCATTTTTGTTGAATAATGAATCCTTTTTTGCTTCATAATTGTTTTATCTTTAATTTAACTTAAAAAGCTAATAATAGGTTGTTTAAGGCAAGGGTAGATTTAAAGAGAGACATAGATTTTGTTGTTGTGATGGTGGGGACACATGCCTTTGTAATCGCCCAATGTTCACATGAAATCTTTGTCACAGGTTTAGTGGCAAGTTCCATCATGACAACTTGCCCTATTTAGTGTGACAGCATGCCCCACTATTGGGGCATGTTGTCACAAAAGGTCAACATGTGTTCAATAAACTGTATATTTATTTCCTGGGCTAGAATGGTGAAAATGTAGCCAAGACTTCAAGCAATGTGGCTATGCAGAAATTAACTTTCAAAAATAAATCTCTGTGAAATATTCACTGGAGTAAAAAGTGTGAACACTAGCCCCATGGCAATAAATCGTTTTATTTTTAGTATCTTTATTTTAATATTTATAGAATTCTGTCATGTAGAAATTGTAAATCTTTAAGTTTAACCATAATATAATTGGCTCATTACACCATGAGGGGTCCATGCATATGGCGGGTCCCCCCGCAGCCCCATATGCCAGTGCTCTTGTACTACAATGTGGGCCTGCTATCCACTTTAATAGCGTTGTTAAATATAAATGTTACTTTGTACAATATTTACATTGCATTCCTTCAAAGGCGATGGGAAGTTTACTCGGAATTGTTGTCTGTTGACGGAACACAAGGACAATTGCGTTTCATACCGTACATGGAAGTGATGCGGGGCCACACTTCTATATATTTTTTCGCATGTGCTGTAAGGGGATTTAAACGTTTTCAAACATTTTAGTGTGGATGAGCAACTTTTTAAAAATGTTTGAAAACGGCAGTGTGGACGGAGAGCATTTTGAAAACGAAAATGCAGTTTTCAAATTCATCCAGATTAATGTGGACGTACTGTAGTCTAAGGCACTTACAATGGAAGTGAATGGGGACAGTCCATAAAAATTTTAATACTGTTTCAAATGTTTAGCCACAAGACGTAAACATTACACATGTTAACATGATTTTAACATAATAAAATCAGGTATTTACCACCGTTATGGTGTTTACCTGATTACAGGGTTACCTTGCCGGTTGCAATATTGGATATAAAGTTGTAATACTGGATATCTTGGAATAACTTCAAACAGATACAGTTGAAGTCAGAGGTTTACGTACACCTTAGCCAAATACATTTAAACTCAGTTTTTCACAATTCCTGACATTTAATAATAGAAAACATTCCCTGTCTTAGGTCAGTTAGGATCACTACTTTATTTTAAGAATGTGAAAGTCAGAATAATAGTAGAGAGAATGATTTATTTCAGCTTTTATTTCTTTCATCACATTCCCAGTGGGTCAGAAGTTTACATACACTTTGTTAGTATTTGGTAGCATTGCCTTTAAATTGTTTAACTTAGGTCAAACATTTTGGGTAGCCTTCCACAAGCTTCTCAAAATTTTGCTGGAATTTTGGCCCATTCCGCCAGACAGAACTGGTGTAAGCGAATCAGGTTTGTAGGCCTCCTTGCTTGCACACACTTTTTCAGTTCTGCCCACAAATTTTCTATTGGATTGAGGTCAGGGCTTTGTGATGGCCACTCCAATACCTTGACTTTGTTGTCCTTAAGCCATTTTGCCACAACTTTGGAGGTATGCTTGGGGTCATTGTCCATTTGAAAGACCCATTTGCCACCAAGCTTTAACTTCCTGGCTGATGTCTTGAGATGTTGTTTCAATTTATCCATATAATTTTCCTTCCTCATGATGCCATCTATTTTGTGAAGTGCACCAGTCCCTCCTGCAGTAAAGCACACCCACAACATGATGCTGCCACCCCCATGCTTCACGGTTGGGATGATGTTCTTCAGCTTGCAAGCCTCACCCTTTTTCCTCCAAACATAACAATGGTCATTATGGCCAAACAGTTCAAATTTTTTTTTTTCATTAGACCAGAGGACATTTCTCCAAAAAGTAAGCTCTTTGTCCCCATGTGCACATGCAAACTGTAGTCTGGCTTTTTTATGGTGGTTTTGGAGCAGTGGCTTCTTCCTTGCTGAGCAGCCTTTCAGGTTATGTCGATATAGGACTAGTTTTACTGTGGATATAGATACTTGTCTCTGCTGTTTCCTCCAGCATCTTCACAAGGTCCTTTGCTGTTGTTCTGGGATTGATTTGCACTTTTTGCACCAAACTAAGTTAATCTCTAGGAGATAGAATGCATCTCCTTCCTGAGCGATATGATGGCTATGTGGTCCCATGGTGTTTATACTTGTGTATTATTGTTTGTACAGATGAACGTGGTACCTTCAGGCATTTGGAAATTGTTCCAAAGGATAAACCAGACTTGTGGAGGTCCACAATTTATTTATTTTTATTTATTTATTTATTTATTTTTTTTGAGGTCTTGGCTGATTTCTTTTGATTTTCCCATGATGTCAACTCCTATCAGAAGCTAACTGGCTAATTGTCTAAAGGCTTGACATCATTTTCAGAAATTTTCCAAGCTGCTTAAAGGCACAGGTAACTTAGTGTACGTAAACTTCTGACCCACTGGAATTGTGATATAGTCAATTAAAAGTGAAACAATCTGTCTATAAACAATTGTTGGAAAAATTACTTGTGTCATGCACAAAGTAGATGTCCTAAACGACTTGCCAAAACTATAGTTTGCTAATATTAAATCTGTGGAGTGGTTAAATAATGTGTTTTAATGACTTCAACCTAAGTGTATGTAAACTTCTGACTTCAACTGTATGGTTAGTAAGCAATTTTATCACACTAAAGTCATGTTAGTACATATAATGTTTACAACTTAGCTATACTTTTGAATTTTAACATTTATGGACTGGCCCATTCACTTTAATTGTAAGTGCCTTACTACACAGACAGTTTTTACCTTTTTTTTTTTGTAATAGTGATGAGTCATAATAATTTTTTTGTGGTAATCAACATTATGCCACAAATGCAGTCAACTGAGCTTAACTTGTATTGAACTCGGAGCATTCCTTTAACGCAACCACAGACTTTGTGAAAATATAAGCTTGAAGTCCCTTACAGTAAGTGGACATGGCAACACTGGTGTGGGGGTGTCTGGAGAAGCTCTGTGGATAGCTGACAGCAAAAGCTGGTGAAGAGAATGAGGCACAGGAGAATCATTTACAAGCTCTTCATCACTCACACTGCTCCACACTCGCGTGAAATGGTCCATCCCCTCCTCCATTCGCCTGCCACGGTGCTGGGAAAACTCCACACGAAATTAGACAGTGCTCTGAAGGGACCAGCTAGCACCGCGGCTAGCACAAGCCTGATGAGTTCCAGCTGTGTACAGTGTGCATTTGCCCATATTTCCCCCAAGACACTGTGCTTTACTTTATGATGCATATTTTATTTTTATCAGTGCTGATGGCGTTAACCCTCTGAGGACACCTGCCATACTGAGAATGGCTGTTATGATCGTACAATAAAATAATATTTCACCTTTAAATCAAATAGATTTATATTATATATCTTTATATTAGATGGGTCATTCCTGATATGCAGTACCTTTTGAACTTATTTGATAAAATAAAATATATATGATTGTGCTGTATTTTAAGGAAGTACTGTTTTTCTATAAAAATACATGTTCTATATTGTTTGCAGCACTACGTCTGTACGTCACCAAACAAAACTGCAAAAATAATGTGTTCGAAAATGTTTCCCCACCCCTTGTCTGCCATTGTCTGTCAGTAAGACATTCCCAGTGTCTATGAATAAAATGTGGCAAACAAGCCAAACAATAGATTATTATATAATATACTATATAATATATATTGTTAACAAATCATAAATATGAACTAACACCTTCACACACCAAATATTTATTTTAAACCACATGGACATAAACTAATCATTACACCAACATACACCAAGCATTTCTTTAAACCACGACAAGAAATGTCAATTCTGTGTTGATTAAATTTAATTTCAGGTTCACAGAAGTCTTAAAGCCTCCTACACACTACACGATTTTCAAAGACATCGGATTGTGGTACCGTTCATATTACACAACTGTCTGTCATGTCATGGAAGTCGTAGTGTTTTCAAATTATACGAGGATTCGGTGACGGGGTGAACACATTACAAAACATTTAACTATTGACGAATCCCCGACAACTCTGCCTGGACTACAAATTATGTTTCACAACAGAGTACACACGAGAAGTGATACGAGAATTACACAAGATCACGCATGAGTAGGCGTTCTCGTGCTTGTCCGGGCGGGGTTTTGAAAATGGCAGACCGCAAGAAGCTTGCAATACACTTTATTTGTATGATGATTTACAGCAAAAAGTCAAAAAAAAGAAGAAGAAAAGACTATGGAGGAGGGAATGTTTGGGGAGACGCGGGCAGCAAGGATTGTCTGTTCTGCAGAGAGACTTGGAGGTAAATAAGAAATGTTGCAATGAATGCAGGTAACTGCCTGTTGGTGTGTTTTTTTTTGTTTTTTTTTGTTTATTTAAATTATTGAAAACAATTACATGAATGCAAAGTTATTCTGATACAAGCTCTATCTAGTTTATTCTCATTTAAACTATATTATTGTGCATGCAGGTACATCAGGACATCCACTGAAACTTCCCGTGCCCCGTTTCTTGCTCTCTCATTGCCTGTAGGTCATCGCTGCAGTTGTATTCAGTCAAAACATATTTCACATTGCACGATTTGGAATCGCAGACAGGTCCAGATGAATATATCTCGCTGACATCGACAACGTGTCAGCGCTTCTCTCAGATTGCATCTTTGATAATTCATACATTTGCGTTCGTCGCTCAAGGGAGCAAGCTCTGATTTGCCTATGATTTCAGGCTTTTGTCGGCGATCTCCACAAAACTGTCGGCGAGTGAAAATCGGGCCTAAAATCATGAAGTGTAAACTCGGCATTAGCTGTTTTTCTGAGTGATTAAGGTGATAGCGAAGTGTGTTTGGTGTAGGAAATATTGATTCAGTGTTGAAACGCTCCCTTATACCAAACTGCAGGAGAAAAGTTATGAATATCATACAAAAGAGAATTTTTGGAAAACAATTTTTTTATGGGTTCCTGTAGCTCAACTGGTAGAGGATGACGCTAGCAATGCCAAGATCATAGGTTCAATTACCAGGTAGCACATAAACTGATACAGTGTATACCTTGAATGCACTGTATGTTGCTTTGGATAAAAGCATCTGCCAAGTGCATAAATGTAAATGAAAATCTGTGCTTTAACATCAGTTACAATTTCTAGGTTATTTAGGCCTCCTTTCAGATTCAGTCTGAATTCTGTTCTCTATGCGTCCACTCTCAGACGCATTAAGGCTCTGCCTTGTGCATGGCAACCTTATCCTTCTCCGTCATTGGCCTTTAGAGTGAGCAGCTTGGAAACCATCTCCAAGTGCAATCGATCCATGCATTTCAGTGTCTCATTTACCCTAAATGCATTTCTAACATCCAGAATGAATGTGCCCTTGGTTCAATGGGGCCTATGGAAAATGCTGAACATCAGCAGAAGAGTAACAAAACCATCCAGACAAAACTAATCATTAAAGCTTGCCAGAATGGGGTTCTTAGTTTCCTGAGGACTGTATACTGTACTTCCGGAAAAACAAACAATAGTGCAGTAAACAAAAAAGGACATTAAAAGCTCTAACCATAATTAACTTATAGTATCCTAGCAGAAAGAGAGTGGGAACTGGGGTATATTGTCACACATTTCAATCCAGTAAATATTTCTCAGGGTAGGAATATTTTTGAATGTCAATTTCTACACTTTTTTTTTTTTTGTGTGTGTATATAGGCACTTACTGAAGAGACTATTAAATTTAAATTATAGTTTTCTGTCTTTTAGTCTGTGTGTGCTAGCTTTATGGCCATCGATGCTAATGTACTCCTAAACATTGACAAAAATCACTTTTTGCCTCTTTTTTTTTTTTTATGCCTGTTTTTGTTCTATATTCTGCAAAAATAGAACAAAAATATTGACAATGTGACAACTTTCATATTTGTAATTTCCTAACTGTCCTTTTGAAAAAAAGAAAGGGGAAAATAAAAGCCTTGGAATGAATCAATTTGTTTTGCCTCCATGTTAACCAACCTTTTTATGTAAATATATATCAGAGGGAATATGAAAAAAAATAAAAAATAAAAATGCAACAGCCTGGAGGGAATGCATTCTACTGTGCATTCCATTGTATGCCATTACTCCAAACCCATAAATCCAAGGAAAGGCATTATGCAGTCTTAGATTGAGGTATCTATTGCATTAGAGCCGTGAAATGCAATATCACACCAACTGTCCATTTTAAACCCACTTTAAAGCTCAAGAAAAGTTGATACACTAACAACCAAACTTACTTAATATATAATATTGGCTAAACCAATGGCATGAGTTTGGGGTGGAACTGTCTGTTTGGCCAGCCAATGGCTGATGGGGATATTGAATATAACACATTGATTTTCTTATTTATCCTCTGAATTTATTCAAACCATTTGGAGTGTACATAAAATATTCCCCAAATAATGCCATAGCCTTCTTCCTTATTTCAAGTTTTAAAGCAATGAGAAACTACACTAACAAATTTACCCATGTTGCCCACCTGCAACACTGCTATTATATAGTTCAATGGTCCATATGCCTAACAGCAAAGTATTAAATCAAACATGACTGAGGCCAGCTGGAATCAATATCTCTAGGTTTTGCATCCTCAGACTATGGTACGAAGTATGCACCGACATAACGTGTGATTATATGGCCACCGGCATTATGACGACATTTCATTCTCATGCTTGTGGTGACTGATTTGATTTATGACCATGATTTACTGTACACACTGCACATGATATTCCTGTGTTTTCTTTCTGCAGCACAACATCATTTGTGATACAACGTATATGCAGAAATGCTACAGAATGAGATGCAGAATAATAACGCTACAACGTGGGCCGCCATCTTATTTGTTTTGAGTTAAATGGATTTTCATATGACTTTGTCACATGAAAACAAATACATCATAGTTTTCGAAAATCTCCATTTTCCCTGGCCACACTACAACACGAAGACAGCGTTTTCAAATGTATCCACTTGGGAGAGAGCATTTTAGAAAAGCTCAGTTTTCGCTAGACAAAATGCCATCTCAGTGTGGATTGAAGGCCAAAATTTAGAAAAATTAATGCGTTTTCAAACCAAAATGTATTAGTGCGGACGTGGCCTTACTGTAACCGCAATTTTTTAACATTTATAAACAAATGAGGTACGAGTCTAAATATTTTTTTCAATTGAGCTTACCTTGTAGTGAACCTGATACATCAACATTCCTTATTGAAACAATTTTTTACTCATATACCAAATTATACAAACCATTGACAAAGTTTTTCAATTCATAATGACAAAAAAAAAAAAAAAAAAATGCAAACATACAGTAGTGCATCAGTTTCATTTTAACCATCTTTACGTGGTATAATGTTCGAACAGAAAGTTGATCTTTACTGTCTCTTATTGAATGTCGTCAATGTTTTTATGTTTTAATGGGGGGAAAAGCATTTGTTGTAACAGGTTGTGATAAAATAGGGGGCTCAGAGAAGAAAGGTAAAATAAAATGTTCAAATATTATTTTGCTTTAAAGAAAGATTATTTTGGGTTTGTTTTGTCAGACCAGGTTGTTTTTTTTTTTGTTTTTTTTGCAAGATCTGGCAACGCTGCTCCACACTCAGCTAATGGAGCTGAGTGGCTGCATGAAGCCCATTTCTGCAGTGTAATATTCTGACCCATGTTTAAGAATGCTTCTCTGCGATTATGTAAATATTCATTAAGAAGTCTGGTAGCATATGGGATTACATGTAAAATTGGCTAGGTTGCCTCGCAATGCCTGCAAATAACTGTGAAACCAGGCAATGCCTGTTGATGTGGTGCAGACATCAATCCCTCATTTTCACTCTGTGTGATCACAGCTCTCAGGCTGGCCAGCAGTACCACTGAGTGATATTCCAGTCTTATCTGTCCTCCTACTGTCAAAGCTATCTGCAGGACCCACCGCATGTGTTATACACCACAGCCTCCGTACCAACAAATCACAGTAAAGTAAAGATGGAAAGAGTCTCTATGCGGCACAAAAACCGAGCTCTTGCTCAGGGTTTCACAGGGTAGGGTTGTCACCATACCACAATTTCAGTAGTCAGTACCAATACCAGTGAAACTCAAAAATAGCTAATATGTTACTGAACACACTCCTTTATTTGCAAAGTAAATTATTAATGTAAATAGAGTCCTCCAGCCACTGGGTGTTGCATCAGGAAGGGCATCCGGCATAAAACCAGTGGCAAGTCAAATATGCGGATCACGGATGGTCTGCTGTGGTGACCCCTAATGGGAGCAGCCAAAAGAAGAAGAAGAAGAAGAAATTATGAATGTAAATATTAACAAATGAAATTAAGACAATGGCATGTACCCAACTGTTTTCTCAGTTACTTTAAGAAAACACTGACTGCTTCAAGGTTTCAAGCAATTATTAAAAACAAGTCATCAGTAAAAAAAAATCAAGTACAAGGAAACAAATTACAAACAACAGAAAAATGCAAATACAAATTATGTAAAAATTGCTTTAGGTTTTTGAGGTATCTAACAGCAGTATCAAATATTTAAGTCAATTAATTCATCAATTTTTTTTTTATTTTTATTTTTTTACATATAACTGTACATACAAATGCTAAGGATATCATGTTGCATATATTGGGTTGCTTTAAGTGACTATGAATGTGCATGATAGTTATTAAATGTCAGTGAGGGGTCATGTAATTGGGTTTTTGATGGGTCTCTTATAAGGATTATTTTGTTGGTGTATGTTTGTTCTCCCCGAGGGGAAATTCATGTGGCTATGTTTGAGCCACATTAAAGTTGTCACATTGAAGGGTCTAAATATTAAAATTTTGACTTAAGCCATATGATTTTCTTACACCACATTTTGATGTTGACAGCATGGGTAGTTTTCAATTTTCGGCACTGAAAATTAGGACCTAATTTTGCAGATCAATCATCCTTTTAGTCTCTTAATTATTGCACTTTATCTAATATTCTTTTAACATTTTTCAAAACAAATTTATCTTTGCACCACTAATGGGGTTTACTCTGTCTGACTGTCTCAACAAGATCAAATAAGTCATTTCCCATGTTTCAAATTTTCTTGTTGTGTACCCATAGGAAAGAAAAACACAAACAGGCATAAACCTCTTAATACCTCAGTTGTTTTTTTTGTTTTTGTTTTTTTTCTAAACAGCAATTCGATTAAATGGAGTGCAAATGGAGACTTTTTGAAGTCTCCTAATTCTCATTGTTTTTGCTTCTGAGAAAAGTTCCCAGCAATTTCACATGTACTGTATTTCCTTTAAAGTAAAAATAAATAAATAAATAAATAAAAAAAGATCTTAGCAGTGTCTCAAACTGTACTCAGATTTCCTGAAATACCAAAAATCCAACCTAGTCTCTTAGAATTAACATTGCTAGAACTACATATTTGCAAACTGAGTTTTACGTGCATTCTAGTTCTAGCTGCAGTTTCCTGGTGAAATTAACACTAGAGGCGCTACAACAACTGTGCATTTTATATACTTTCACACAAAGGGTACTATGGCTGTTTAGGACTTTCTTAACACTTATTTTTCACCCTATTATTCACACCCTGATATGTTATTTCATCAAAACACTTTTACTCTAACGCATCATTTGAAAAACTATAAATTGAAATGCTTGTTTTACGGACCCACCTACATTTACACCCTTATTCCAATGTGATTAAGTTCCGTGGTAGCTCACCTGATAGATTGTTGGACTTTAGACCAAGAGACTGAGCGTCGTGCCCAGCCAAGGATGCTAGAAACAACAGTGAAGTGAAAGTGCCACAGAAGTGACACGATTAAGTATTGGTTTAAGGTAAGGATGTCTGTTTTGATCACCTCTTATTTATCTTTTAAGACACTATTGGCTAGGTTTAGGCTAAAGTGTTAGGTTAGAGAGGTACATTTTACTCATTAAAACATCCATCTAATATTCACCTTAAAAACATCATCTGATTACAACACATTTTCACTCAAAATGTCCCACTGGACATTTCACTGGGATACTGCAGCCAAACATGTAATGAAGCACACAATTTTGGTTCACAAAAATGTTGCCGTTGTCACGGAAATTTCATGAGATGAATCTGCAAACCAAAGTCACAGATTTCAATATGAACTCAAATATTTCTCATTCAAATTCAAGTGCAATCTTTAAACAAAGAACATTTTCTCTGGATACTTGTTTATATAAAAAGAAACATTATCATGCCCTTATTTCACTGTAAAACAAATGTTATAACACAGATTCAACTTACAATTTTGATGAGTCGCATACAGAGCTGTAATAAAAAGCTGATAGATACACACCTGTGACTGCACATTTTATATTAATTTGCCAAATTGCTGAAGTATAGGTCTCTGCGGAACAATAATGGATGTTTTCTAATCTGTGGCACTTTTCAAACCGGGATGGACGTTTCTAAACTATCCAATGAAAGTAGGGAATCTCAATGTAGTAATCAGTGGGCGTTTTCAAACCAGGATGGGAGTTTCTAAACTATCCAATGAAAGTATAGGAATCTTAATGGTTTGAAAACACCCATTGATTGGGAAAAGCCCATTTTTGCTTTGCAGAGACATAAGTCTCAAATTGCTACATTGCTTGGTAACCGTAAACAGCCTACAGTGAACTATATTACACAGCAGAAGTCTAATTGCTATTAATAAATGTAACTATTTTTTTCACTGTATTTTCCTTTGCGTTGAAAAATTGAGTTTGATGTTTGTAGCTTTTAACTTGAAATACTGCATATCCAATTAAAAACTTAACTGAGAAAATAAATGAAACTATTTATTGAACATTGGTGCCTTTTATCCACTTTTTGAATTGTGCCAAAGAATACCCTTTACCTGTAGCAGAATCCCTGTAATGGACTGCTTCATTGCATATTGCTTTAATATGCAGAGATACTATTTACAAAATGTATTATAAACGAGTCTTCTCAACCATTAAAAAGCAAGCCACTAACAATGTTATGCCCTAGGATTATTAAAGAGTCATCACTGATATTCATCAATTCCATTGTTATTCATCTGCATTGGGTACTCTAGCTCTTAATATGAATGAACTGTGTTTTAATATAAGAACCTAATTTTGTCCTCTTATTCAGCCATCTGGGTTCAACTTCAGCTCTATTGAGAGAGGGAATGCAATCTCAAATCAAAACTAAAGAACATATACATTGCTACAGAAGAACAGCGGAGTGTTGGAAATTATTGTGTTGGGTTTTTCAAAGGCTTGTGTCTACATGAAAAATGCGAGACTTCCATAGGGAGGGAAGCACCCAGCTGAACTCGGTCGTGATGCTTCCCCCATCTAGAGCTGCTGAAATGGAACTCGGTAACACATAGTTGCCCTGTGCTTGCAGATGGAGAAATCTGTCAGACAATGCTATTGAGATCAAGATTAAAGATGGTTTCCGCTCAGCTCTGTTCATGTAACAGCTCCTATCTGCTTCCTGTATCCTTGAGGGGTCTATAAGAATCTTGCAGCACTCTTGAATGGAGTCAGATCTATCAGAAACTCGGGGCATGTTGGTATCTACCATTGAAGCACACCCAACACCGTGCTGTTGAAACGGAGGTTTGTTTGCTTTAATTTATTCTCAAGAGAAATGTTCAACTGGAGCCTTTCCATGCATCTCGGCAGATTATGTTGCGGGATAAAAAGACCTTCCCCTAACAAGGCGCCTCTCCACTTTACTCTCCATTTGATCCCCAGATTAAGGAAAAATTTGACTCGGTTTACATTACGTTTGCACAACACCTCTCTAATGTCCATGGGTTATCTTTCTTTTCTTTTTTTTTTTTTTTTAAGTGCATATCGGCTATGTATGTTATACTTTTGTACAACTTTATCAGGTCAGACATTTTAAAGTGTTATGAAAACCCCCATTTAAGCTCAGGTCAGGTCTCACTACAGTTTTGAAAAATGCTAGGTATGGAAAGTTGTGGAGAAAAAAGGGTTTGAGAGGGCCCAGACAATTATATTTCACTAATTATGGCATTAAAACAGAATGAAAACCTCTCACTAATGGTCACGGCAGCTCACAGTAGCATGCAACAAAATGTACAAATATAGGAGGCACCAGGGCTAGTCTCAAGGGCTATATCTTAGTACTAGTCCAATGTCCAATTAGTTTGGGAGGGGGATCGTAATGTTTCGTTACAACACATTACATAATGCATAATAACAGTTCAAATTAATGCACAGATAAATAAAAAGTATATTCAATGTAGGGATGGCGCGGTGAGTTTTTGACGGTCTGAGAAAAAAATTGCGATTAACCGGTTTTACAATTATATGCACATTTTCTTATTATGCAACAGCACTGATGCAAAAAAATGCATATCATAAAACAATTGTCTAAACTTCTAAGTGGACATATTTCTGGGGAATATGTGGACGCTAAGGGAAGCCCTATAATAAGAAAACTGATAAACACACACACACACACACACACACACAAAAGAGGTAATAAGAGACTCTCCAATCTAGGGCACAACACCGCTTATGTGCATTCCGAGCTCAGTGATGTGCTTATGTATAAACAGAGTGCTTCAAAAGTGCATAAATGTAAGATTATTGTGGGTGTGCAACATGTAGTTCACGGCATTAAACTGTTTTTCTTCTGTATCAGTTTATTAAAGCAATCTGTTGTCTGTCAGACACCCCATCATAAAGAATCGGCAACAGACTCTAAATACTGTCCACAACACCTTACAAATAAACCTGTGGACTATGCATAATAACGGGAACATTGCTTACAGCAGGCAATTTAAAGTCCGATCATGAATAAAATGGACATTTATTAACAGAAGCAATGCTTTAAATAATGAGGACGATTTAAGACACAACTTTTCAAAGTTTAGTCACTGATAGTAACTGCACGCAAATGCACCGCACGCTGTCAGCACGCTTAAACATTACAAAAAGTGGCTCTTTAATTCATCACTTTAAAATCACCACAGCTAAATATATTAAACTTACTGGTTTGTTGTTGTGTCTTTTTAGGACTTCTCTCTGCTTGTTTTACATTCGTTGTCTTCAGTCAGTTATTTAAAAGCTGCCAAACAGCCGATTTAAGTCGCTTTTTTGAAGGATATGAGACTGATAGATCGAATTCCTCTGTTATATTTTGGAATTCGTGTGTTTAAGCTTCAGTTTCAAGTGAATTGAAAGTTCACGTTCAGTTTGCGACACCTGGCCGTTAAAGCACCACGCGGCCACCGTCCGCAACCATGGCAACTGCTCCAGTACCCACACAGAGTTTTCCCATTTAGGCTTACAAAATCTTATGAAAAACTCTTTTATAACATATTTATACATTACATATAATGTGCCCCCCGTCTCCCCCAATTCTATGCCAGTGTAGATATATACAGTACTGTGCAAACGTGTTAGGCACATAAGATGTTTCACAAAAGCATTTGTCTTAAGATGGTTATTTATATCTTCAGCTTTAGTGTGTCAAAAGGAATTATAAACGTTAGACTCCCAAACATTACTTTTGCAAATAGAAGACTAGAATAGAAGAACAGGGAGCCCTGCAACAGATGTCATGGCCCCCACAAACCCCCCACTATGCAACATTTTTCACAAGTGCCTAAAACTTTTGCACAGAAAACTGATAAACACACACACACACACACACACACACACACTTATATACAGTATATATATATATATACAATAAACATTTTTAACCTGGAACTGCTACTGAAAGTTGTAAGATTGCCGTTTTTGCCCTACGATGACAGAAATCTTTTAGGATTCCCGAAATTTGTCTCAGATGGCAGAATCGTGGCCAAAATCGTACAGTGTGCACTGGGATTAACAAAGCATTAAACCAAACTGAGGCAATAAATTAACATGTAACCAACATTAAACAACAAAACACACCATACAAACCCTTATCTCTGTAGACATGGTGTAATATTAATGCTTCCAGCCAGATTGTGAGTGCAGCGGTGGTTTGTGTGTGTTATGTGTATACTCACATTGTGAAAAATGTGCCCCAAGTAACACGTTTCTGTCGCATTTTTGTTTATTGCTCAATGAATCATAAACAGAATATGGGAAATTACATGTTGTTACTTACAGCAGGTGATCACAGTTAAAACAAAACAAAGTGACAAGGTGCAGAGATGTTGAAATAGATGTTTTATTAGAAATCCTGCATCAAATAAAATAACTTACTTGAGAGAAGAAATGTAAAATAAAAGAAAGAATGAAAAAAAAATTATTGATCATTGGTGCATTTTACATGCTTTGCGCTGTGCCTAAGAACACCTCTTACCTGTGGTAAAATCGCTGTAATGCACTGCCTCTCATGACTTGTTGCTTTTTATATTTTTGGTACTTCTTTGTAAGTTACCTTTTAAATTTTTGCTGTTTCATGAATTGTTTTCTGTTTTATAATTGTTTTAGTGTAAATGTGTAAATGTATCTGATAAGCCTATAATACACTATTAACTGTAATTGCAGATTCAATTGTGACAACTTGCCCCATATAGTTAGTAAATTCTATACTACACTATTATACAAATTCATACAGATATTAACCTAAAATCTAGATGCTGATGAATCAAAAACTTATCTTTAAACTACCCATATCTTTTAACATCTCAAAATCATTTTAGTGTTTCATCACCTAGACTAGACTAGAAAACTAGAGGTGGTGCTGACATGTCCATTCAAGAAAAATGGCAGGCAATGGCAAGGAAGATGGGACAGATTTGATTAGGTGGGACCATTGAAAAGGTGACAGGAAAATTGAAGTAGTTGACAATTTGAGTTACAAAAATTGTAGGAAAGGGAGCAGATGATGTACTTTTAGCTACAAAGTAGATTTTGATGGTCTAATTAGTGTTGATGGGCAGCTGTGTTCTTCAAGGAGCTTTGCCAAAACCCTCATTAATTGATGTTCTATCTCTCCTGTCTGTGTTGATATAGTCATGTTTTACACAGTTACACTTGCAGTCGGACTAGATGCAAACCTGACTTTCTAATGTCAATTCTAATTGAGCTTGGAAATAGGCTTAACAAAGGATTAGAAGATCCATGTTCCCTTTAATGTGATTTAGGTCCCCTAATCGTTGTAGGGACCTGCTCAGGGACTCAGCAGGGCAGTCAAACGAAGAATTCATTTTACAGAACTCTGATTCACAAACACACACACACACACACACACACACACAAATATGCCTTGTCAGATTGACCAGTCCCAGTGTCTCTAGAATTCCCTCTGACTTTGGCTTGCTCATTGGGGGTGTAAAGACAAATAATATTTTTAAGGCATAATCTACAATCACGATTTTCATCTAACCGCACAACGAAGACTTTAAGACATTACAGCTTCATTTTCTATTACAGCATAATAATCTGTAAAGCTGCTTTGAAAAGGTGTGTGTTGTAAAAAGCGCTATACAAATAAAAATGACTTGACTTATTGCTGCCTAATGTTACTCATTGTGAATTATTGTAGCTTTTGATGACAACATATTTATTTTTCATCTTGATTGAAGTCATATTCTATGGCTTTTCTAATGCACCAAAAAGGGCCAAACTGCAAGCAACAATAAAGGGAGATGTGTTTCAGTTTTTGTATCAAATTTAAACACATTTTTGACCAATACATTTTCATGACTTTTCCATGACATTTTCATTTGCTCATGATAATTGAATAAGGATTTTTTTTTATATAGGTATTGCACTTACAAAGAACAATTTATATCCATTGAAATATTTTAGACTATTAAATGCACAATATAAATTCCTGTAACACTTTAAAATAAGGTTCTAATAGATAACATTAGTAAATGCATTAGGTATGATGTACTAAAAATGAACAATATATTTTTAGGTAATGTTAGTTCATAATGTGTTAACTAATGTTAACGTGCAACTTTTAATAAAAACAAATGTATATGTTAGTATAACACAAACAACACATTTTTACAGCTAATGTTACCATATACAAGTTGTAAAGTTAATATATATCAGTATATGTTAATTAGTATAACTTCAAGCAATATATTTTTACAGCATTTATTAATCTTGATTAATGTTCATTCGTGAAAATGTTTCATTTTTAGTTCTTGTTAGTTCACAATGCATTAGCTAATGTTAATGTACTGATTTTTATTATTTACCATGACATTGACTTGAAAATCACAATTTTAAAATTCCCCAATATTTCTAGGTTTTCAATGACTGTGGAACACTTAAAGAGAAAACTAAATACAGTGACAAGAAAAAGTATGTGAACCTTTTGGAATTAGCTGGTTTTCTTCATTAATTGGTCATAAAATGGGATCTCATCTTCATCAAAGTCATAAGTATAGACAAAGCACAAGGTGCTTAAGTTAACAACACACAGACAATTATAATCTTTAATGTCCTCATTGAATACATCCCATTAAACATTCACAGTGCTGCAGAAAATGTAAGTGAACCCCTTGGCTAAAGATGTCAACAAAAGCTAATTAGAGTTGGCAAACCTAATGAAACAAGATTGAATGTTTGGGTTACAGCTACTTTGACTTATAAAAGTACTCAAACATTTTGAGTTTGCTATTCACAAGAAGCATCTGCTAACGTGCACCATGCATTGCAAAAAATAGATTTCAGAAGCCCTATGATCAAGAATTGTTGCTTTGCATACAGCTGGAAAGAGTTACAAAGTTATCTCGAAGAGCTTAGATATTTTTCTGTCCACAGTAAGAGAAATTTTCTATAAATTGAGACAATTTAGTACTGTGGCTACTCTCACTAGAAGTGGCCGTCTAGCAAAGATGACTCAAAGGGCACGCTGCAGAATGCTCAATGAGGTAATAAAGAACCCTAGAGTGACAGCTAAAGACTTGAAGGAATCATTGGAACTGTTTAACATCCTTGTTCATGACTACTATACGGAAAACATTAAACAGGCATGGTGTCCATGGCAGGACACCACGAAGGAAGCAGCTGCTTTCCAACAAAAACATTGCTGTGCGCCTGAAGTTTGCCAAAGACCACCTTGACACTCCAAAATGCTACTGGGAAAATGTTTTTTGGACCGATGAAACTAAGGTTGAATTGTTTGGGAAGAAAACACAGCACTACATATGGCGTAAAAGGGCCACCGCATCTCAACATGAAAACATCATCCCAAGGGTGACTGTACCATGAAGGGAGCATCATGATTTGGGACTGCTCTGCTGCTTCAGGCCCAGACCGCTTGCCATCATCGATGGAAAAATTAATTCCCAAGTTTATAAAGATATCCTACAAGATAATGTCAGGGTGGCTGTGCGCCAGCTGAAGCTCAGTAAAAGTTGAGTGATGCAGTAGGACAATGACCCTAAACATCAAAGTAAATCCACTACAGAATGGCTTCAAAAAAAGAAAATGCACCTTTTGGAGTGGCCCAGTCAGAGCCCAGACCTTAACCCAATAGAGATGCTGTGGAATGACCTCAAGAGAGCCATTCACACTAGGCATCCTAAGAATATGGCTGAGCTGAAGCAGTTCTGTAGGGAAGAATCGTCCAAAATTCCTTCTGAATGTTTTGCAGGTCTAATCTGCAGCTACTGGAAACGCTTAGTTTAGGTTATTGCTACCAGGAGAGGATCAACCAGTTATTAAATCCAAGGGTTCACTTACTACTTCTACAGCATTGTGAATGTTTAACCTTTTCATGAGTAGGGTCTATATTCCCATGAAGTGCCCCCTGGAGTGAGTAATTTTTGCGAGGACGAGGACTTTTTTTAGGTTACAAACTGGTAATTACAAGGGTATTATGCTATAAATGTGGTTTATGAGGACATTTCTAGTGTCCCCATAATTCAGATCGCTTAAAAACATACTAAACTATGTTTGTTTTTTTTTTTACGTAAAAATGCAGAAAGTTTTTTGCGAGGGTTAAGTTTAGGGATAAGGTTAGGGTTATGAGATAGAATCTGTAGTTCATACAGTATAAAAATCATTATGTCTATGGATAAGGATAGCCGCACCAACATGTGTTTGTGTGTGTGTGTGTATGTGTGTGACTAGTGCTAATGTAAACAGACTTGGCTGCTTGCATCAGGTAATCGCGCTCGATCAGCATGTTTTCACTGTGAGTATACGAGTTTTAAACTGTTGTCATGGTGCTTTTGTGATAGTTTGTTTGTCTGTTTCAGAAAACAAATGTATTATATGCCTGAAAAGACTGTTGCTGTTTATGTGACTGAAAACCACTTCTGCACCTAATAAGTAGACGTGGCTGCATGCATGGGAAGATCACGTTTAGATATGATGGATGTGCATATAAAGCTGTGAACTGTTATCATGATACTTTGGTGACAGTAAGGCTGTTTGTTACATAAAATAAACATATTATGTGCTTGAAAAGACTCTTTGAATAGCTGTTTGTTTGACGAATGACAACCGCTACTAATGTAAACAAATGGCTGCACACATTGGAGGAAGATTTCGTTTCATGTATTTGTGTGTATACGAGCTGTAAACTTTTTATCGTGGTACTTTGGTGACGAGTTGGATGTACAGTATTGTGCAAAAATTTTAGGCACTTGTGAAAAATGTTGCTTAGTGAGGATGTCTTCAAAAATAATGACATAAATAGTTTTCATTTATCACTTAATGTCATACAACCAGTAAACATAAAAAAGCTAAATCAATGTTTGTTGTGACCATATTTGCCTTTAAAACAGCACCAATTCTCCTAGGTACACCTGGACACAGTTTTTCTTAGTTGTTGGCAGATAGGATGTTCCAAGCTTCTTGGAGAATTCGCCACAGTTCTTCTATCTATTTAGGCTGTCTCAATTGCTTCTGTCTCTTTAGGTAATCTCAGATTGACATGATGTTCAATGGGGGGCTTTGTTGGGGCCATGACATCTGTTGCAGGGCGCCCTGTTCTTCTATTCTAATCTTTTCTATTTGCAAAATTAATGTTTGGGAGTTTAACATTTATATTTCCTATTGACACACTAAAGTGGCAGATATAAATAACCATCTTAAGACAAATGCTTTTGTGAAACATCTTATGTGTCTAAGACTTTTGCACAGTACTGTATGTATATCAAATAAACTTATTCTGTAGTTTAAAAGACTGTATGAGTAACTGTTTGAGTGAATGTAAACTACAGATGCTTGACCAGTGTAGCCTGTGTTAGTGCGAAAGCCGATTTGAATCTGGCAACTTGTAACGTAACTGGCTGTTGCAGAAACACATGTGTGATGCTACTCGGCGGGGCCCTGTTATTAACCATCACATATGTGATGAACTTTGATGAAGATGAGATCACATTTTTTGACCAATTAATGCAGAAAACCAGCTAATTCCAAAAGGTTCACATACTTTGTCTTGCCACTGTAAATATTATCCACTAATGTCACAGGTTATGTAATGCAACAGCAGCAAAGCAGCTTATACTGTACATATCTTATCTCATGTTCTCATGGCCATGGGGTTTGCATTTGTATAATTTATTTTAACCGCTGTAATCTTAAGAGGTAGGGAAATAAGTCTGAAGAGGCAGACAGGGTCATGCAAGTAGTTTTCTTTTTTTGTTGTGGTCCATTTGTTTTTATTAACCCTTTTGAGTTTGTACATTTATGCGTATGCTGATTATAGTATTTATCTTAACAACTCACCGATCATAACTCAAATTTAAAGGAGTCAGAAGCAACGACAACAACAACAACAACAAAAAGTGATGAAAATGGGTGTCCATCTTGGCTACTGTGTTACATTGAAGATATCCATACAAGAAATCAGAGAAAATTATAGAACCACCAGGTTGTGACTGATCCACTGTGAGTGAAACCATTATAAAGCCAAATTGAATATAGATAATGGACGTCAATTCACCTGCCATCAGATTTAGATGGAAACTGTAACACAACAGCTTCAAGAACTTCAAACGAAATATCGACCCACCATTATGACAGCGAAAGATGTGACAAGAAAATATCTCGCAGGTGTTTTACAAATGTGGCCAAATGTTTTCATGCTAGAGTGTAGGGTCAGGATCGATATAAATAGAAATATATATATTTGTGTAATTATACAGGGGTAGGCTGTAGCAGCCAAATGAGAATGTCTATACTGTATGTGTGCCACATATTTAAGACTTAATCACCTTGAAGAAAGTTGTTTAGCTATCAGCTGTGCTTTAAGAATTGTGGATTCAGACAAGAAACATTTTCTGCACAGACCAGCATATTTCAGTTGAGTGAGTAAGACACAATGAGAGCAATACTGAATCCAGTGCTCTGGGAGCGGGGAGTCTATACTGTATCTAATTGAAATGGCAACCTGAGAGACAAATCAATGGTTGCAGGCAGTGTAACAGGAAATACCGGCCACTGGATGTTAAGTTTATTATTAGGTTGCTTCACAATCTGATAGCCTCTTGCTTTTTGACTGTTCTATTTGCCTTTAAAGCCATTATATGCTGGAGGCAGTTTTTCAAAGCTTTGAGCTACAAGTGTACAATGACATTGCACTGGTGCGTGTTTTGAAATCCAGACTGGCATTACTAACACAAGTAAGGCACTTGAAGCAAAACAAAACAAAACAAAACCAATCTGATTATGAGATAGTCAAAGCCTTTAGAGGAAAGATTTATAAAAAAAAAAAAAAAAAAAAAGCTTTAGATCTTCCAAAAAATACTTGTCTAAATTATAAAGGTTTTATATACAGGTGCATCTCAATAAATTAGAATGTCGTGGAAAAGTACATTTATTTCAGTAATTCAACTCAAATTGTGAAACTCGTGTATTAAATAAATTCAATGCACACAGACTGAAGTAGTTTAAGTCTTTGGTTCTTTTAATTGTGATGATTTTGGCTCACATTTAACAAAAACCCACCAATTCACTCTCAAAAAATTAGAATACATCATAAGACCAATAAAAAAAACATTTTTAGTGAATTGTTGGCCTTCTGCAAAGTATGTTCATTTACTGTATATGTACTCAATACTTGGTAGGGGCTCCTTTTGCTTTAATTACTGTCTCAATTCGGCGTGGCATGGAGGTGATCAGTTTGTGGTGCTGCTGAGGTGGTATGGAAGCCCAGGTTTCTTTGACAGTGGCCTTCAGCTCATCTGCATTTTTTGGTCTCTTGTTTCTCATTTTCCTCTTGACAATACCCCATAGATTCTCTATGGGGTTCAGGTCTGGTGAGTTTGCTGGCCAGTCAAGCACACCAACACCATGGTCATTTAACCAACTTTTGGTGCTTTTGGCAGTGTGGGCAGGTGCCAAATCCTGCTGGAAAATGAAATCAGCATCTTTAAAAAGCTGGTCAGCAGAAGGAAGCATGAAGTGCTCCAAAATTTCTTGGTAAACGGGTGCAGTGACTTTGGTTTTCAAAAAATACAATGGAACAACACCAGCAGATGACATTGCACCCCAAATCATCACAGACTGTGGAAACTTAACCCTGGACTTCAAGCAACTTGGGCTATGAGCTTCTCCACCCTTCCTCCAGACTCTAGGACCTTGGTTTCCAAATGAAATACAAAACTTGCTCTCATCTGAAAAGAGGACTTTGGACCACTGGGCAACAGTCCAGTTCTTCTTCTCCTTAGCCCAGGTAAGACGCCTCTGATGTTGTCTGTGGTTCAGGAGTGGCTTAACAAGAGGAATACAACAACTGTAGCCAAATTCCTTGACACGTCTGTGTGTGGTGGCTCTTGATGCCTTGACCCCAGCCTCAGTCCATTCCTTGTGAAGTTCACCCAAATTCTTGAATCGATTTTGCTTGACAATTCTCATAAGGCTGTGGTTCTCTCGGTTGGTTGTGCATCTTTTTCTTCCACACTTTTTCCTTCCACTCAACTTTCTGTTAACTTGCTTGGATACAGCACTCTGTGAACAGCCAGCTTCTTTGGCAATGAATGTTTGTGGCTTACCCTCCTTGTGAAGGGTGTCAATGATTGTCTTCTGGACAACTGTCAGATCAGCAGTCTTCCCCATGATTGTGTAGCCTAGTGAACCAAACTGAGAGACCATTTTGAAGGCTCAGGAAACCTTTGCAGGTGTTTTGAGTTGATTAGCTGATTGGCATGTCATCATATTCTAATTTTTTGAGATAGTGAATTGGTGGGTTTTTGTTAAATGTGAGCCAAAATCATCACAATTAAAAGAACCAAAGATTTAAACTACTATAGTCTGTGTGCACTGAATTTATTTAATACACGAGTTTCACAATTTGAGTTGAATTACTGAAATAAATGAACTTTTCCACGACATTCTAATTTATTGAGATGCACCTGTAGAGTAAATTCAGGTAATTTGGACCTCTTTTTGGCAGACAACTCGATGTCAAAATTTGGCCCAATTTACCTAAATTCACCCTACCTACATAATTTTGTGAGTTTTCAAACATGATGAAATCCATTATGTTTCACCACATAAATGTAATAACATTTGTTGCATATATATATATATATATATATATATATATATATATATATATATATATAAAATGCATTGTTATTTTATTTATTAATTGAAGTTCAGACCTGAATACCTAGGTCTTTCACATTTAAATAGAATTGTTTGTAAAATGTTTATAAAAAAAAAATAAATAAAAAAAAAATAAAAATAAAATAGTCAAAAAACCTTTAGATCTTGTAAAGATTTTATATTAGTTGAATTCAAGTTATTTGGGCCACTTTTTGGCAGACAACTCATTGTCAAGGTGTTGCCCAATTTACCTGAATTCACCCTTACCTACATCAATTTCTGAGTTATAAAAAGGTACAACATGGCTCACATTTCATAACTAAGCTCTTTTTATTTCTAAGGTCAATTCTAAAGCCTGTGTGTTTGTCTTGTCTTGTTATAGCTGGACTGACTTGGCAGACCTTTAAGCAAAACAGTGAATCAATGTAAGAGTGCATTACTGCACAATAAGGTCTGCATTCCTTTTGGACTCAAAGTACTCCCTGTTTCCTGGGGATCACTTTAACATGGGCCAGTGTCAAATGGCCTCATCTTTGCAATTTTGCAAATAGGTTTGTAACGGGTAAGGATGGGCATGGAGGAGGCGGGAACTGGCAAAACAATCAGCATAACTTTAATGACATAAAAGAACTGGAACATAATATAAAACACATAGATGCACACACACAGCAGCCACGTGTCTCTCTCTCTCTCTCTCTCTCTCTCTCGCTCTCTCGCTCTCTCGCTCTCTCTCTCTCGGGCGTCCATCATTACGGCCTGGCCATGCCCTCCTCCTCGTCACACTCCTCCACCACCCGATTCAGGCTATGGAAACCTCTGGCATGACGTACTCCTCTCCCTTCCTGGAGGGGAGGTGTTGCCCTTCCGGCCGTCCTGCTGCCGGTAGGTTTTCCCCGCCTCTCTGGAGAGATGAGGGGAGGGAGAGAGAAAGAGCAAGGGGGAGAGACAGAGAGAGAGAGAGGAGAGAGAAAAAAAAACTCGCTCACCGGTCCCCGGACACGCCGTCGCCTGGTCCTCAGCCACTCCTCCGCCCTCTGGCGGATGACAGCTGCTCCTCCCCTGGCGGACAGCAGCGAGTTCTCTGACCCCTGGTGGACGGTAATGGCTTCTCTGCTTCCTGGCGGACGACAGCGGTTTCTCCGACTCCCGGCGGCCGGCAGCGACTCCTCTGTCCCCTGGCGGACTCCATGACAGCACATCCCTCCTCCTGGGTTTTGGCACCAGTGTAATGGGTAAGGATGTGTAAGGAGGAGGCGGGAACTGGCAGAACAGTTAACATAACTTTAATGACATAAAAGAACTGGAATATAACATAAAACACAGATGCACACACACAGCTGCCGCGTGTGTCTCTCTCTCTCTCTTGAACTGGCATCCCGGGCTCCTCTTTATCCCTCTCCCAGCTGATTGGGCTGATTCAGCACCAGGCATCCATCGTTACAGCCGGCCACGGCCTCCTCCTCATCACACGGTTGTTTATGGTTAAAGCTTCACACCCAAACTGCGGTCAATTAGTTGCATTAATCTCAAATTACATTTTCTCTCTCTAAATATATATTGCCAATTCAATTAAACTCAGAAAATATAGATCACATTGAATCCAGCTCTGTTGTGTAACATTTCACCCAAGTTTGTTCCAATTAGGTTATTTGCTGGTGGGAATGCATTCAGTGTGCAGTCATATTTCTACCTGGGGTACTGTACAGCCTATTGTCATAGTGCCATTGAGAAGAAATTGCAGCATGATGGCTCCAAGCCTTACATTTATCTAAGTGATTGTATTCTTTTTTAGGGGACTGAGACATGCCAACTGAGAGCTCCAATTTTAAATGTCAAAATTTATTTTTATTATTGATTTTAGTGATTTAGAACACTAGCAGTTCAAATTCGTGATCAGCTCCATCATGGGATGGATTTGAACTGCAGTTGACCTCTGAATTGCATCTGAAATTGCAACCAGACTTAATCTTGCTTTTACTTATGAAAGGAGCCTAATGATTGATAGCATGATAGTACAAGTATCAAGATGCCTTTGATGGTTCGAAGAAACATAGCTCATGAAAAATTTATTCAAAAGTTTTTAAGTGTGCCTAGATAACACACTGCCTCTGAGCACAGATGTAAAATAGAGAGGGAGACTAACCTGCTTGACATTAAATCGAGAATAAATCTGTGATCAGTACCAATGCTGTGACAACAGCATTGCTAAAATGTTGCATCTTCCTTCTGGGAAAATCCATAAATATTATGGTGTCCTATATTTGCTTCCTTACATTCTGGTGGATAAAAAGCTATGTCTTTATAAGCTATTCAAAGGCCTGTTTCTGAAAATATTTCAAACATGATGAAATCCATTATATTTCACCACATAAATGTGGTTAGATTGTTAGATTTTTTATTATTTTATATTATATAGTGTGATTTTATTTATTAATTAAAGCCCAGACATACACACCAGGTCTTTTACGTTTAATGCATTTTTGCGTAAAATATTTATCGACTAAAATGCAGACAATAAGCAATGCATGGTGGTGTCAGCAAGTTTAAATATGCATGTAATTTAAGGGAAAGGCAAGGTTCGGCCATAAACTGATTTTTCTTCTACTCTAATTCTGAGTATAACAAGATTTAGAGTATTCATTCACCGCTAGAATTTGAATGAGTTTTTGCACAAAGGCGTTATTAATTAAAATATTCCTCTTTAAACAGCATAGCCTTGCTTTTGAATAATAACGACTTGCCCAAGCCCTGCTGATCCATAGCAAGAACATGATCACTAATGAGCTTATGGAAATCCAAAGTTCTGGGTAAAAAAAATGCTTTCAATTCTTAATGAATATACCCAGAGCTGAATTATGATTCATAATAAAAAAAATTGTGCCGCTACATATTCCTCTACGCTTGATAAATTCTCCTTAACAGCTGAAATAGCTACTTGCCTGGTCTCTCTCCCCTGTGTGCGTTTAGTGGTGCTCATAACTTGGCATAACAAAGACCATTTATCAGCCCCAGCGTCTGAACATTGCACCGGCCAATGAGAGTGAACCATAAATACTGTAGTTTTTGTGATAACTTTGATAAGGCAGTGATAACGCAAAGCTTTCAGAGTGACAAAAGAGCACTGTTAATGCATGACAAATTACACATTCGGCTTCACGGTACTCCTGATTGTTATGAATTACATAAGAGCCTTGACTTTTCTAAGCACCTATATTCATTTTCGCTGTCACGCGAACAAATATGCCAACAGTTTAGCTCTCTTTTAGCAAGCTGCCATCTATCATTACTTTGTATGTGGTAGTTTGAGTGCCTATGAATCAGGGGCAGTTTCATGAGGCATGGAAGCTCAGAGTGATCTGTGACACTGTGTCAAAGCCTTCCAGGCTGACTGTTAAGAGAAGGCGCTTAGCCCTCAGGCTACTTGTGAACTGTCACTCCTTCTGATGGACCAGCTGCCCTTTCTCTTGAGATAAACTCAATGCTGAACTGCTGACTACAAGACAATTGTCAGCCTGCTCCATATAGATTTGCTGTTTTTAACTACATGAACACTGGTGCCAAAAATAAACTTTTTTATTAAATGGATAGTTCACCCAAAAATTTAAATTCAGGTATCATTTACTCACTATTATTATTTTGTTTTAACATTACTAGAAAAATGGTACTGTTTAGGGTACAAGGCCTCACATGGGGTTGGTCCATTTGTTTTGGGTACATATTTGTACCCTTAAGGAGACAAAAAGGTACATGTTTTTATTTTATTTTTATTTTATTTTTTTCCAGAGGAAAAAAAACATATAAATGTTTTAAAGGTACACAATAGGTCTACAACAGGAGTAGTACATTTTAACTTGAGATACCGAAAAGGTCCGCTTGAGGGTACCACCCCAGTTCATTGTACCTTAAACAGTACCATTTGTACAGTACCATGACTATTTGTGGTTCAGTGGAACACAGAAGGAGATGTTTGGCAGAATTTTAAGGATTGACAGCCTTAGTCACCATTCACTTTTATTGTATGGAAAAACGATGCAATGAATGTGAATGGTGACAGAGGCTAACATTCAGCCTAACATCTCATTCTGGGTTCCACAGAAAAAAAGTAAGTCATACAGGTTTGGAACAACACGAGGGGGAGTAATTGAAGACAGTTTTCATCTTCCCTTTAAATTTGACAAATTTGCTTGATTGATTAGTGATCTAGAAATAGCAGAATCTTACATATTTTTTATTCATTTTACATAGTAACATTTCTTTGTTTAAACTTTTTCAAAATTCTTAAACTTTGTTTATTCAGGTTTAAATTCGAGATTTTAAATATGGACTTTTCAAAATGAAATCACGTGCCTTATTGCAAATTTGACTCCAGTGGGGGGCAAAACAAAATGAGCGAAATTGTGTCGTAATCAAAGGTTTTTAAGGTGAATATTAGATGGAGGTTTTAATGAGTAAAACATACCTCACTAACCTAAAAATGTAACCTAATCCTAACCAGTAGTGATCTAAAATCAAATGAGAGGTAGACACAAAACAGACATCCTCACCCTTACCCAGCACCTAAATCTAACCGATAGTGTCCAAAAACAAAATGAGAAATGAAAAGCACATTTTTTGAAGCAACCATGTCATATCATGCCACTACTATTACACTCTAGGCTCAAGTATCAACTTGCATCTTTGACTGTCCTTGAACCACAATCTTCTGAGTCCAAAGTCCAACACTCTACGAGGTGAGCTACAGCAGTTAATCACATTGGAATAAGTGTATAAATGTATGTGAGTCTGTAATACAAACATGAAAATGCAAGGTTTTTGAAATGATGCATTATAGCAAATGTGTTTCGATATCATAACATAGCAGTATGTGAGTAAAAGTGCAAAAAATACATGTTAATAGGTCATAATCAGCCATTGTAGTCATTATTTGTGTGAAAGTGAATAAAACGTACAGTTGTTGTAGCACCTCTAGTGTTGATTTCAATAGGAAACTGCGATGAAACGTAGAATTTGGCACGTAAAAGTCAGTTTGCAAAAATGTCGTTTTAGTTACGTTCATTCTATGAGACTATGTTGCAGGTACAGGTCACTATTGTGTCTTAAAATATTAAAACAAATGTTATTTATCAACGGACTTTATTTTTCCTTTACTGCCATTTTGCCCCGAGCCCTGTTTAATTTCGGACCCTTATGAACACCCAGAGAAAACACTACAGATCAGCTCTCGGGAAAATGCATGATAAAACTGAAAACAATGTGGCTGTGTTTGCAAATATGCATGCATTTATGCTGTTTTTGACATTTAGAGGGTTGCTCGGTGCCATGCTGAGATCTAAACATGTCTCAGTTTGGCAGAGCCAAAGGACTTATACACGTTTCATTTCTAGAATCTGATCCATCTGTGCTCTTAGCTCATTTTGATTCTCACAACATGTTTTGTTTTATTTTTACCACTGCAAATTACTGTAACGGTGCATGGCACTGGAAATACTGAAGAGGCCTCTTCGGACTCGACATTTTGCATCTGTTTGTATTGACTGCCGAAAATCACAACAGGTTGAACAGATGGGGAACCCACAGAGAGAGCATGGCAGCCCTGCAAAGGTTCATTACAGTCCAAAAGTACCGTGACAAAGGACACAGTAAAAACAATGATGAATTCAACATAATGTTCAGTCTTTGCCCATTTTGCTTGGGAACTGTCTAAGGTGGCCTGACCTTCTATGAATGATGATAACTGTTCTGTGCCAAGGTGTTGAAACCAGGGGGAATGAGTCGCTGTGGAGGCACTGACTTAATTGCCAGCAGCCATATCACCCTGTAGTTCAAGACTGATTGCCTAATGAAGCTAAGCAGGGCTGAGCCTGGTCAGTACCTGGATGAGAGACCTCCTAAAACTAAGGTCCCTGCTGTATTAGGGAGTTCAGCAGGGGGTGCTCACCCTGCAGACTGTGTAGGTCCTAATGCCTCAGTATAGTGATGGGGACATTATACTGTAAAAAGGCACTGTCCTTTGGATGAGATGTTAAACTGAGGTCCTGATTCTCTATGGTCATTAAAAATCCCAGGACACTTCTTGAAAAGAGATGGACTCAAGATGGCACTGAGTATGGCTGTAATGTTGCAAGCTCTGACACAACATTGCAGTTTGTTTTGTTTACAGTTTTTATGTTTTTTGTCTTGGATGTTGTCTGCCTTACTGTAAATGACAGACAAACACTTTTGGACATTGGTTCTGCAATTGCACACCAAAAACTGGACTTCAAATTCCTCAATGCCGACCCGCTGTTAACAAACACACCAGCGGAGCCCTTTGTCTGGGCTGCCCGGCCACGGAAACACAGAAGGAAAAGGGGAAATAGAGTCGGCGTTCTCATCAGAGTAAGACATCGTGCAAATCGACCCCCGCTACCCAGTATTCTACTGGCAAATGTTCAGTCTCTGGACAACAAGCTCTGTGAGCTGAGAGCATGGATCTCTTTCCAACGAGAGATGAGAGACTGCTGCATTATCTTCCTTACAGAAACTTGGATGTCTGCTGAGATTCCAGAGATTCTCAGTGCACTGAGCGGACAGAGCAAAAGACCTCTCAGGTAAAAGCAGAGGTGGTGGTGTATGTTTTATGATCAACAAATCCTGGTGTGATCAGAAGAACGCACATTCTATCAAGTTTCTGCTCTCCTGATCTGGAATTTCTCATGCTTCTGTGGCGACCATGCTGGCTACTGAGGGAATTCACAGCAGTCATTATCACTGCTATGTACATCACCCCACAAGCCGACACAGACCGGGCACTCAAGGAACTGTATTGGAGTATAAGTGAGCAGGAAACCACACACCCTGAGGCTGCATTCATTGTGACTGGGGATTTTAACAAAATTTCAAATCAATCACACCAAAATACCACCAACATATCAGTTTCAACACACGAGGGGACCAGGTTTTGGACCATTGCTACTCTCCCTTCCGGGATGGCTACAAATCCCTCCCCCGCCCACCATTTGGCAAATCAGACCACACTTCCGTTCTCCTTCTGCCCACTTACAGGCAGAAACTGAAACAGGAAGCACCCACCCTCAGAATGATCCAGTGCTGGTCGGACCAATCAGATTCTACACTACAAGACTGTTTTGATCATGCGGACGGGAGATGTTCCGGTCCACCTCTGATGATGACATTGAGGTTTACGCTGATAGCGTAATGTGTTTCATCAGGAAGTGCGTAGAGGACATTGTTCCGACCAAAACAATACGGATCTACCCCAACCAGAAATCATGGATTAATAGCGATGTTCGTGCGGAACTTAATGTGCGGATATCCACTTTTAATTCTGGGAATGCGGAGGAGCATAAACAAGCCAGTTATGCCCTCTGCAAAACTATCAGAGCAGCCAAATGCCAGTACAGGGACAAGATTGAAGCACAGTTCAACACCACTGACTCTAAAAGCATGTGGCAGGGAATTAATATCATCACGGACTACAAAGGGAATAAAAATTCCACCGTGAACACCGCTGCCTCTCTCCTGGATGAGCTAAATATTTTTATGCTCATTTCGAGGGAAATAACACCGCCCTCGCAGAGAGAGAGCTCTCGTGGCCGAAGCTACAGAGGTTAGCTCACTCTCCGTCTCTGTAGCGGATGTAACATGATCCTTCCGATGGTTGAATATCCGTAAAGCCACGGGTCCAGACGGCATTCCAGGCCGCATCATCAGAGTGTGTGCAAACCAACTGGCTGGTGTTTTTACGGATATTTTCAACCTTTCCCTCTCCTTGTCTGTAGCCCCACATGCTTCAAAACATCCACCATTGTTCCTGTACCAAAGCAATCCAAAATCACTTGCTTAAATGACTGGCGTCCTGTTGCTCAGACCACCATCATCAGCAAATGCTTTGAGAGGCTAATCAGAGATTACATCTGCTCTGTGCTGCCTACCTTACTGGGCCCATTGCAGTTTGCTTACCGCAACAACCGCTCCACTGATGATGCCATTGCATCTACACTACACACTGCTCTCTCCCACCAGGAAAAAAGGAACACTTATGCGAGAATGCTGTTTGGAGACTACATCTCAGCATTCAACACCATAGTGCCCTCCAAGCTAGATGAGAAACTCCGGGCTCTGGGCTTAAACAGCTCACTGTGCAGCTGGATCCTGGACTTCCTGTCAAGCAGACGCCAGGTGGTTAGAGTGGGCAGCAACATCTCCTCATCACTGACCCTCAACACTGGAGCCCCGCAGGGCTGTGTTCTCAGCCCACTCTTGTATTCCTTGTACACACATGACTGTGTGGCAACACACAGCTCCACTGACATCATTAAGTTTGCTGATGATACGACGGTGGTAGGTCTGATCACTGACAATGATGAAACAGCCTACAGAGAGGATGTGCACACTCTGACATGCTGGTGTCAGGAGCACAACCTCTCCCTCAACGTCAGCAAGACCAATGAGCTTGTGGTGGACTTCAGGAGAAAAGACAGAGAACACAGCCCCATCACCATCAATGGAGCACTGGTGGAGAGAATCAGCAGCTTCAAGTTCCTGGGTGTCCACATCACAAAGGAACTCACATGGTCCGTCCACACTGAGGCCATTGTGAAGAAGGCTCATCAGCGCCTCTTCTTCCTGAGATGGCTGAGGAAGTTTGGAATGAACCACCACATCCTCACATGGTTCTACACCAGCACTGTAGAGAGCATCCTGACTGGCTGCATCTCTGCCTGGTACGGCAATAGCACCGCCCACAACCACAAAGCCCTGCAAAGTGTGGTGCGAACTGCCAGATACATTATCGGAGGTGAGCTTCCTCCCTCCAGGACATATATACCAGGCGGTGTGTGAAAAAAGCTCGGAGGATCATCAGAGACTCCAGCCACCTGAGCCATGGGCTGCTCTCACTGCTACCATCAGGCAGGCGGTATCGCAGCATCAGGACCCGCACCAGCCGACTCCATGACAGCTTCTTCCCCCAAGCAATCAGACTTTTGAACTCTTGATCTCTCACGATCAATATGCATCAGCACTGCACTTTATTAATCTTATTATCTCACACCGGACTGTCATAAATTATATTCTCTCTTAACAACATACTGGCAACTGACTATCAACCGACAGCCTGAATGTCAATACAGTAATATACAACCTACTGTATATTTTATATATAGTGTATATACTATTTTTATTGTATGTGTATTCTATATTATGTGTATGTGTATTCTATATTGTGTGTATTGTATACTGTACATTGTATATTATTATTTGTATATTGTGTAATTATGTGTATATTAGATATGTAAATTGTGTTGTGTAAACCTGATGTTTATTGTAAACTGGTATATGTCTCATCACTATCATGACAGCTATGTTGCTCGGAACTGCACCCAAGACTTCCACCCACTGTTGCACTTGTGCATATGGTTGTGTGACAATAAAAGTGATTTGATTTTGATTTGATTTGAAAAGAGTAGGGGTGTAATCCTAGTGTCCTGGTCAAATACCCCCCCCCCCCCATTGGCCCTTAGCAATCATTGCTTCCTAATAATCCCCATCCATTAATTGGCTCTATCACTGCACTCTCTCCTTTCCACCAATAGCTGGTGTGTGGTGAGCGTACTGGTGCACTATGGCTGCCATCGTATCATAAAGGTGGATGCTGCACACTGGTGGTGGTTGAGGAGAGTCCCCTGTTCACTGTGTGAAGCGCTTTGAGTGTAGTGTCAGAAAAGCGCTATATAAATGAAATGTTCATTAATTACCTATCCAGAGGTCGAGAAGGTGAAGGTGACATGTAACAAATGTAAAGGAAATGTAACTATGAGACTCTGGAGGGCAACTGGATGTCTGCAGTACTTCAGTGGTGGCACTCTTATGATTTGTGGTAATGGTGATGGGTGCCTGGACAATAAGAATGGCAATATCCAAAAAATCTGTTCATTATATTTATAACTAGCTTTGCTGTAATATATAGCTCGCATGGCACCTTTTTAGTGTGAAGATTTGATTTAAAATAATGGCTGTTGGCTTTCAGGACTCAAATGAATAAAATGTCACATGACTAACTGCTAGAATAATATTGCTCTTAAAAGCATAATTAATCTATTAAAAACAATGAGTTACTGGGGGACCATTACAAAATTATGCTCTGTCCAAATCCCATGATACACTCTGGGTAAATGGTATTGATGTTTTCGGCTAATACTAGCCTTACTGTGCTTACTGCATGTTGTGCAGTATCTAGAAAAGATTTGCAAAAATGCCACTGAAATGTACAAAAATGCCCCAGATATTTAAAATGTAGTGTCCAAAAATGCCCACATAGTGAATTCATCTAATATAGGGACCGGCCAGTTATTTAAATTGTATTGTATATAAGTGTTTATTGTGTTGTGGTATCTTTTGCATTATTTACAGCTGAATTGGACCCACTTTAAATTAGGTGTCTTTAACTGCTATGTGCTTAAGTGTCATGGCTCCGGTGAGTTCGCTGGTTTATTCTGTTGTTTTGTTTTTCTCTCTCCCTCATGTCTTGCAGGCAGAGCCGGCATGCATGATCATTGTTTTCACGGGAATGTTGATCGTTCCCGGGGAAGCACTGATCATGCCGCTGATTAACGTGCTAGCTACACCTGTTCCACTTTGATTACACTCCTTACTTAATCCTTGTGTGCCCTCACTGTCTTCACCAGATTATCGCTTGTGCTGTCAAGTGGCTAACCTTGCTCTCTTTGTCTAGTTGGTGCTGTCTCGTGTATCTGTCGGTTGCCTGTCTCTGCCCGCGTGTCGGGAAGTGTTGTTACCGTCCAGTTTGCTGGACGCCTGTCCTCGCCGCCCATGAGTCGCCAGTGGAGGAGTCTTCGTCTCTGCTCGTTTGTCGGGAATATGACTGCCCTCCTTCGTCTGGGCTTTGCTCTCTGTTCCGCACCACACTTCAACAGACTCTTCCTTCGGAACTGCTGCTGACTTCCACAATGCATACACCTGTCCACAAACACACTCATCCTTTGCCTGCTGCGCGGCCACAACGCACACACAGACTTATTCCTCACCTCCTGCTACTGCAGCCACTGCTGGGATTCCTATTTATCACCAGCACTGTTTATGTTGACATTTGTTGTTAATATATCCTTTGAACTGTTCTTCTGCTATTGGGTCTCTGTCTCTCTCTCGCTCTGACACTTAAGCAGGATAAAATGTTCTTATAATGTACATATGTGTTGTTGCACTGTACTTACATTTAAAGTACCTGCATTTAATTACATCTTTAGTTACACTGTTTACCTTACACCTAATCCTAAACCTAACCCTGCCCCAACCTTTACCCTAAACACTACCACTTACCATAAACCCCAACCCCTTCCCCTAAACCTACCCATACTTCAACCTCAGCTCAAATGTGAATCTTGTGAGAATTTAGCAGAACAAAATGTAGTTACACAAGAAGTACATTGTATTGTATGTATTTTAAAGTTAGTACATAGTAGTTAAAGACACCATATATAAAGTGGAACCACTGATTTTGTATTTAATGTTGATTCAATTTAACATCAATAATTATTCTTATTGAGAATTTATTTCAATTAAATGATCTGATTTAAGTATATGCATTTTTATTTGTTAGTAATATAATGTGCCAAAATGTAAAAATGGGGGCTAACAGCAGCCTACTATTTTTAAAACATAGTATGTGAAGCAGTATGCATTATGCAACGATAAATGCTTCAAACAGTAGCATGCTACATTGTCACATGACCTTATCATATTACATGTTTAATTCAGTGAGTGGAGTCTTGGATAACTGGAGTTCACATCTAAGAAATAAATCTGGGCTTTTTGAAATTTTAATCCAAGTTTGTGTAAAAATGTCTTCACTTCTGCCAGTATGATCAACTAATGAGTCAAGAAAAATATGTTTGTGGCTGATAATACTTCCAGTGCATTCCTCAAACAGGAAAAAGGGCATTACCCAGTGCAGTTAGCTTTGTTCTATACTGCACATTTTTGCAGAGAAGAGTAGTATGGTAGTATGCTACTTTGAACATAGCCCTTCTGTATGAAAGAGGGACAAGTAAATATTGCTTTTCCAATGTTTTCATTTCCATTATAACTGGTTCAGCTGCTTTTCATAGATAAGAGGTCTTCTCCTAATAGTGAGATATTTATTTTATTAGATTTAGCCATTTATGAGGTTTTAAAAACCGCAATGACATGCTATTACACCAACATTTATTAATTTCAGAGGGAAGATTTGATCTGGCAACAAATAGATCACCGACAATCATGGTATTAATGACTCATCTGGAGTGGTTCAATTTGCAGTCAAATAGAAAAGTAAGAATGTATGGTTTAGGCAGGCTGAGATGGCCCCCAAAGCTAATCACCATAATTAAGCAGGTGGTATTTTCTCTTGCCAATATATTACCGACATCAGCCACTGAGAGCTGTGGAACATCGAGGCAACTCTGAATAATTGATGCTGCTTGTAAGCATTTATAATTTACGCCTTTATCCATCCGAGGTATGTATGTGTGTTGTTGAGGAATTCTCTGGCACTGGGCTTTATTCTGCACATTTTGTTAATAGTAGTTGTTGCCTCCACGGCCTATCTATTTATCGATAGGTTTGTGCTGCAGCAACATCTCGCACCACATTAATGTTCAGCAAAGCTCACTACAACATTCAGCAAAATGTAAATTGTGATTAAGTATGTGAAATCATATTCCTTTGGGTGTGTTGTTTCATTTTAGCCTAGTTCAGTGTTGACTCTGTGTTTTCCGTCATTTGTCATCAGTTTAATGAATCTAAATTAGATTTTTCTTAAATAAAAACAGCCTTTGCAGGGAAAACAAATAAGAGGAGCTAATAATCTGTTTACAGTTTGAATATAGCTTTTTGAATCTAATGATTAGACTCCAATGTGTAGCTCATGTTTTTACAGTGGCTGTGTGGTCAGGCTGATCACACTTTGAATTTGGCCACAGTAGGCCAAAAGTTATTTTGCTGAAATTGGTCTGTGCTTACCGAAATTCAAATCATTGCCACCAGTGGCCAAAGCTGGAGGTGTTGTTGAACATATGGGCACATTTGTGCTCTAGTTTCCGCTCCAGTGGCGTAAAAAGCTAGTTGTATTTTTCATTGTAAATGATGAATACAGTCAACAGGAATGCATATTTGATCAAGTCTACGCCCCCCCTACAAACCTCAGCCCTAAACCTAACCATCAGTGGAGTAAAAATGTAAATTTAGAGCAAAAGTGCAACCTCCAAATCATGCTCACCTTTGTTTATGTGAATGTGACTACTTCCTCGTTCCCACGAGACCAGAATTTGTGTTTCAGAGGTTGCTCGTGTTATGCGCTATCTGCAGGGCTAGAGGGAAATGTGTTCATGCTTGAACTGATGTAAAAACGTCTGATAGGGGATGGTGTTTGTAAGTAATTTGGCTGAATGGGGTTGATTTCAGGGTGCATTAACTTTTGGAAGCAACATATCGATTTCCAGTGTGATCATGTCAATATGGTGCCAACAAATAGTTACGTAGTGCCTAGGTGGTACTTGGGTGGAAAAGTTTGTGAGCCATATATAGTCCAATGGTTTTCAACTGTTGAGTTGCAACCCAAAAATGGGTTGCAGTTTTTCCATAGTTGCGGATAGCAGGAAAAAACAATGCTAATAATGTAAATAGTAAAATTGTAATCGTGTATTATTAGGAAATCAAAATAATGTTGTTGACGTCAAATGCTCTGCCTCTAATCAAATTCGTAACAGTATGTTTTCAGATATATATATACTGTATATATATTTTTATACAATACACAATTTTGGTTCTATGTTGGGACATCCACTGTAAAATTTGGGCCCTGAAGCAAAATCAGTTGAAAGGCACTTATGTCAGCTTTTCCACTATGATCTTGTTAATGTAATCTATTCGGCGCAGCCGTCTGTAAAACCATCACTCAAAAATTATCTCTAAATTCTTTGTAGACAATTTGACATTTCTCTTTGACAGTTAACTCTTTTGACTGATTAACACATTCTCGTTGTTGAACAAGTGTCTAATTTCTTGATTAATGTTCTTTAAACAAAGGGGTGACAGAGGGAGGGAGTGTGAAAGTGGGTGTTTTGGGAAAAATTTCCAGGGAAAGTGTAAAAATGGCACAAAGGTGCACCATTTTTAAGACGATTAAACAGCAAGGCATCTTTTCTAACATATTAAGGCCTAATGCGCTGTACATGGCATTTTATTTCAAATCTAAGACAGACAATACAAGTAAACATCCTCTGATTACCATAAATATTTGCTCTAAGGATTACTTTATTATTTTCCCAAATAACAGGTATTTTAGAAATTCTGTGAAGTACATGCTGTAGCTGTATTGCACTCCAGCGTAACAAACAAGCTAATATCTTTAGTCGATTCTATTTAGATTGCTTGGTTTCGGCTCCTCTGTGGTGTCAATATCTGAACTGTTCTTTGAGCCTTCACCTAGATAAGCTCCTCTCATGCTGTCAACTCTAACAAGTGACATGTTGATCTCCTTGAAGGCGATAATTAACTGACAAAGCCTTACTTTCTCCTTGTTCTGCCCCTACCAAACTCATACATTTTACCTCTGATCAGAAGTTTGACCTTTCTAAATCATATTCCCAATTTCTCATTCATCACTTCGTCCACTGAAAGAGTGAGTTCAGTGCTACCTGAGAGCCTCATTACTCTCTCTATATAGAAAGATCCGCTCAGTCAAGCATCGGGAGTTCAGTCTGAAAATGAATCCATAATAATTTGATTGGCCAAGAAAATGGCACAAGGAAGCACTATGGTGACAGTCTTTCCAGGAGACCAGAGATGCCAAAAGAAATAAGCATGACAAGATGCCATTTTCCAGTGTGCAAAGGAGCACTAAATCTACAAAGGTCAAGACTGAGTGATGGAGGTATTAAATTGAGATCTAAGGCATGCGCAATAAATTATTCACAGTGAGTCAGTGTGTCCAACCATAGAGCTACTACAAGATCTGCGTATTAATGAACTTTTGCTTTGACGTATGTGTGACAAAGGTGTGCCTTACTAATTAAACACCTTTTAGCTTTCACACACACTCTCAGCCATGTTTTAAATACCGTTTGGATCCCTATGTTATTCTGAATCAGGTGAATTTGGTCATCTAAATCAGTAGTTCACAGCTGGTGGGTCACGACCAATCAGACTGATCACACTGTGAATTCGGCAAGAGTTGGTCAAAAGTTTTGCTGCTGAAATCAGTCTGTCAGTAGACAAAATGGGATTTGTCTACTGAGGCAGAATGCTGTGTCCTCCCAGACACAGGCGGAACGTTGTTATGGACCATGTGCGACACGGACGGGTTAAGCTGTTGTGCACCATCTTCAGGACATGAACAGGGTCCGAGTTTGTGTTGCAAGTAGGGTGGCAAAGCTAATTTTTAGGGTGGCAGACCCCGTGCCACCCTTCTGGCCCTGCCCTTGCACAGGACCAGAACCTATGTCTCAGAGGTAACTTGTGTAATGAGTAGCACTAGAGGGAAATGTGTTCATGCTTGAATTGATGCAAAAATGTCTGATTGGGTTTTGAGGCTGTTGTGAGTAATTTGGCAAAAAGGTGTCGATTTCACAGTACATGAACTTTCGGAAGCAACATGTCGATTTCCCGTGTGATCATGTTGAACCAACACATTAACTTTTTTTGCACACCCACCACATGTGCTGGTGAATGCCCAATTTTATCAGCCACATGAAAGCACATTCATACATGCACAAGTTCACAGAAGTTTTTTAGTGTGCCTGATATAAACATAAAGTGTCACAGATGAGAAGCACACACATCTCTGAAGCTCAGTTAATATATTTACTCCACTAAAATAACTGATAATTCTGCTCTAAACATGCATCTAATTGGCAGAAACGATGCACTGCTTTTTTCTTGCTTCCTTTTTGTTATTATACTTTTCTGTTCTTTATTATCATGCATTAACACACTGATGTAATGATTGTTGTATGCAGTCATAAAATCAGAGACCCTCTCCTTGAAATCCAATCACAATTGGTCAGAAGCGACACATTTTACCAGGTGTAAATGGCGATAGTGCCTATTAATACACAACACATCTTTATTTTAGGGAATAAACAGGGCATACAGACACAGCAGGAGTGTGTGTTTGAGAGAGAGTGAAGTCAGAACTTGTGCACTAGGTTAAAATTATTTTCTTGTTACTTTTTTATCTGTCAAAATAGCAGACAGCATATGAAATTATCCGTCAATGTTACTAAAATCGGTAAATGATGTGATGGAGAATTTTCAGTTAACACAACCCCTGACATTTTGGGTTAGGTTATTTATTTTTTGTGCCCCTTCAGAAATACTGAGCCTTTGATGACAATGTATGTTTTTGATTGTATACAGTATAAATTAAAATATAGAAAATGTATATATAAGAGCATATTATGGGTGGGGGGAAAATGCAATTTTTTGCACTTGAATAGCAAAAAATAAATGAAATTTAAATAAATCAATTTATCAGCTTCACACATCTTTTGTTATTGACTTAAAATTCCAAAGCAAAACCAGATGAGATTCACTAGGGTACGTTTGCTTGCAAAGCAAATGAGTTTGTTTCATTCATACTGTTTGAGCATGAATGGAAGTCTTTAAAGTGATATGCCGTTGATGGCAGACCAGATTGTCTTACTGTCAGACGTTGGAGATGCACAGCCAATGCATCAACAGATTTCGCAATCAGCTCCCATCTTAAAGAAGGCTATTGGGACTCTGAATACATCTGTGAGCACCACGGATATCTGCAGTTTTGTAAATGGGCTTGTTTGGTCTTGCAGTATTTCTGAAGACCCATTGATTTCACCTGATCCAAAAGCAATTATAACATTTAGGATCCAATGATGAATAAAAAAGGGCTATGCAGTGGTTCAATGCCTTAGAACACCTTAAAACAGAGGTTCTTAAACCTGGTGGTATGTGACAGTACTCTGGAAATGTATGATACTAAACAAATAGCCTTATTTGTGTTGGTATTGGTATTTCTGATCTTATTAGGATTCACATTGCAATTACATATACATTATTTTTAAATGTCATTATTGTAGTTTACAACACACACTTCTTTTAAATAATTCCTACACCCCTGATCTTAACTACAGGAATATATATTGAAACGTGTTTGTTGTTCAAAGAGATCAATGCCATTAAAAATTAAAAGGAGCATTGTGGTGACTAGACGGTACAGTACTTGGGCTGAAAAGTTTCAGAACCCCTTCCTAAAACCATTTGTATCCTAGATATACAGAGACAAAATATGCTCTCTATATTTAGAACAACACTCCTCTCAAATTATTCAGGCAAATATTTACTGAAAATTGAGCCAGGCTTATGAAATCGTCTCAATGGCTGACTGAAACACCATTTGCCTGCCTAGAATATACTCATAGCACAGGACCAATCTGTTTTGTTCAATAATTACGCAGCATTTTTTTTTTTTTTATCATTCTGTTCACACAGCTCAGCCATTTGCTGCCCCGCTCAGCTTGACAGTAACAGATGTGAAAATTGCATTGACTATCAGTGTAAACAAGAGCTGATACCAGAGAAGCCGTTAGATATGGTAGAAGGATATTTGTTTCAAATTAGTTTGTCCACAAACCTCTTCTGGTTTGTCGGGTGCCACTAGCACCAGCTGCGAATAGGATATTTCCTGTTTTTTCCCATTCAGTATTAAATGGAACTATATTGTTTACTGTAAGTTTTGTGATTAATGCATTTCACAGTGGGTGGCCATAATGTATGGCTGCCATTCATGGGACCACTTGACAGTAATACTGTGGCAAAATCAGTGAATTTTATATGCTTGAGTTAAAAGACTACTGTAAATACCTATCGTATATGGCTATTTATTAAACTAATTCTAGTTGTGACCCTTGAATGTACCAGTCAAACATAATTATGCAAACGTGTATGTATATGCACAGTACTCAGAGCAACGCATATGGACAGACACATTCATTTCAAACAAAGCTACTGCCTATGATTAAGCCCCTTCACCTATACCGTCTGTTTAATAAATCTTATTTGAAATTACTTGTGACATGCACATGTTAGGAGAAGCAACATCTGTAACTTTTAGTTCTCTCCTTAAGAAGTCACCAGAGGTTTGGACACAAAGAGGTGAAATTCATCACAATCTGCTTTTTGTCCCGTTTCATCATAGATTATTAAATAAATAAATCATCAGGGCCGTTTGATGTAGATTGATTTAGAGTAAAATCATACATATTTTAAATATTTCTTCAATTTATGTGAATAATATTTTCCATGTTATTTCACCCCAAAATAATAATAATAATAATAATAATAATAATATATATATATATATATATATATATATATATATATATATATTGCATAAATAAAATGAAGCTTAGTTTTGGACCATTGAGATTTTTGCATTGTGACATTATTTCCAGACAATTAAGCACATTGAGTCTTCATTACTGTGTGTGCATACGTCCATCCGCAGTTGTCACATCCAATGCCTTCTGTGTTGGCTTCTTCCCTGTTGAGTAATGCATTAAGTTATTGGCCCTGACAGAATTGGTATCCATATATTTGAGCATATCCCTGGGTGAAAAACAAAACATGTGCTGCTACAAACATATCAATGTGGCAGATTTCCTTTTGTGTTGAAAATGCTCATGTCTTAATATTAGCATTTTTGTTATAAATTAGATCAAGGGCATATTCTACCAAGGGCATATTCCATTGATCATGGTATAAATAATGTGTGTACTTGCTTATAATCAAAACAAGCAAGTACAACCCCCCCGTGCTTAGATTGTAGCCAATTGTTCATTCCTCCACCTGCTTGTGTGGTCCTCACTGAAGTCATACACCCTTTGCTGACATGCAGATGTGGGTGTTTTCCATCCAATGCATTTTTCACAGAAGGCTGTGGGTTGCAGATCAAACAATGAGAAAGGAGCACATTCATATTTGGTTTCAGTTTTAGGTATTCGACTGATTAAAGTATTTGTTTTATACTATAAAAATTGAAAGTGTTCTTGCTAACAAGTCAGCAGGACAGTCATTTGGCTGTGTAAACGTAAATATTTCAGCCATTAAATTTACTTTTCTGTAACGCTGTGTATCAGTGCTTATTTAGATGTCTTGGCAAACAAAATTTTTTCATAAAGCTGAGTTAGAAATTTACATAATGCCAGATTTAGCTAAACAAGCATTTAAACGAATGTTAAATCTAAATAAATAATCCAAATATAAATATGAAATCTAAATCATTATAAATATTTACCTTGGTGGCATCAACTAGTCACTCATAAATTTCAATCAAATAGCTGTGTATATGCAGCAGGCAGCATAGACAGCAGCCATCATACTCATTCACTAAATGGTGGCAATATGTGAAATATCTTCAGCCCCAGACCTAGCAGACTGTAAGAGCCGCTTAAGAGTAACTCTCTTTTTTTTTTTTTACAAAGTGCAAACATTCTAGCTGCCCAGGGGTAATATGCATATTAACAAAACTGACAAGGGCACATTAACACTGCATAATAACAATATGCAAATTAGTTATACATTTAGATTTAATATTTAGATTCCAGTCTTTTATTTAAAATGTACATTTAACATTTTCTATATAGATTTTAAATGCAAATGTGCAATATTTTTAACAAAAAATGGACCATGGTAACCATAATTTCTTTTGAAAATACTATAGTTACTACAGTTATTGGTACTGTAAAATGTACTATAGTTACTACTGTAAAATCATAATAAATTTAAATGGGATTTCCTTGAAATAAAATAAGAATCTTTTGTTTTGTTTTTTTGATTGGTGACAGTGGATGCTAATATCACGTTACCATAGCTTTATTTTAGTAACTGTTGTAACTATGATTACCATGGTACATTTCCATAAGTGTTACTCTAAATGGCATTTGAATCTCCACAACCTAATGCTAGTGTAAAGTATATATGGCAAAATCAAGCAATTATTTTCTACATTCAGCATGTATAATATGCAGAATATATACACTGATCAGCCACAACATTAAAACCACCTGCCTAATATTGTGTAGGTCCCAGTAGTGTAGTCTAGGACATACGCAGGCATACGCCGTATGCCCACCTATCTTTCTATGGATTTTGCGTATGCCCACCTAAAATGAGTGATGATACGTGTGGCCACCAGAACAGCGAGGATGATTTTGACCTATAACCTTTAATTATACTGAGGTGGTGCTGGAGCACCTTTGAGTGAACTGTTATTATTTCTTTATTTTAATAAGAGCATACAGATTTTCTCTAAACGCGCACAGAGCAGCGGCAGGCGGGATCGCAAAACTCAACTGGAGGCACAGGCAGATAGAGTCTGACTCAGCTGAGCAACCAATCAGAATGTTCCTTTCAGATGTGATTGGGTATTTTCTAACCAATCATATTTTCCGTTTCAATAAGGGGCGGGATATTTCTAGCATCTACAATGAAATGCTGATGTGCCAGCAGTGCTGGAGTCACCTTAATTTGCGCTGTATATTTCCTTCTGTGCTAAAAGTGAAAATATTCATTCATTTAAATAAAAACTTATGTTATTAACCTTTGGGAAAATACTGAATGTCACTGCACGCATGCTAGTTTTTTTATACTCTTCTTCTCAGATGACAAGTTGTCCACTAATTATATCAAATGTCTTTTACTGCTGTCATTGGTGCCTTTTTTCCTCGTGATATCAAATCATCTTAATTTATATTTCTTAATAGGAAAGCTATTTCACTATATACACAGAAAACATTTTTTTTTTTTTTTGTACACAAATAAAACAAACAAATAGCCTAATCATTCATTCTTATGTACTGTACATCGTAATATAAGATAACGTATTAACATGAACATTACTACATTAGTCATTACCTATACAATGCTTAACGATTTATTATGTACACTGCCTGGCCAAAAAAAAAGTTGCATACGCTAATATTTTGTTGGACCACATTTACAATATGGCAACCATATGCAACATTTATTTCCATCCAGATCTTGCATTAATGATGGGAGAGTCGAACTACTCCGTAAAGTCTTCTCCAGCACATCCCAAAGACTTTCAATGGCGTTAAAGTCAGGACTCTGTGGTGGCCAATTCATGTGTGAAAATTATTCCTTATGCTCCCTAAACCACTCTTTCACAATTTAAGCCAGATGAATCTTGGCATTGTCGTCCTGGAATATGCCTGTGCCGTCAGGGAAGAAAAAATCCATTGATGGGATAACCTGGTCATTCAGTATATTCAGGTAGTCAGCTGACTTCATTTTATTGCTGCATAACATTGCTGAGCCTAGACCCGACCAACTGAAGCAACCCCAGATCATAACGCTGCTTCCAGAGGCTTGTAGATTGGGCACTATGAATGACGGGTTCATCACTTCATGCGCTTCCCTTCTTACCCTGACACGCCCATCGCTTTGGATTAGGGTAAATCTGGATTCATCAGACCATATTACCTTTTACCATTGCTCCACAGTCCAATCTTTATGCTCCCTAGCAAATTGAAGTCATTTTTTCTGATTAGCCTCAATAACAAGTGGCTTTCTTGTGGCCACACAGCTGTTTAGTCCCAATCCTGTTAGTTCTGCATTGTGCATGTGGAAATGCTCTTACTTTCACTATTAATCATAGCCATGAGTTCTACTGTCGATTTTTTACAATGTGATTTCACCAAGTGTTTTAGTGATCTCCGATCACAAACATTCAAGATTTTTTTCCGACCACATTTCTTCACAAAGCTGATAGTTCACTGCTATCCTTCCAGGTTTTAATAATGCGTTGAACAGTTCTTAACCCAATTCCAGTGAGTTCAGCAATCTCCTTAGTTGTTTTTTTTTTTTTTTTTTTTTGCTTGATGCAGGGCAATTATTTGCCCCTTCTGAAACTCAGTAACATCTTTTCCACGACCACAGGATACGTCTTCCGACATGGTTGTTTAAGAAATGAGAAACTACACACTGCATCAGTTAGGGTTAAAAGAATTGTTGCCAGCTGAAACATATTAATCACTGCAATAATGATCCAATCATAGGCTCTTAAGTATTTGCTTATTTAAATCCAAATGGTGATTTATTTATTTATTTGTTTGGCCAGGCAGTGTTTTAGATAATGTATGTATTAGTTTATTAATTAGAGTAAATATATAGTGTTACCCATTTCACTGTTAATTAAAAGAACAGTTAATCAAACCTATTAATTTAAAGGAGCGAAATAAATTTGCATGTTTAAAAAAAAAAAAATATTATCCTCCGTATGCAGGAATATTCTGTAAGTATTTAAACCTCTATGGAGCATTTACATTTTTTTGGAATAAAGGATTAACCAGATAGTTACCTTAATGTGGACATAAATGTGGTCAACTTACAGTCGAGCTCCACTATAAAATCATCACTTCTTTGGTCAGAAATTAAACATCGCGCTCAGGTTGGTTTATAAATCCTTACGTGTCAATTGTGTGAAACATTTGTTGTTAATGTGATCAGACATTTCAAACATACATTTCAAGAAGTGGAAAATGTGTATGATATATTAATACTCTTTACAAGCTTGGATTTCTAAGACACACACAATTAACGGAGCCTGCAAACGGAGTCGAGAATGTGGCCATACGATCTGAACTGAAAATCACCATGAGCATTTTAATTCATAAGGTTTACACTGTAGTAATATTGGCTTCACAGACTCAACATTGCTTTGTAATTTTCTATATGTTAATTAAAAATATTGCTTTATGCCTGTGCTCATTTGATGATCAGTCTTCCGAATATTTGTTCTATTATTCGGATTAATTTGTTATTCGTTTTGAAGTCATTATTCGTGCCTTTCTGAATAAGGTATTCCACTTCGGGCACATCCCTAATGTCATAATTATCATAATCCATGCCCATGAAAACTACATATAAGGAAGGCACAAGACTTGCTAGTAAATGCTGTTAACATCTATGTGGAACAGTAATGAAATCGTTTTTATGAATGAAGTGCATTCACATTGTACATTTTTTATTTAGCAAGCACAATAGCATCTCAAGTAAAGTGAGGACTTTTTGCTGTCGTATGATGCTCTTTTGTGAATTAAACAGTTCAAGAAGTCAGTTAAAAAGGTTTGACATGAGTGTAAGGCCCCGTTTCCACCTGGTTTTAAGATAGGCTATGTTTCAGGTGATCTGATCACATGTAGTCAGTCCTAAATACAGGTCTAAATAGGGTCTAAAATGTTTTGTGATCGGATCACAGAAGCCACATACGAATGTGGTCAAAAACGCATGTATTCACAATGCATTTGAGGTGTAGGCTAAATGCTAATCCGTCTTGTATGTGTCTCGGCAGCAGTGGAGTGCCACCCCTCACCTCTCAATCAACCACTGTGCTAAAACAAGAGTTTAAACTTTGCCATTTAGGAGCGGCTTTAAAAGGAAATAAATGGATAGCCAACATACACAATCACAAGAGCTTCACAAATCTTCTTTAGTGTGTCTGATATCAACACAGATGACAAGCACAAACACCTGAAGCTCCTTTAATAAAAGTAATCCACTAAAATAATGGATAATTCTGCTTGACATGTTGCGTTTGTGCTTAGATTCAATTTCAACCGCATCTGGGAGAAACAGCACACCGTTTTGGGTTTTTTCCCTCGCTTTCTTTGTTTTTTCTGACTTTGTTGTGCTTTATTATCATGCAGTAACACACTGACATAGTGATTGATGTATGTTGTCTTGAAACAGAGACCCTTCCCTCCAAATCCAAATGGTCACAGGAGATGCATTTAAGTGACCAGGTGTAAACAGCGATGTGTCTCATCTGACCACATGTGATCGGATCACCCGAAACGCATCTTAATACCAGGTGGAAACATGGCCTAAAACATGTTCAGTTCATGCCGGGAGGAGGATGTCCACCACCATTAACATTCTCTGGATGTTCTCTGCATTGCCAGCATAAATTGTGAAACTTCTTGGGTAAATCATGATGGTAACAGTGATATAGGCTACTTGCAACTGGAAGAATCTTCAGAGAAATTAACAAAATGCCCGAAGAAGATCTTTGACCAAAATGCTGTAAGATATTACAAATTTGCAAGCTATACAACAATGTGCGGGCTTTTACTACTTTTTCCCTGTTGTATTGTATACACGCCTGCCAGCGATTTGTTTATTTATGTGTTTAACAGCATTAGCATTGACCATACGTTATTAGCTGAATGTGACTGACCAATGCCTATACTAAATTGTGAAACCTAAATTAAAACTGTCCAAAGTCACGTTAGAGGGCATACATTTTTTTGAGAAAAATCAAGCATTTCTGCTGGAAAAACGATAAGCAGACTTGGGTAAAAATGTATACTTTGAAAAAATAAATTCAAGCAGTAAAGAAATGTTTCTAAATAAGAATAGGTTATGGTTTAAAAAGAAAACAAAGATTTTTTTTTCTTCTTCTTCTTTCCCCCCCAACTAATTTGTTTAAGGTAATTTTGTCATTACTTATTTAATTTCACCTCCATCAAAACGTAGTCATGACAGTTTTTCTGAAAGAGCACAATACGTTCGGATTTCCCCATAAAATGAAAGTAAATTGTGACTGAGACTGAACATTGCCTAAAATCTTCTTTTGTGTTTATATGAGTTTGGTGTACCATTAGGTTGAGTAAATGATGACAGATTTTTCATTTTTGGGTGAACTACCCTTTAATAGTAATGGCCCATTTCAAGGTTGACAGTGAACAACAAGCTGTCCGTTTGGAATAGGAAAGAGCCTCTTTTTCGCTCATTGTTTTGACAGATATTGTGTTGTCCTCTATGCAGATTGATGAATTTACGATCCTCTGTAATGGAGCCATACTGCTGGTATTATGTCTGCAGAGAGTGTGGGGTCTAAAAGCCAGAGTATGTAGACAATAGCCAAGTTAATAAACTTGTATAAATTACGTTCTTGTTGGTGCAAGCCATCCATTATGTTATGTCAGACATTAGCTTAATGTATTCCGAGCATCACCAGCGATCCATTTTATGGTGAATGCTTAAGTTTCACAACACGCCTGTGTTCAGTGTAGCTTGTATATGAATTCTTAAAATGAGTGAGATCCTTTAGGCTGAAGTGTGCAATTTCTGCGCCACTTGCAACACCAAGTGAGATGGTAAAAACAGCTACTCTTTTCAAAAGGTTTCCAGAGGACTCTCCTCATCTACCACTGGTTGGAAAAATAGATAGTCCCACCCCAAGACAAATGCTTTTGTGAAACATCTTATGTGCCTTTTGCACAGTACTGTGTATATATACTGTAAACAGAACTGTGCAAAAGTCTTAGGCACATAAGATGTTTCACAAAAACATTTATCTGAAGATAGTTATTTATATCTTCAGCTTTAGTGTGTCAATAGGAAATATACATTTTAGACTCCCAAAAATAAATTTTGTAAATAGAATAGATTAGAATAGAAGAACAGGGAGCCCTGCAACAAATGTCATGGCCCCCACAGACCTCCTACTGAACATCGAGCCAGTCTGGGATTAAATCAAGAGAAAGAAGCAATTGAGACAGCCTAAACAGATACAAGAACTGTGGCAAATTCTCCAAGAAGCTTGGAACATCCTATCTGCCAACAACCAAGAAACTGTGTCCAGGAGTACCTAGGAGAATTGGTGCTGTTTTGAAGGCAAAGGTGGTCACATCAAATTTTGATTTAGCTTTTTTTTATGTTTATTGGGCTTTGCATGACATTAATTGATAAATGAAAATTATTCATGGCATTATTTTTGAAGACATCCTTACTATGCAACATTTTTCATCAATGAAGCTTTTGCACAGTACTGTATATTACCTATTCAAATTAGATCAGTTTGATTATTTGTAGTCTGAAGAGAGAGAGAGAGAGAGAGAGAGTGAGAAAAAAACTATTTCAAACCACCTTTGTAGGATTTCCGATTTCCAATTTCAGTCATAACTCTGTTTTGACATAATGTGTAGTTACTGTGTTTTGCCTTCACACAGCAGTGTAGTCATCTCTGCATATTAAACTGGGATTAGAGAAAGAATTTTAATATTGAAAAAAATAACACCACTTTTAAGACACTCTTGTCTCATTGGGGCTTCTGTAAACTGTCTACTAAACTGTGACAGTTGTTGACCAGTTTGTTGTTGGCTTCCACACACAGCTTATCTTTGAATAGATTGTCCACATCCCTGCTGTCCTTAGTGTACCTCCTGTGGCTGTGTAAGAGAGAGCTTGATAGGGGATGTAGTCTGGGATGATGAACTGTGTTATAATCTCTCAGAGGTTAGCTGAGAAGCAGCAGGAGGTTTGGGGAATTGTGTGCTTCAATGCCTGAATGGGATTTATGTTTCTGTCTCCTCCTACAGATTCCCCAGGTGAGTTATGCCTCCACGGCGCCGGAGCTGAGTGACAACACACGTTATGACTTCTTCTCCCGTGTGGTACCTCCGGACACCTACCAGGCACAGGCGATGGTGGACATTGTTAGGGCCATGCGCTGGAACTATGTGTCCACTGTGGCATCTGAGGGCAATTATGGAGAGAGTGGTGTCGATGCATTTATCCAAAAATCCCGGGAAGACGGTAAGAAAATTAGCATTTCATTTTGGAATATTTTGGAATTTACATTTCCTATCAATTTTTATGTAAATAAAATTGTATATTTTTTTATTTATATTTTTATATATTTTTATATTTTATTTATATTTTAGATCATATTATATTTATATCTTTTATTTATATAAAATTTTTATTTATGTAATTTATATTGATATGTTTAAATTCTTCAAACATTCTGGTTATTGGTTTTTCCAAATCCTTTATCTGAAGTACTAAAGGTGCACTCACTAATTTTTGTGTTTATGTCGTCTTAACTTGGACTTTGTCTTGGACACTGACAACTAGGGGTGTGGATGCAGCATCATTCAAATGCAGTTTTCAGTTAGCGATGCCATTGTAGAAATTTACTTACCATGATTAATTTAATCCACTAGTGAAAGTGTTCAATAACAGAGTGGCTACTGAGATTAAGCGAGCAGTATTCGGCTGGTCATGTGATTCTAACATGGCAGCCCCCATGTGCGGACCGTCTCCATGTAGAATAAAACAGCTTTTATAAGATTGCTGATATGACTGGAGCCTTTATCTCATGTGAGTGCTCATGATTTTATACATATGTTCAAAATAACTATTAATATCTTTAGAATCAAACATTTTTTAATGAGGAAAATATTACAGAGTGCACCTTTAAATATATGCAATTAATTCCCAAACTGCTTAACATATAGACTACATTTATATTTGTTTATTTATAATTTTAGCCATAGGTGTGCTGTTTTTGTTTTTTAGAAACGTAACATTTTAAACGTTAATTTTTAACGTTTTAACGTTTAAAATGTTTAAAAATCTCACATTTAATTGTATTATTTGAATGATTGTCATTCAATATCAAAACAACAGTGAAGATTAATTGTATGTGCATACTGGATTGTGATTGGTCAATTCTCAAAAAGTATCTATTGGCATACAGAAAATCGATTTATATTTTCTTTCAAGCATCTGTTTATCCATCTACATTGTACATTATGATCAATCTCCCTTTCTCACTCTATCTACAGTATAATTAAGTTATTAACTTTTCGTACTGTCATTTTACCTAAAACTGTAACACTATTCTTCTGCTGCTTTGCAAGCACTGTGGTATATCCTTCTGAAAGGATATACCACAGTGCGGGGCAGTGGTGGCTCAGCAGTTAAGGCTCTGGGTTACTGATCAGAAGGTCAGGGGTTCAAGCCCCAGCACCACCAAGATGCCACTGTTGGGCCCTTGAGCAAGGCCCTTGACCCTATCTGCTCCAGGGGTGCTGTATCATGGCTGACCCTGCACTCTGACCCCAGCTTAGTTGGGATATGTGAAAAAAAAGAATTTCACTGTATATGTGCAAATGTATATGTGTGATAAATAAGTATAATTATTATAATTATTATTATGAAAATGCCACATTTTGTGAACTACATCATATACTAAACGCTTATCAGAAACAGGGTCGTTTTCCAAATGTTCCTTCCTGCAGTACCTGCATTTCCTTCCTGAAAAATAAAAACTTCAGAAGCACCCTAGGGGAAAAGTATTCTTGTGATTCAGTGATTGATTTCCTTCTATATTTCTTCGAAAATTTCCAAGTTCATCTGTTACTGTCACCAGTGCCTCAGGTCAGGCTTAGCTGACAAGCTGGAACCAACTTGTTGCCCCTGGGGAGAGGTAAACTTATTAAATACTTTTGTATTGCACATAGAGGGGGGAATTTACTGGCCGCTGATTTCATTGCTTATTTGCACACGCTGTCTGCGTAGTTTTAGCAGCCAAAAATTTAGTGCTGAGTGTAATTTGCGCAGTGGAATTCCAGATCTTGCAGGTAGGTTCTGAGTGCTAGGTTGTGGAGGATACAGCAGACTAGAACAATCTGGAAAACTTTACAGGACTAAACGAGTTTTTTAACTAAACGAGAGATGAGTTTAAATAATTTTTTGTTAAAATCAACATTATGCCACAAATGCTGTCCATTGAGCCTAACTTGAATTGAACCTGGAACATTCCTTTAATTGTGCCAGCCAAATAGCGCTAAATTTGTGGATAAGGCACAATCTACAGCAAAATAAGCCTAATTTACATAGAAAGGAGGCGTTTACTGAATTTGGGCCAGATTCCGATTGCCATGAGATTAGATTAAAATTAGACATTTAGACTTAGAATTTTCAGTCAACAAATTATACGGTACTTGGATTGTGAGGAAGAACATGAAGTTTTCATAACCCTCTAGTAGTGGTGGATGCAAACAGATGGAAGCTGAAATTGTAGTAGTCAAGATGTATGAATCGTCTATGTGAGAACAATCAAAAGTACCCTGAGGAAGTTCTAGGGGAAATGGAGTCTTATTCCTTTCTGTTCTCCAGGGTAGCAGTGTCCTCCTCCTCTTCCCAAGCTTTCTTCGGTTTCTCTGGCACATTGGGGCTATAAGCATCTGTTTCTCCCCCATATTCTACTCAGAGATCTGACCCTTCCACACGAATGGAGAATAAGTGTCAGACAGAGCCAGGCTGTGGGCTTCATTCCAGGAAAATTGCATTCCTTGTCCCACTGGGGACAATGAGTGGTGATATTCGAAGTCATACACACTGGCTTTTATGTGCACTCAGTGATATTTTGTATATGTTGCACTGACCAGTGGACCCTTTTCACAAATCCAGACTTGAAACGAGGATTTAAACAAATAGAATAGCAAATATTATTTTTGCTGCAATAGCAAAAGACAAAAATCCACTATTAAGATTGAATGTCTTTCCAAAAAAGAAAAAATTAAGGATATTTAAATGAGAGATGGATTATGGCAGTCAGAAGTCAGCAAGGTGTCAAATTCATTGTCACTCCCTCAGCATATACGTACAGTATATTTGTCAAGGCATGTATTTGCAAAGGTATGTAGCAATTTTTAAGATGCCGTTAATTCTTTCCAACACTAGTAAACAATTTAATGTCATTAGTGTATCACATTTCTCACACAACAATAATATATGACAGCTGGTTCATTCATTCAGCAAGGTAAATACAAATAAATAAACAAAACAAGAAAATAAGCACACACACCTTCGTAATTTAAAGGTGCACTCAGTAACTTTGTGTCATCATGGACTTACACTGAGACCTAGCGGCTTGGATGCAGCATCATTTAAAATCAATAGTTTTCAGTTTCAGGTGCCATTGCAGAAATGTAGTATGCACAGTCAGCCATGATTAATTTAATCACTGAGTGAAAGTGTCAAATAACAGGACGGTTACTGAAATTAAGCGAGTAGTATTCGGCTGGTCATGTGATTCTAACATGGCAGCCTCATGTGCGGACCCTCTCCATGTAGAATAAGACAGCTTTTATAAGGTTACTGATATGACTGGAGTCTTCATTTTAATGTGAGTGGTCATGATTTCTACATATATTGAAACATTACAATTCATGTGTTTATGAGTTAAACTTTATTGAGATTTTCAGAAAAATGACTGAGTGCACCTTTAACAGAACTAAAGAAATAATGGAATAATGGACCAGTCTTCAGACTGATTTCCCAAACACTCGCCCTGTCTGCCATCGGTACATACAGGTAGTCCTGCCCCAAACACATGCCATTGATTGAGCCAATGTTGCTATGTTGGGCCTTTCAAACAAACAGAGCAAAGTTTTTATAAGTCAACAGCTCTAGTTTTTACACTTTTGGGGAAGAAACCATATGAATGGCTTATTTATAGTTGTCTGCACATTAAACTGGGTTAGGGGAAAATAATTTAACATTACATCACATTTAAACAATATTCAGTTTCTAAAAGTCATGACTTTTTTAGTGGACAAATTAAATATGACCTTTGGAATATGAACTCTTGACTATTTTTCTAAGCTCTTCTTTTGACAAATGTGGCTCTCACAATTACATTCCAAACAGAGCAGTTGCTTATTAATTCAACTTTCTATAAACGCAAGTCCATTTTTAATTTCATGGTTTTTAAATATTTCCTCTCACTCAAATTGATTGTCTTTCCTATTGGTGAATGTAATTTGGTACACTTGAATCAAATTTGCTCTCCACTCTCGAGCCACACCAGAGCAGCTCTGAGAAAAAGGTTCTGGAACTCATAATTTAACTAACAAATGCATAAATCTGGTACAGCCCATATCAATAGTCATATCTATTTAAAATGTGTGTGGTGGTTAATTTGTATACATTCTTAAAGGTGCACTCAGCAATTTTTCCTCTTTAAAAATTAGTCACATAAATTAATAGTACTTAGAATATAATGAACAATCACATGAGAAGACTCCAGTCATATCAGATGGCCTAATGGTGGCCAACATATTAAGATCACATGACCAGCCAAAAACTCACTTTATATCTCAGTAACCTCCCTATAATTGAACATGTTTGCTTGTGGCATAAATTAATAATGTTTTCACAGAGTTCGATGATGTATTTTTGCTTTAATTTAGCAGGGTAAATCTAGCAAACTAGTCATCACTGTTGTAATGTAATTTACAGTGTTAGAACTTTCCCTGAATTGGCTTCAGTGACATCCCCAAAATTACTGATAACTTGATATCTACGAAAAAATCTAAATCCACAAAGGGTTACCAATTCTTTAATAAGGGATACCTCTCAAAGGTCCACTCAATAATTGTTTCCTCATTAAAAAAGTTTAACTCCTAAAGACATGAATTGTAATGTTTGCAATATATGTAGAAATCATGACCACTCACATTAAAATGAAGACTCCAGTCATATTAGTAACTTTATAAAAGCTGTTTTATTCTACATAGAGAGGGTCCGCACATGTGGGCTGCCATGTTAGAATCACATGACCAGCCGAATACTACTCGCTTAATCTCAGTAACTGTCCTGTTATTTGACACTTTCACTCATTGATTAAAGTAAATGAATACTAAATTTCTACAATGGCATCTGAAACTGAAAACTATTTAATTTAAATAATGCTGCATCCAAGATGACACAAAGACAAGAGTTACTGAGTGCACCTTTAAAGATTTTACAACACTAGGGTTTTCTGCATAGTTTTTAGCGTGTTGCTTGTGTGTTCTGGGTAGCTTCTAAGGCATTGCTAGGTAGTTGCTAGGGTGTTCTAGGTTGTTGCTAGAGTGTTCTTGGTGGTTGCTAGGTTTTTCTAGGTTGTTGCTATGGTGTTCTAGGTGGTTGCCACGATGTTCTAGGTGGCTGCTTACTGGCCTCATGTGTCCATGGCAAAACTTATTATGACTGAGAGAATAATAAAAAAAAAAGATATACAAAATGTATATAAAAAAAGTATATACATTTAAAAAGAAAATGCCTGATAAAGTGCTTTCAGTCTGAATAGTTGTGTTCAATGGAAAGAATTTTAAGGTTGTGAGATATTGTGTGTATCCTCAGGGTTCAGAGGTCAAGCTCCAATCAAATGAGACATTTATTTCAAGTGAGTTGATCTTGTTAGCTGTGAAATTTCAGCCACAATTTTAGTCCATCTTGGGAGGAGGAATTTTTTTTTTTTTTTTTTTTTTGTGAGAGATGACAGGTTAATGGAGTGTTTGAGGTGTGTTCAGATGATAAAGCAACCAAAATGAACAACAAAAGGTACCATAATAAGAACTGATAAAAGAAGAGAGAAAACCAGATGGCATGTCATCTGTTAAAATGGAGCAGCTTAATAGGAAAGCAAATGAGGCCAGAATGATACAAGTTTGTTCAGATTCGTCAGTCAAGAGAAAGTTGAACATGAAAATTTCACGCCAAATCAAAACGACCTTTTACTGCAAATGATACGTTTGAAGAAATTGTGGTAAAATTGACTCAAAGCATCTTATGCTTTCAAAGGATTCGGAAAAATAACACTAGGATAGTTCACCCAAAAATGAAAATTCTCTCATTTACTCACCCTCATGACATCCCAGATGTGTATGAATGTCTGTCTTCTGAAGAACACAAACGAAGATTTTTAGAAGAATATTTCAGCTCTGTAGGTCCTCACAATGCAATTGAATGATTGCCAAAGTTTTAAAGCTCCAAAAGGACATAAAGGCAGTATAAAAGTAATCCATAAGACTCCAGTGGTTAAATTCATGTCTTCAGAAGAGATATAAGTATGGATGAGAAACAGATCAATATGTAAGTCCTTTTTTACTATCAATCTCCACTTTCACTTTCACATATCACCACTTACTGGGCAGGGAGGAGAATTTATATTAAAAAAGGACTTATTGAATATTGATCTGATTCTCACCCACACCTATCATATCACTTCTGAAGACATGGATTTAACCACTGGAGTCTTACGGATTACTTTTATGCTTACTTTATGTACCTTTGGAACTTCAAAATTTTGGCAATCATTCACTTGCACCATTTACTTACATTTAAGCATCTGGGATGGCATGATGGTAAGTGGTGAGAGAATGAACATTTTTGGGTGAACTATCCCTTTTAGTTCTGGTAGTATTTTTGTAAAATAAAATGTCCCTTTTTAATGTGTCCATGATAAAAATTGCGCTATAATTAAAATGTTGGAGTTGTAACATTTATTCATGCATTATACATTTAATCATACACATGTAAATGTTTCATTATCTAGCACTTATTGTCCAGAGACTCCAGATCACTCCCACAGCTGTATTTCGAGAACGCTGTTGTGAGACTTGTGGGCTGTGATATGAATAACCATGAGCGTCACTGCAGTGCCATGTCTCCTTATAGCTCTTCCTCAATCCATGGGAGTGTTTGCACATCTGTCCAGGGTGTAGAGAAAGATGAGAGCCAAGTAGAAAGACTAGGGAAGACAGCAAAAGAGAGAAAGGAAGAAAGGCACAAACAAACAAAAAAAATAATTAATATCAGTGTCTTGGCTGTGCTGGTCGATAGAACGTCTCCCATGGTGCTTTGCTCACATACAGTATATCTACATTCTGTTCATGGAAATAGATGAGTAGAATATCTATCTGAATAATCCTTTTATATTTTCCCATCACTTAAAAATTCTGGATGTTTAAGCACCAACGGAAGCATTTTCAATCATATTAGTAGCCTTTGTTCCAAAGATTGAGTCATAAATGTAGTCTTTTCAATTACATAGATACTTATGAATCAAAGTATATTTGTGTAGTAGTGGCTGCATAGAGTAATTCCATAATAATTCATGGTAACAAATGAATAAATAAAGCAGATGAGACAGAGCTGTATCACAGAGAGAAAAGCAACCGACTGAGCGTGGCATCTCCCTGTTTTCTTATTCATGTTAGGTTAACAAATATTGCTTACCTAATGTAATTGGGGGGAGCGGGGCTGATTTGTCACACAGGGAAGTTGTCACAAGAGCCATATTTCAGAAAATATAAGGTTTTAATTGAAGAATGCAATTACACAAATGTTTGTGCAGTGGTTTTGTACTGTATGTTGAGCTTCAAATATCTAGTTCAAAATTGTAAATCATGCTATTTTTTTTTATTTTTATTTTTTATTCTGTCCTCCAAACTAAAATTCCAATATCATATTTTTGTAACAGGTCTTGGGTAAAAAAGTGAACATAATAAAACTACACTGGAATACATTAAGGCAATGGTTAACTATATAAGATATGAAGGTAGGTTTTAACCCAAAGGGTGAACAATGTTTCTAGGACAAAGATCATTTTCATAAATGTCAGGTTGGGGAAAGTTTAATCACGACAAGTTGTATCGTGTTTTACATTATGTGATTTTATACTATTTATTACAATAATTTCAAAATGTGTTTTTTTAATGACCTTTTTTCTGTGTCGTGACTTGTTTTGTGCTTTGTAATTGTTTGTTTAAAAAGTAGGCAAAGGTCAGATGTTAAATAAACTGTGCTATGCTATGATGTTCATGTATAGAAACAACAAGGTTGTGGGTTTGATTACCAGGGAACACATCAACTGAAAAAAGTATATAGTGAATTGGGGAGACCTGGGGAAGTTGTCACAAGTGGAAAGATATGTTAATGTTTTCTTAGGACAATTGTATTTTTCATAGTCAGACATGGTGTCACATTTTTATTGAGGCACGTTTTCACATATGTTTTAATTGTCATAAATGTATGCAATTTAGAGTATCAGTTTATGATATTTGAGAATACTTGAGTTACCTTTTCAGTATTTGTTGTTTCATGAACAAGAAAAGGATACTTTACCTAAATATGGAGTTGGGGCAGGTTGTAACATGTTTTGTACAATTTATGCAGTAATTACAATATTTATTTGCCAAAACAATGGTTTGATTTTTGTAATGACCTTTTTTCGGTTTCATGAATTGTTTTGGGCTTTGTAATTTATTGAATTTAATATATATATATATATATATATATATATATATATATATATATATATATATATATATATATATAATATAGTCTATTTAATGGCAGGTTCACATTGTTACAACATGCCTCACTACTTGGACTGTTGTCACAAAAAGTCAATGTGTTCTGTATCTTTTTTCCTGGGCATTTCCTGGAAATATTCATTGCTTTTTTTGTAGCCAGTACTTCAAAGTATGTGTCTATACATAAATTGACTTTCAAAAATAAACCTACCTACAGAAATATTCACTGGAGTAAAAAGTGTGACAACTAGCCCCAGTCTCCCCTATTTGATATGATGTAAGAATAAATAAACCCTGATACCACAACAGAGAAAGTGGACACATCTTTCAGATATTTGTAGCTGGTTTCAGCACAGAATTTAGAACAGAATAGGGAGGGAGACTTATCTAGACTTTTTGCCATGTTGAAGGTCAGCAGGTTATGGATGTTTGATTACGCTGACCATATCCCAACCTTTACCACAATTTAAATCATTGACACGAATAGCAGTCAGTATGTGGTGTTTGATAGTCTTATGATATCATTCTGGTATCATTATTATATAATTCTTATAATTGTCAGTCCCTAAAGACTCTACCTACAGAGTGTAAGATACAATGCTCTTTAATTCTAGGCCCGGCGGTTCCCCTGACACTGACAGAATATTTATTTGGTCCTGCCCTGACCAACACATGATTCAATTCAGTTCTGCCTTCAGGGATAGAAAAACACTGTGTTTGTGAAATGCCTCACTGTTTTCTCTTTTCTCTTTCATGCTGGTTTCAAAGGATGGTTTTATGACATCTTAACCCTGTATCAACATCACATATATACTTTTAAAGTGGGTAACTGAGGGGCTAAAAATTTGCACCACATTTGCATGCGGTACAGTAAATTAGCACAAAAACCAGCATCTTATTCGTAAACCACCTGCAATCTAGTTTAACCTAGTTCTAACTGCGCTGAAATAGCACTGCATCAGGAGTCTTTGAATTAAATCATTGTCATTATTTTCAGTGCAAACAAGCCTCCTTTCAAAATTAGGCTTAATATACATTAGATTATGATTTATTCACAAAACTCAGCACTATTCACGTGGTGGAATTAATGCGCTATTACCACCCACGGAAAGCTGGTGGTAAACATGATTTTATTAAAAAGAGATGTTTTTGTACGGTACATTTTATATTGATCATGGAAACAGTTATTCAACAATTAATGATCACACCGACTATATCCAGACACGTGACATAGTCCAGTGCACTTTCGTCATTTTAAAGAGCCAATTCAGGTGCCTGGATTGCCGTGGTGAAGTGCTGCTGTACGTATACACTCACTGAACACTTTATTAGGAACACAATGGTCCTAATAAAGTACCCGACATGGTCTTCTTCTGTTGTAGCCCTTCCGCCTCAAGTTTCGATGTGTTGTGCATTCTGATATGCTATTCTGCTCACTACAATTGTACAGAGAGGTTATCTGAGTTACTGTAGCCTTTCTGTCAGCACAAAACCAGTTTGTCCATTCTCCGTTGAGCTCTCTGATCAACAAGGCATTTCTGTCCTTAGAACGGCTGCTCACTTGATGTTTTTTTTACCATTCTGAGTAAACTTTAGGGACTGTTGTGTGTGAAAATCCCAGAAGTTCTGCAGTTACAAAAATAATCAAATCAGCCCCTCTGGCACCATCAATCATGCCACAGTCGAAATCACTGAGATCAAATTTTTTCTCAATTCTGATGGTTGATGTGAACATTAACTGAAGCTTCTGACCTGTATCTGCATGATTTTGTGCATTGCACTGTTGCCACATGATTGGCTGATTAGATAATCACATGAATAAGTAGGTGTACAGGTGTTCCTAATAAAGTGCTAAGTGAGTGTAGTATGCTAGACTGTGGTAGTCTGCTGCATCTTATAAAACCTAACATTCAGAACCGATCCGTAAAATAAGAATTGCAGCATGCAAATGGTGTTCAGCGCATAATGGTTGCGCCTTTTTATGTAATTACTTTAGAAATATGGGTGCTAAAACAACATAGACAGCATGTGCAAAAAAGCGCTCTCAACAGGCGCAATTCATTCCTGGTGAATTCCTCCCTGTGTGTGTTATCTAATACCGCAGCAGGTTCATGGTAATCAAATGAACAAGTATGTGTACGATAAGTACTGCAAAAAGAGCATCGGAGACATTGAAGCAAACACACTGCACCAGTTCTCTTTGTTGACTCTCCTGCAAGCTGAACCTCATTCAATATTGTTCATATCTTCTGGGTTCCAGTAATGGGCCAAATTTATAATGCGTCTGCAGCCGAGAGACCTTGAAGGGTTGAATTTTGAAATGAAGGAATAGATTTGAAGAGTTTTGAAAGGTGACTGGCACTAGCATACATCACCATGGAAAATGGTTGCCCAGTGGTACCGTGGAGTTGACTTGGGCCACCACTGAGTGATGAGCAATCTTCAGCCACAGCATGCCACAATAACAAAGTAAACAGCCTACGTGGCTCTCAGCATACATAAATCTCCAATATTTGATAAATAAGATTTGCCTGCTGTAATTGATTCCATGTGGAGATCCAAATAGAAACCTCTGAGGCCCTAGTAAATCTAATCAAGTAGGAGGATAGTCATGTGGTGGGTTACCTAAGGCTTGGTAATAATGGATCAACAATTATAACCTTCATAATCACTGGATGAACATGTAAATTATTACGTATAGCACATGAGATTTAGGCTGAAGTTTTTTCAAGTGTTGAAATTTTTTTATTTTTTTTGTACTACATTTAGGATTTTGGTTTTCATTTTCAGTTTAGTTCACTCCAAAAATAAAATTCACAATAGTCACCATTCATATTTTTGGCTGAACTATCCCTAAAATGGGGCATAAACAGTTTTTATTTCATTTGTATTTTTTTAAATGTCTATTTTCATCTAATCTCAGTTGTTTTACACATCACAAATTGTTCCATCCACCTATGATGTCACATACTACTCTTTATCAGAAACGGCACCATACTCCACTCCATTTTTGTTTGAGGCAGCTTGGATCAAGTAAATGAGGCTCTAATTTCAGTGCAATCAGACTTAATTTCTTTGTAAATTAGGCTTATTATAAATTGCACCATCAAATGATGATCAAATCATGGAGACGAGCATTATAACCAGCCATTTATCCAGAATCTGCACTATACTCCACATACAAACAAATTTAATACAAGAGTACAAAAGTTTAAGGCAGTTTGGATCAAATAAACGAGACTGTGTCGTCTTTGCATTGTTTCATTGAGACAGCTGCACCATTTTCTTTAACTGCATGCTGGTTTATTATTGTGGTGTGTCAATTTCATTTACAGTACATGCCCCCAAACATCACATACTATACAGTAAACAAACTGTAATTGGTTGTTTTAGATGTACACCCCTTTCCTGTCAATTTATAATTTTATTTTTTTTCTGTTGTTTGTTTGTTTTTCATACTTTTGATGAAATAAACAGTCAGAAATCTTGCTTTGGAGACATTAAATCGCAAATTATAATTATATGATACAAAATACAAAAACAAAATTTTCTCTTTAATTCTAATTTAATTTAATTTCGATTTTAGCACACATTTACAGTTTTAGTTGTTTTTCTTTTTTCTTTCAAACTTTCTTTCAAAAGTTAACATAATCAGACCATCCAGCATTGATATGAAAATACCAAAACAAAAAGTATAATTTACTCTTTAACTCATGGGTGTTGCTCCTATAATGTTTGTTAGTTTTCAGATTATTAATATTATTCTTCCGCAATTGGAGTCTATGGCAGCCCTTGGAACCGTATGTTGGAAAAGTGTGACATCTGACACACTGATAGGGGTAGGTATGAATAGCCCACACACCAAATTTGGGGTCTCTAGGAAAAACTCTTTAGCACCACGACCAGTTAAAAAAATGACTTTTTTTTTTTTTGTGCATAACCTTTGAAGTTTTGCCTAAAAACTAAATAAATTTTTCCTTTGATTACTCCTCATGGTGATTGCAATGGTCCCATTACATTAAAACTTCGCCTCTTACAGTGGCCGCCATCTTGGATTGTGACGTTAATCGTATTTTTGCATCTTCTCCTACAAATTTTGTCCAATTGTCTGCAACTTTGTCTCAGATGATCTTCAAAGTGAGCAGTACAAAAGTTATCAATGTTTTTTAGTTGTGCAAGCATTACCAATTAGTGTACTGTTACATATTTAATGATGTTGACCTAAAACAGGAAGTCAGGCAAATCTCGGCAACATTTTGTCCTATCAAAATAAAACTTGGTATGCTTCATTAGGGCCATCAGGGTACAGGGCAAGTTTGGTGACAGAGCCACCTATGGGTCAAGATACGTCAAAAATGTCTTTTTTTTTCTTTCTAGTTTTTCCTAAAAACATGAGGTTTTCTTGGGTCAATTCAGCAATATTGTCCCTTCACCATTTTGAATTTTAATATAAAGTAATTAATCTTTTGAATTCTTTTTTGGATTTAAACAAAAACTGGTATGTATCTTCGACATCATGTCCTGAGGGTACCTCAGCAGTTTGGAGACAGCGCCACATAGTGGTCAAAATCCTTAGTCAATTTTAACAAAACCTTTTATGAATCATTGCTACCTTATCCAAAGTCATCAGAAAATTGAGAGAAATTTTCATGTTTTTTTTTTTGTTTTTTTCATTTAAAACCTGCATGAATAACTGAAGCATCTCAGCAACAATTATGTGTGCTGACTCTCAGCTCAGTATGTCTCTTTAGCACCCATCAAACTTACCAGTACCAGTGTGGTGCAGTAGTAGGCTCGCTGTACTGGAAATCAAAAGAGTACCCTTTCGAGCCCAGCTTGTAAATTGTCGTGGTTTACAATGTAAAGTCATATGTACTCTGTGCTTTCATTGGGTTATGCTTAGTGTGGGATGCATGCTGTCCTTTGGGCTTGGCCCCAATAATTTCTGCTTGCAGCTATTTTTATTTGTATTGTAGTACACTTTTATAGTTTCAGTTTAGTTGACTCTCTAAATTGTTATGGTTCTTTATCATGTTAAAGTCTGTGGGAGTTCTTGAAGAGAACATGACAGACATCCAGTCACTCGTGAAAATGCAATGCTGTCTCCCTTTTAAATCAAACACAGCAAACCCAGAAAAAGCCATGAAGTCTCAAATCCTAAGCTTCAGCTTCTGCTGCAGGAAAGAACACAAACAACTTTTTTTCATTGTGTGCTACTTTCGAAATGTCTAGAATAATGCATCCGCTTCTTTTCTCAAGTGAAAATGAAGGGTAAGGAAACTTTGCTTAGAAATTCTTTTGAGGGCAATGACTTGAAATACACTCTTTAAGTGTTACTGAAGACAGCCAGACAAAAACATATGATACTTTGTTAGTATCTTCTCTAGCTTTTCTCACTACGTGTCTGGAAAGGATAATTGACTCTGCCACAAATCAGAGGATGAAGTTCTGACAACCTGTCACTTTGACTCAGGGCTTGACTCTGTACATGCCATTACTATTATTAGAGACTTCTCAAAACATTAGGCTGAGAAAAAAGTGACTGTCCTTTTTTTTCTATGTTAATCTCTCTTTTATTTCTGACATATTTCTTTAAGACCCCATTAAATGCTTTGATAAACTCAGTTTGCTTTCCCATGTAGAAGTTTTTAGACAATTTACATTAATATTGTAACATGCATTAATATATGTACATATGTACTTTCAGCCTGTTTAGGATGTTGATTAAAAAAAAGTGTTGAAATAGAAAACTGACATACCCATACAAAGACTGTATAACAGTATCAGTTCTCCCATCTGTTCCCAGATAACACCTCCTGCTGTTCATTGTATTTGATTAGAACCAAATATGACCAGCTTTTCCAACAAGCCACTGGAACTGTGCAAGTTTTGCCTGAATAGTTTGGTTGAATGGATCACTCATAGGAAAATTAATGGGAGGCTACGTTTAGAATAGCATACTGCCATATTAATCTTATTCTTTCTGCAATATCTACAGTACATGTATGTACTAGAAATAGTAAGAGTGGTATGGTTGTATGCTATAATGAATGTAAAAGGAGATATTGTAACACTTAATATGATGTTTGTTCAAATGTTGAGTTTGTTTCAGCCTGATCTGATAAAAACAAAAATATTACAATATTACGTGGCTCCTTGCACGTACCATGGCAGTTACGAGGAGAAAAGTCCATTGAGTGATGCTAAAAGAAAGTTACATTTTCTCCAAAACAGATGGGGTTAATTTTAATGTTAATGTTCTAGCACAGCCTACCTCCCTACCCTAAACCTTACACCTAAACCTAACCAAGTGTCATAAAAAGCAAATGTGCCTTAAAAAAAACGCAGTTGCTAAAACCCCCTTGTCATTTTGTGGTGCTTCTATGACACTTTCACTTCAGCTGTCAGAACTCCTGGTCCTTTGCATCACAAGTGAAACACTCTATCAGCTGAGCTACTCTGCAATTTGATCATGCTTGAACAATGTTGTAAATGTAGTTGGTTATGTATTGAAAACGTTAAAATGTATCGCCTTACATTTCATGTGGTATTGCAAAAGTGTATATGATGTCATAAGATAGCATTGTGTGAGTAACAGGGCAAAAATTAAATATTAATGAACTGATAGTCTGCCGTTTTATTTGTGATTTATGTGAAAGGAAATACAAGTCACTGTTGTTTTAGCACCTCTAATGCTTATTTCACTAGGAAATTGCCATGATACTTACAAGTCATGTAAAAATAATTTTGCAAAAAGATATGTATAGTAACATGTTTCTATGAGACAAGGTAGAACATTCTAGTACATTTGACCTAAAGAAGCTAAATTTATTATACCAGTGTTGTCAGATTTTATAGCTGATTTGACGAATGCTATTGAAGCATAATCTTGGCAAACAGTTTTGAAGATTTAGGTCTTTCCTCATGCATGTAGATAGGAGCTGTGCTAATACTGTATGCCTTTTACTTACATACAGTGCATTCAGAAAGTATTCAGACCCCTTTATTTTTTTCTTCACCTTTTGTTATGTTGCAGCCTTATGCTAAAATGCTTTAAATTAAAAAAGAATTCACATCAATCTACACTCCATACCCCCCTTTTTTATAACTTTGTAAATTTATATATATATATATATATATATATATATATATATATATATATAAACTGAAATATCACATTGACATAAGTATTCAGACCCTTAACTCAGTACTTAGTTGAAGCACCTTTGGCAGCGATTACAGCCACAAGTCTTTTTGGGTATGATGCGACAAGGTTTGCACACCTTGATTTGGGGATTTTCTGCCATTATTCTCTGCAGATCCTCTCAAGCTCTGTCAGGTTGGATTGGGACCGTCAGTGGACAGCCATTTTCAGGTCTCTCCAGAGATGTTCGATTGGGTTCAAATCTGGGCTCTGGCTGGGCCACTCAGTGACATTCACAAAGTTGTCTCTAAGCTACTCTTGCATTGTCTTGGCTGTGTGCTTAGAGTCAATGTCCTGTTGGAAGGTGAAGGATCGGCCCAGTCTGAGGTCCTGAGCGCTCTGGACCAGGTTTTCATTAAGGATATCTCTGTATTTTGCTGCATTCAGCTTTCCTTCAACCCTGACCAGTCCCCAGTTCCTGCCGCTGAAAAAAATCCCCCACAGCATGATGCTACCACTACCACCATGCTTCACCATTGGGATGGTATTCAGCTTCAGGTTTCCCCCAGACATGACTCTTGGAACTGAGGCCAAACAGATAAATATTTGTTACATCAGACTAGAGAATCTTGTTTCTCACAGTCTGAGAGTCCTTTAAGTGCTTTTTTGCATGTCTTGCACTGAGCAGAGGCTTCCGTCTGGCCACTCTGCCATAAAGCCCAGATCGGTGGAGAGTTGCAGTGATGGTTGTCCTTCTGCAAGTTTCTCCCATCTCCACACATGATATCTGGAGCTCAGCCAGAGTGACCATCAGGTTCTTGGTCACCTCTCTTACCAAGGCCCTTCTCCCCCAATTGCTCAGTTTGGCTGGGCGGCCAGCTCTAGGAAGAGTCCTGGTTGTAACAAACTTCTTCCTTTTAAGAATTATGGAGGCCACTGTGCTCTTGGAAACCTTCAATTCAGCCAAAAAAATATTTTTAGCCTTCCCCAGATCTGTGCCTCGACACAATCCTGTCTCTGAGCTCATTTTACCTCATGGCTTTGTTTTTGCTCTGACATGCATTTTCAGCTGTGAGACCTTATATAGATAGGTGCGTGCCTTTCCAAATCATGTAAAATCAATTGAATTTTCCACAAGCGGACTCCAATCAAAGTGTAGAAACATCTCAAAGATGATCCAGAGAAATGGGATGAACCTGAGCTTAATTTCAAGTGTCATAGCAAAAGTTCTGAATATTTATGTCAATGTGATATTTCAGTTTTTCTTTTTCCTTAATAAATTTGCAAAGTTATAAAAAATCTGGTTGTTGCTTAGTCATTATGGGGTATGGAGTGTAGATTGATGTGAAAAAATATTAATAATTTAAAGCATTTTAGCATAAGGCTGCAACATAACACAATGTGAAGAAGAAAAAAATACAAATAAAGCGGTCTGAATACTTTCTGAATGCAGAAAATAGCTGCCTGGGGGCATTACCTAGATGGCCTCCAAGTGACCCAACTTACCTTAAAGAGAGTTCGGAAAAACAAGAGAAATAGAATATTAACATTAATCCACCTATGTTAAGTCTTACATGAAATCTACAATAGCTTACATTTACATCACTGTGTGACTTTGTCTCCATGAATGCTTGTCTCATTCAGTTACTCTCATTCAGCATGTCGAGTTCTACCTTGAGGCGTTCAGTCATTTAGAGTATCTCCTGACTCAAAGTAGCATATGCACACAGCAGAGGGCTGCAATTGACTGGAAGACTCCTGCCGTTCGCAAGCCTCTCCATATGGCATCTTTGGGGGCTCTCTTTTCTGTCTAATTAACGCCTTTGATGCAAATCAGTTGGTCCTCTCTCAGCGAGGACAGGTCAAACTCTTGAAAAACGCCCTCTCTAAGGCAAGGTAACTACCAGTTTGTGTGAAGTTTGCAAGGGCTCTGGGTTTCTCTGAAAATATAGGCGACTGCGAGAAGATTAATGAGCTTATTATGATGCTTTTTTTGTTGTTGTTTTTTGCAATTAATCTGCATATGACTATTTGCTGATAAGACAAGATGTTAATTCAAGGTATTTGGCAAATGAAGACAGTTACATAGGTATGGAGATTGTGAAGATGAGACTTTCCTTGACAAAAGATTGCAGCAAAAACAGCACTTTCGTTAAACATACACAACAGCGTACATGATTGCAAAACACAATGAGAAACTGATACAATTTAAGGACCCAGTAGAGCAAAGATTTAACACATTGGGGTTCCCAGACTAAACAATTACGTTTTCAACAGAGCACGAATTCTCTGTAGAAATGCCAGATTGTTCCCTTAAGGCCTCTCCAACTAGAATAGAAGCCTTAACCATTGAACTGTTCTCTTAAAAAGACAACTCATGATGTGCATTCAATAATTTATTTGCAAATATTCAGTTACTTACTGAAGGTATCCCTTACCCAAGGTATCCCAAGGTATCCCTTACCCACAGGAATATAACTTTTGTGTATCACAGAGGAAAGAAAACATAAGGTTTGGAAGAACATGAGAGAAGTGTATTAGAGGTTATTGACAAACATTAATCATTTGTATTGCATAAAAAAATATGGAATGCATGAATAGCAAAGTTTGTTCACAGACAATTCCTTTCTTAAAATAAAGTGTTGGATAGGAGGAAAGCTAAAATGTTATGCCTGTATTGTATCGATTTGAAAATCTGTTTGTTGAATAGTTAGTCTGGGAATAAGTAATTTTTTTGTATGGGCCAAGTCGTACGATATCTTACGATTTTTAACATCTCGTACAAACTATAACAAGTTGTCATGAGACTTTGTTGGATTTATGTAGTGATGGTGAATTTTGAATGCACTACAAAACAATACAGTAGCTTCCTTGTTTTCAGGTAAGACTGACAGACCATTTAGGGTTTACAGTCTTGATTTCAAGTCTTGATCTTTGAGGTCGTGGTCTTGAGACCACAAACATGGATCTCATTAATTCAAAAGGTCTTGGTCTGGATTTGGGTCTCGGTTTATGGTCTCAGACAATACCGCAGTCTAATTCTAATGAACTAAAGCTGATAATTAGATCAACCACATTATCTTTACCATTAAAGAGAATTTTCAAGAATTCTCTGAACGGTTACTTGACCACTGTACAAAATCGGTCAGTGTTTGAATTCTGCAATAAAGTCTAGTTCTTGGGCCAACAGATCTTGGTCTTGGTTGAGACCTTGAGAGGTCTAGTCTTGGTCAGGGTCTTAAGACCTCAAGTATTTGTATTCTTGGCCAGATCTAGACCAATTTTCTTCTGTATAACACCAATAGAGGAATTTGAAGAATCTTCACACATCTTTTTGTGAATGGTGACCCAGGGCTGTCAAGCTCCAAAATGAACACAATAACACCATAAAACAACATTAAAAGTAGTTGATACGACTTGTGCACTATATTCCAAGTCTTCTGAAGCTGAACAATTGATTTGTGTGATAAACAAATATGTGACGATTCCTTTAATGTAAGCCTTTTCAACATGTGATTATTTTATTTTCGGCTAGTAATAGTACTACTCTTTGTTTCACAGGGAGTGTTTGTATCTCACAGTCGGTGAAGATCCCCCGTGAGCCAAAACCTGGAGAATTTGATAAGATTATTCAGAGGCTGGGAGAAAATCCAAATGCAAGAGTTGTTATTATTTTTGCAAATGAGGATGATATAAGGTAAGTTGCTTCTGTTGGTTTTAAATTAAATAAGCATCTTGAAGAACTGTGGTTCTATATTGTAATTTCTTTTTATAATAATTATTTTACTGGGATCGGGCAGAAAATAAATCACTTCTGCTATCAATGTTTTTTTTTTTTTTACATATCTTGACCCGTATGTATTTTCCTTTTGATTAATTTCAAACCATTTTAAATTATATTTTTCTTTCTATTTATTATTACTATTACTATTTTTCTTTAACCTTACCATGCCTAAGCACAAATTACATTTGTGTATGAATTGTTCTATTCTAAAATAAAATCTGAAAAACACAATAAGGACTTTATAGGGAAGTGAAAAACTCATTCACCTGACCTCTACTATGGCACATTTAATTTTCCCCCATGGGAATGTATAAAACGCACCTGGAGTACCTAATCAGAACTATTAGAACCCAGCTGTTCTCATGGATAATTGACAAAAGCCTTCACTAAGATGTGTTATTAGACATCCAATGAATAATAATCATTTTAATTTGAAGGAATAATTATGGTCAAACTTTTTCAATTTGTTGCTTGCAGAGCACTCAGGATGACTGTTTAATCATTATTTTCTAATTATTGTTTCTCAGACACTGTCCTCGAGTTTGTAATGATTGATATATCTGTGCTCTCATCTATGCATCTGTAATTGAGAAAGTGTGTGAAATTATTTCTGATAATTTTGCTAATAATTATACTCTAAATGACTGAATTAAATAATAATACCACTTATCTTCTAACTTTTCTAAAAGCTTAAAGTCAACTTGAAATCAGAATTGACCAGTTTACTTTCTTTATTAAATGAGTTGTCTCATTATGCAGAATTTATCAGTGCATGTTACTCCAAAAAAATAAATTAAATAAAATGTGTGTGTGTGTGTGTATCTATCTATCTATGTATATATATATATATATATATATATATATATATACTGTATATATAGTAACATGCTCCGCCTCTAAAACAGTTTTGCTCTTTAGATGATGTCAACAAGGCCACGTTATTGGTTGTTATTTAGACATTATTTTAAGCTACTGATGTAGGTAATGCAGCCTTTCTGAAATCTTGCCAACAATTAATTCAGTAATTTAATGGTGGTAAATGTATAAAAGGTATCCCAAAACCACTGGGATGCTCTGGAAGGTAAATTTGCCCTTTATGTGTCAGTCAAAAAGTCTTCTAAAAAGTGGTTGTCGGCAGTCTTTCAGGAGTGCTGCTATCCTTCATAATGAACTGCAAACTCCCATTCAGGTCTGTCTCCCTTCAGGTATGGAACACCCACTTTTCACAGTCCAACCAATTCCTGGGGATAAAATCAAGTCCCGCCCTACATTTTATTTCTCATTAAATATTCATTTTCTCATAAAATGATAATTCTCAAATATGTCACATTATGGAAGTAAAATGGGCTGCAAATGCTATGTCATGTTCACTTTAATATAGGTAAATAAATTATAACGTGTACCAATTAAGAATATTTCTGCAGAACTGGTACACTCATTATTCATAAAACGAATTAAAAAAATTCTGCATGTTCGTTTATTAAATACTTGGCTAATTTAATGATGTGTACAACTACCAATAAGAGTGTAGTTATTTCCTTTTGATGCATTTTACCATGTTTATATCCATTCCGCAGAATTACGCAAAGTTCCCCTCCAAAATTAGTGCAGAAAAATATAAATAGGATCGGCAGATTCTATATGGGCTGAGTTATTAAAAGTATTGATATTCTCCTGACATATAAGCCCAGAAAATGGATTCTAGAGCCCATGAATATAGACTGAATGTGAAGACACAATTCTGTGTCTGTTTAGAAGAAAGAAAATATTTTGTGTGCCGAGTCTTAAACATACCTTATTGAGCCATTGTTATCGTGCGGAAATGCTTTTGCTGTCAGTTGTGTGTGACTAATTTTGACATCAATTGCTATCATGCCAGATAGAGAATGCACAGAAATTTCAGTGCTCAACAAACATCAATACTGACCTTCAATAAAATTGATTTGCAGTTACTGTAAACGGAGAGGCACCAAAGCGCTAGACAATAATTGCAAACAAGAAATTAGAGTTGATTTGACTCAGAGCCTGAGAACAAGAGAATATTCAAGAGTTAAGATCTCTTTATTTAAAGTGCCACTTATCTGTTTATAGGCGGCTACTGCAAGCAGCGAAGAAGGCCAATCAGACGGGTCATTTCCTGTGGGTGGGGTCAGATAGCTGGGGCTCGAAGATATCGCCTGTTCTTCACCAAGAGGAGATGGCAGAGGGAGCTGTCACCATCCTACCTAAACGACAGTCCATCAGAGGCAAGTGACAAATTGATACTTGTCAGTGATGGTTTTCATCCATTAGAGACCAGTTATGAACCAGAGTTAGTGCTTTGTTTTATGAATGCATATTAGATGCATTTAATAATCAAGTGAGATATGGATGCATGCATAGTATTAAGGGAATAGTTCACCCCAAAATGATTTTTTTTTTTTTTTTTTTTTAAAAAGAGGATTTTGATTAATCTACATGCAGCCTTTTCCATATAAAGACAGTTCATAGTGACAATGTCTGTCAAGCTTAAAAAAAAAGAAAAAAAAAAAAAAAACACCATGATAGTAGTCCATATGAGTCATGTGCTATATTCCAAGTCATGTGATAGCTTTGTGGGATGATCCAACTGAAATATAAGTTGTTATTTACTGAAAATATTTTCCTTTGATGTAGCTTAAATCGAATATTTGAAAAAATTGTCTCCTTTCAACAAATCACATAAGGCTGGACGTGAATAACAACATCAAACGCATTGGTTCACACACGTCAAACATGATGTCTGGTGCCATATTGATGAATAGAGAAATTGTGGACTGTTTGTCACTGAGGGTTTAAACAGACACCAATACGCTGATATTATCAAAAATCATCTTATTCAAAAAAATCTGAGAACCCCAAAAAAAAAACCACATTTCCATAAGAATGGAAATCATCTGGTTGTTCTCTGTTTTTGACGTCAAAACATAAACAGGCATGTGCACAACTTTTGCACACAATAGATAAAATGCTAAGAATGCCGATAAAGGTGTTTACATGCAACGCAAAATAGGGGTAATTGGCAAAGAAATCCACCTGTGTGGATTGGTTTATGCTTAAACCATTTATGACCTTACCCCAATAAAGGAAAACCATTTAAAGCCATTATTATGAGCCCATTTACATGCACACCAAGACGCTGATTACTCTCTAAAATCAGCTTATTTAAAAATATAAGGCAAGAAATTCACATTTACATGACATTTGAGATAATCGTTTTATTCTCTACTTTTGACGTTAAACCACGAAGTGGTATGCACTCAACACGTGCGCACATTGGATGAACTGGTAAGAACACCGGGTAAGGTGTTTACATGGTACACGAAATCAGCATAAGTCGGGTTATTCATAAGCCGTTAATGGCATTTAAACCGATAAAGGAATGGGGTTTATTGCATTTACATGACTGCACACATTGTCAGCTTATTAAGCATAATCGGTGTAAGATCATGCATGTAAACATGCTCAGTGAAAACTATCTATTGGCTTTAGAGGAACTGGAATATAGAGCATATGTTGTATAGACAACTTTTATCGCTGGATTTAAATTTTTTTTTTATTGTTTTGTTGTGAATAATATCTAAATATGTGTAACCCTTATATTGTGTTTCGGTCAAAACTGACCGATTAACTTTTTTCTAAAAACTGTTATTTCATCCAGTTGGAATAAAATAACATGACTTTGTTCACACAGGGCATCTGAACACACTTCTTTTTTTTTTTTTAGATAATTTTCATACAATTTTATTGGTTTTATTTCACTTTGTTACACCTGTGGTGTTCCCAGTCTAAAGTGATCAGCCACTGGAAATTACTGGGTTAAACTACAAAATACAGACATTTTAAATGTTCAGGAGCATCCCAATATTTTAGATGAGCACATATGTGGGAAGTCGTTGGACATGTGCACGCGTACACACGCAACGTATTTTGTGCTCGTTGAGGAATGTTTCAAAATCTGCTTATCATATTATGTTTTGTTTGGGCTCGTTTGAATCAGGATAGTCTGCTGTAAGTTTTGATATGTCATTGTCTATGTTATATGTATGTTTCAGGAAGTAATAAAGAAAAACGTGACAAAAAGACACTCCTGTTTATTATATTTATGTGTGTCAGTGGGTATTTCATACACTAATACTCCAAAACTTTGGTCTCTGAGTGAAACAAATATGCTCATTGCATTTTAATTATTGAGACTTTTCCAAAGATATGTAACACATAGCCATCTCATTTTTTAAATGTTTATACTATGAATATAATTGTGATAACAAATTAGCAAATTATGAGAACAAAACAATTCTAATTTGTCAGCAAATTAAAAAGCATTATTATTATTATTATTATTATTAGATCAAGCAAGTGGTTAATTTATTACATTTGTTTATTTATTTATTTTCAGCAGGGAGTGCCTCCCACTAGCCCGATATAAGCTCAGTTAAATGAATCCTTCTATCTATCTATCTATATACAGGTATATATATATGTTCAAAAAATAAGTACACAACCTGTCATAATTATTAAAAAAGAAGTTGACAAAAAGATCTAATGCAATATATTGGGATAATACTGTATATGCAGTATGAGAGATTTATTAACAATCTTAGTGGGCAGGTCATTTTTGACCGGGAACACAAAAAGGTGTTAGCACAAACAAATACAACACAAGGGTTAAAATAGGGGAAATATATATATATGTATAGTAAATGTATCTTCTTTTAAGAATATTTTTTATGTTTAATATGTTTTATGGATAGTTTTACTGGAAATTGCAATGTGAAGATTTACTGCAAATGAATGTGTGTGTGTTTCACAGTAAAAATAACTGCATACAGTAGGGAATGATATTTGCTTCTTCCTTTAAAGCAAAATAGAACAATTGCACATTCATTCACCTTTAACTGTGAGGCAAGAATGATTTCCCTATGAAGTTCATTGGCTGAGAGCTTTGACTCTGACAGAGCACATTGAAGTAACATGGATCTCATCAATCTACCCTAGGCTTTGATCGCTACTTCACCAGTCGAACGCTCGAGAACAACCGGAGGAATATCTGGTTCGCAGAGTTCTGGGAGAACAATTTCAACTGCAAGCTCAGTCGCCATGCCTTGAAGAAGGGATCTGGCCTTAAAAAATGCACAAGTAAGGTTTCCATCCTCTCCCTCTGGCAACACTCCATTTCACAGAGCTCCATTAAAAAAACGTGTGAAAAGCGAGATGCCAAATCTATTGAAAAAAAAAAAAAAAAAGACTTGGCCTGCTGTTCTTAGATCGCCTAGAAGCGGACCTTTGTTTACACCAGGGTCTTATTATTCATACCAAAGCAAAGCTGTTGTACATCTGATCTTTTCTGTTGCACAGCAACATCATCCAGGCAGTAACCAACCACACAGAATTAATTCAGTCCAGCCTATTGGAGAAGATATGATGAACTTTAATTGATTCGGACCTTCTACTGGGAGAATAACCGCTGGTGGTGGACCTGTCAGCAATGAGTTCATCCCTGGTCATTGTCTGGCCATTTGGCTGCAGAGAAATGTAAAATCCTAGCAACACATTTCAGGTTTTATCCAATCAGCGCGGGTTAGGATCTCGAGGGTGGCTACAGTAGCGAGTCTAATTCTCAGCATGTAGCCCACCAAGCATTACAGTGCTTACCGCACTGCACCAGTAAACAGGGCAGAATATTTACCTCTCAGTTTATATTATACTGTATATTAGCGTGATGACCTCACGCAGATGGCGGAAGTTAGATTATATGCGACTACGGCAATGGGGCATTTTGTAACGTCGGAGTTCACTAAATGTCAATTTTAGAATGTCTCATGCATAATCCTTGTCAGTGGCTGGCCTTTACCATACTGTGAGAAGTATTCAGCCTGAAACCAAATCCATCGCTCAACCACAACATAATAAATCACTTTTCCTTTATGCTAATTGCTGTGCCCACAAGAAAATTAATCATTGTTACTGCACAGAAATTCTTGAATAGCCAATGGTGATTAAGTGCTAGTGCTACAATTCACTTCATGAAAAAATATGGCAGGGTGTTTTCTTCTTTGTGTGTGTGTATATGAAGGAGATGCACAATATGCCTCTTAGCAAATTCGTTATTTTTCTTTTACGATAGTTTTGCTCAAGAACATTTCATACATGCTTTTTTCTGCATGTACCCTGGGGCTGAGATGCGAAAATAAGAGGTGCGAGATTTCCCAATGTGCACAAGCAAAATTATGCATATGCTGACATCAGGCTTGATTATTCATGTAAGAAACATTTCGGCATTTGCCATGCATGTTGTAGCATATTTACAATGCTACCTGGGAAATGAAAATGGTGCTAGACTCTTTACACGGCTCTATTAGTTTATGAGAACAACCACACATTGAAATACAATGCAGTCTTAACTGGGTTGCATCCTTTAACAGCTTCGTCTCCAAGGGAGGATGTAATATTTGTCTGAAAGCAGTGATTCAGAACCATAGGCCACTGTGAATGCGGCTCGCTAAACCTTTGGTGTTCGCTGTGGAGTCTAGAGCTATCATAGAGTCAGTCTCCTGGGTCAGAGTGTTTGCTGTGCTGTAATAACTGCTAACGGATATTAGCAGGCAAAACCTGCATGAATTCTCCATGAAGTTTTAGCTTGCATGTTATGACTGGCCATGGAGTTTTTTTTTTTTTCTGGTCCCTTCCAAACAAGTGCAGTGTACACTGCAAAAATATATTTTTTTGCCCCAGTACTTTTGTCTTGTTTTTCCAGAAAAAACAGATAAACATCCTTATAACAAGATAATTTTATTTGAAAAGCAAAATAACTTTAGATATTAAGTCTTGTTTTCATTTGTCTCTGGAGTGAGACAAATGAGCTCGTTTTCCCTTTGAAAAAAAAAAAAAAAAAAAAATTATATATTTCTCTTAAGACTTAATATCTTAGGTAATTTTTGTTTTCAAGATAATAATAATAATACATTTTACTTGGATATAGTAATAGATATCTGGCAGGCTGATTAATCGGCCGATATTTGGCTATTTTGCGATTACCTGCATCGGCCGATAACCGTCTTCGCATGGCCATTTAATATGTGTTAAATTTCCCTTGTGTCAGTTCCAAAATCTACCAGTACATTTGTCAATGGATAGTCAACACTTTGTTTTCAAGGTTTTTTTCTTTTCAAGTATATGCAAATTTGAGAAAATATTGCATAAAATAAGCATTTGTTTCACTCTAGAACTTTTTTGTAGATCTGATTTCCTGGTGTTCAATTGTATTATGTTTATCAGAATTTATATCGACCATCGGCCATCCTGCTCTCTACATATTGTATCAGCATCGACCATTGAAAAACCCATATTGGTCGACCACTTCTTGTATAGCATGTTTCATTCATCAAGTGTAGCTCACAGTGCTTCACATATTAGAAATAATTAAAAAAAAAAATCAACGATGTGACTGTGACTGCATTAAAATAAATACAATTATTTAAAAAACTACATATAATATATCCACCATCCTCTCCACTGTGTGGTGAGTGTACTGGTGCACTATGGCTGCCGTCACATCATCCAGGTGGATGCTGCACACTGGTGGTGGTTGAGGAGATTCCTCCCATACTATGTAAAGCGCTTTGAGTGCCTAGAAAAGCGCTATATAAATGTAAGGAATTATATAATATATATAAAAATAAAAAATTATATTACATTACATTACATATAAACATTTACCCAAACGTTCATATACACTGTACAAATCAATGAATATATATATGTATGTCTGTATATATATCAGTGGTGGAAAGAGTACAGAAAAATCATACTCAAGTAGAAGTACTGTTACTTCCCAAAAAAATTAGTGTGAGTAAAAGTACCTGTCCTAAAAACTACTCAAGTAAGAGTAAAAGAGTAGCTTTACAAGTACTCATGAGTAGTGAGTATTGAGTACTGAGTTGCTAAAACGATGCCCCATTATAATGAACACTGTATGCTGCAATTTCAAAATGTAGCACACATACTATAATTTATATTTCCTTTTATGGCTTTTTGCCAGAAAGAATAAAAAAATATAGGTATTTTATAGGTGTTTTTGACTGCCAACTTTTAAAATACATCACTTATCTATGATAAACACTACATGAATCTGATTCCAAAAAAATAAAAGGGCGACATGATTACAGAAATTAAAAGATGAAAAAGTTATTTTCAATACACTGATCACCATTTTAAATCATAATGTATGAAACAATTACATTGAAATCAGTTTATGTGTAGGGTCTAAATTTCCCTTAATGACGACAGAGCGAGTTATTGTTGTGCATAAAACATGTTCAAAACAATGCAAGGAATGCAAAAAATGCTGAAAAACAAAAAGCAGGATCACTTGGCACGTCATGCCCCGCACAATAGAGGAGGTAGAGCAGGCATGGGAAAAGTTGTTTGGTACAAGAGCCACATCGGGCTTTAAAGGAATAATTCACCCAAAGATGAAAATTCTCTCATCATTTACTCACACTCATGCCATCCCGGATGTGCATGACTTTCTTTCTTCTGCAGAACACAAATTAAGATTTTTAGAAGAATATCTCAGCTCTTTTGGTCCATACAATGCGTCCATACAAGTGAATCGGTGCCAAAATTTTGAAGCTCCACAAATCACATAAGTCAGCATAAAAGTAGTCTAATCCATGTGCCTCCAGTGGTTAAATCCATGTCTTCAGAAGCAATATAATAGGTTGGGTGAGAAACAGATCAATATTTAATTCCTTTTTTACTATTAATTCTCCTCCCTGCCCAGTCAGTCTCCACTTTAAATTTCACATTGTTCTTGTGCTTTTGGTGATTCACATTCTTCATGCATATAGCCACCGACTGGGAAGAGAAAAGAATTTCTAGAAAAATGACTTGAATATTGATCGTTTTATCACCCACACCTATCATATCACTTCTGAAGTCATGGATTAAACCACTGGAGTTTTATGGATTACTTTTATGCTGCCTTTATGTGCTTTTTGGAGCATCACACTTTTGGCACCCATTCACTTGCATTGTATGGACCTACAGAGCTGAAATATTCTTCTAAAAATCTTAGTGTTCTTCTGAAGAAAGAAAGTCATACACATCTGGGATGGCATGAGGGTGAGTAAATGATAAGATTAAAATTTTTGGGTGAATTTTTCCTTTAAGTAGTACATGGAGGGCCACATTTAACTCCTTTTGAGATACAATGTTCCGCACTGATTTAGTTCTTGTATCTTTTAAGCCCAGAAATAGTTGTGTTCTCATTCTAATGCATGATGCACAATTTTCTGAAGTGTATTTGTGACTAATGGAATATTCTGCCTGATGTATTGCTCTACAAGGGTTGACACTTTTTATCTTTATAAAGGCTAAGCATAATTATAAAATATTTTATCATCTCTACTTTCCTGGTAATTTATTATACCAAATAACACACACTCTACATCAGGGGTCGGTATTATTAAAAAAAAGAACAATATAAAAAAAAAATAAAAAAAATTATATATATATATATATATATATATATATATATATATATATATTATTAACAATGCAACTGTTTGATTCTATTACATTAATACTTTTAAAGCTACTAAAGTTATTCAGCCAAAAGCAGTGAGTGGTTTTCTCGTTTTCTTGTTATTGTTGTTTGATTATTAACCTTTTAATGACTTACTAGACAGTGATCTTTTCGGTTACACTTCAAGTCTGACATTTTGATACAAATACGCTTTTTGTCCGACTGTTTACGTTCACTTTAGACGTAAACGCAGTCGTTTATATTAATGCCTCAACAAGATGGGCATTGGCGAATTTATGAAGTGTATTTAACCATTTAGGCGCATGTAAAGTGCACAAACATTTGCCGTCTGTCAATCAAACAGCGCAGATACAGACACCAGGAAATAAAAAAGTCAGTCTTTTATATTTTATCTAGATCAACCAACCAGTGGTGCTCTTGCTATCATGATTGATGTTATGAACACCCCTGGTCTAGATGTAGAACATAGACTAAGTATAGAAAATACTCAAAAGTTTATCATCGATATCGAGGACATCTCTCTTTTATTCCAATAAACATCAAGATCGTTTTATCGCCCAGCCCTAATGATAACATTGCATTAATCTCTCACAGCAACCCAATAATCTCAATGACAGCTAAATTACAGTCTACGTTATACACACACAGAATCTCATTAGCAGAAGTATGAAATTTACCTCAATATGTTTCTTCAAATTAGAGGCAGGATTAATTATGACATCTGGCTTGAGCAAGCTAAACTTACATGACAAGATCAAGCAAATGACCTTAACCGAAAATCCCTTTCAGGTGCGGCCGTGGATGTTCAGGTGTTGAACTGTGCTTGAGGCATCCTCCACATCCATAAGAGTTGGAGCCCAATCTATACAGCTGCCGTTCAAGTTTTTGTGTGATTAATTGTGACTGGAGTGATTTGATGGGAGTCATGAGACTCTCTGTAACCAATCAGTTGATGGATAACAATAAAATCAGGTCAGGGAAGTAGCGAACACAGACGCTGGGAAAATAGTGCAGTAAAAGTACAGTTACAGCACTTAAAATGTACTCAAGTGAAAGTATGCCATTTTTAAACTACTTAAAAAAGTACAATTCCTGAGGAAAACTACTTACAGTAACGTGAGTATTTGTAATTAGTTACTATACACCCCTGATATATATATATATATATATATATATATATATATATATATAAATGCTTTTTAAAATGTGGATGCTTTGAGCCTGTCTGCTTCACCTGTTCTCTTATGTGTTATATAACAATATTTCAGACAGCCAGAAATGTATGAAGGTGCAAAGTCATTCAATGCTTTATAAACCATTCATAGAACATTTAAATCTATCTTGTATTTAAAGGGCAGCCAGTAAAAATGAGCTAAAACAGGTGCAATGTGGTCAAGTCAGTGTATCTTGTTTTAACGATGTTTAGATATTTTTACTGGAAAACAGGACAAAAATCCTGAGTAATATAATTTTTTTCTGCAGTGTAAGTATTTGCATGCGAAGAAGTTATGTTGTGAAAAAAATTGTTGACCATTCAAGAACAGTGCTCGGCCTGTTTCTGAGAAAATTTTGAGCTTGTTTTAAACTTTGCCATTGGCACAGTATGGAGCTGTTTTTCTATAGTCATCCAGACAGACTACAGTGTAAATATAGCCTCAGAGGGACAATGCTAATGCATGAGTCAACAGGCACCCACAGATTTGCCCAAATTCCTGCTGACATTTTCAATAATGACTAATGTGATGGAAGATCTGTGAAGCACATTTGGGGTATGAATCAAAGCCGATTCTATGACATCACTGGCTTTTCATGCATTTGATTAGCTGAAAGTCTTTTTTACATAAGCTGTGCGAGGTATTACATACTTAGTGTGTTTATGTGCACATTGTTACATTGATGATGTTTTATAAACCGACAGAATCTAAGGTCATGTATAACACCTTTGCTCTTTTCTTGCAGAACAGTCATACAGTAAATGGTTAAATCAAATCCTGATCGACACACTTAGATTTTTGCTTGTTTCCCTGATTTTCACCTTTATCACAATTTTGTCTGTCAACTTTATGCATTGTGTGACTGTGTAAATGTTCTGACGTCAAGAGAAAGAGAAAATTGCACCTCTTTGGCATGCGGCCGGCACCTCCCCAAATATGGCACCCCTATGCACTGAACACATTTCATACATTGCATATATGGGTTTGTGCCTCTGTACTTTGACTTGGTGAAACGTTTAATGTTACTAGAATTGGTGACATTTTAGTGCATTTCTATCTTTATACTGTGGAAGGCTTTGCTTGGAAAATGTTAATAAAACATTGTTACATATTGTTTAATAAGTTGACAGGAAAATAATATATATACTTAAGTATATATAGTAAAATTACAGCACTTTCAAAATCTGTGATTAACTATGAAAAATCATGCAAATGATTGTGATTAAAATTTGAATCGACTATCAGCACTAATTAGTAAATGTACAAATTAACATTAAACAGTATTTGTAAATTATATAACAGTATTTTTCATTAGTTAATATTTCAAATGAACTAACAATGTAAAAACTATAACCTTACTGTAAAGTGTTACCAGTTAATTATTTAAATAACTTATTTTATAATGTATACAAAATATTGAATATATCATTAAAATATTCTAAAGGGTGAATTTCATCTGATGTTTGTGGACATGTTTATGGGTAATACATTTAATGTATCATTAAAAACAACACAGCAGTTATATGAACCTCTTTGAATTTTATCCATGTTTATTCTACTTTCGTAAATTCAAATTTGAATTACAATTCTGAATCCTTTTTATTATCTTAGTTTAAATTCAATTGAAATTTTAGAATTGAATTTGAAATTAAAAGGGCATTGTCTATTCAGTTCAGAATGACGCACAACCCTGAATGTAAATGCACTCATTGAACTGTGTGTGTTTGCATTCAAAAAAGCATTAATTATTTTAAATATAATGGTGGGAATTCAAATAATACATAATATTACCATGAGTTCAGTAATGCACAGTATTGCATATGCATCAGAGAGAATGCAATGCTCCAATGTAGAGACTGTTGACCCTCATGCTTATAGAAGATCCAGCAGGCAGAGGTTGCAGAAAGCTACATCAATGCCGCGATTTCACAGCCCTCACAAAAACCCTGTGGTTATTGATGGATTAAAAGACTGGATATCTCAGCATTCAGCTCTCTGCCTCTCCTCCTCTCTGCCTCCTTCCCATTCTCTATCTCTCGCTCTCTGTCTTTCTCAGTCTGCAGCACTCTGCTCTGCTTTTATCAGGGTTCAACATGTAGGAAATTCTCCATGCAGGGAGCAGCTTGTGATTGTGGATTGCATATGTTGCGATGGATCTTTGTGATATCACAGGATGTGAGGTCTAAGTTTAGCTTGTTGACAACTGTTTGCAGTAGCTTCTGGTGCACTACTGAGTAGGGGTGGCCATAGTCTCACATAACCAGTCTTTTGATTACTGGTACAAAGTCTGGTCCAGTTTGCAGCTAATTATGGCCAAGGGCCAAAATAGGGGTTTTCTTAAAATAACCATTATTGAAGGACTTTTTTATAGTCTAAAGAACGTTTTTACACCATAAAGAAGTGCAATGGGAAGGTTTCATGGATGTGAAAGGTTTTTCGTAGAACCATACAGTACATGCATATAATGAACCTTTACATTATTTTTCAGCGCGTATAGTGAATATCTGTGTTCTGTGTATATCTAAAACTGCCAATTTTCAGCTAGCCATGGCCCTTTGTGTGTGCAATTTGCATCAGATGGTCAATTAACATTCTGTGGGTGGTTTATTGGCATTCATTTTAAGGTGGAGACTAGGGTGACCAAAACTGTGATTAAAGTTAAGTATCACACATTTGGTGCTGATGAATGTTTATTAGGTTGTTCCCCAGTTGATTGTACACAAGATGTCTCCTTTTACTATTTTTAAAAGGAATACATTTTAGGGGAAAAGGAACATACTACTTATGTTTGCAAAGCTGATTCATTTAATCTGTGATCTGTCTACTTGCCAAATTTTAAATACTAGAAAAAGCAGTCCCAGCGCAAGCCAACATGTCGATTCAAATTAATTGTCAGTTAAATTAGAATTTTCCAGTCCACACAACTTAAGTAATTGTTACCAAATATATATTTGTGTAGTCATATTTACGCCCATTAAGAAACCATTTCAGTGTCCACAATGGCAAATTTTATTTTTCAATTTGGAAAGTTACCAAAATTTTCTATAAAACTGAAAAATTGAAAAGTGTAAAATTGTGTAAAAGTGTTAAAGCTTGTGATTAAGAAAACAACCATACAAAAATGATTTACTCTAAACTGAAAATCATAGCACACTGCAAAAGGTCTAAAAAACATTATCCGGTAGCAAGAAATCTCTTACAGTTAGAATTAAGGTTTTTTTCTTTAAAGGTGTAGTGTGTAATTTCTGTACTACTTGTGGAACCAAACAGAATTACAAAAATGTAGTATGTTTTCAGACAACCTTAGCCAACACCACTTAGACTCATCACGGCCTTTCACATGTGAAAGATTCAGCGTTGAAAGATGTCCCTAAGGGCGATTCTTAGGATTTTGAGTGCCAAGCCCCAGACTGCTTTGAAAGACAAACTTAAGGCACTTTGGTTCCCTTCTGAAATCTCCCCCAGGCTCGTGTTGTTTAGAGAGGAGTGGCATAGAATACACCATGCGTAAATCTTTTGCATGAGAGCTTTGATCAAAAAGCAGGACCTATCTTTTTCCCTGAAGAGAGAAGTCTGATAAATGCAGAGGTGATACAGATTGCATCCATTATCGCCATCCCACAACAACAAAACTTTGGGGTGAAGTGACATAGTGAATTAAGGTCTGGATGTACAACCAAACAGTTGCTGGTTCAGTCTCCACAAGGATCAATCCATGCGTCATCGCCATTGTGCCCTTGAGCAACAGTTGTACTGTAAGTCGCTTAGGAAAATAGCATCTGCTAATTGACTGCTTAGCAGTGATGGGGAGCAAGCAACTAATTGAAAGTACCAGCATACTAACTCAATTTTTTAATAATGTGACAGTAGGCAAGCTATTTTCAAAACAGTAGTTTTCCAATAATGAACCACTTTTCCAACAAGTAGTGGTTAAGAGCCATAAACCTCTACCTTGCAGTTTTTGTCACATGCAGATTTTAAAGCCAAGAAAACAATAAGCAATATTGTAATAATCAAACGTGCTTGTCTTAAATATCATCTCTCCCATCATTTCATCATTATAGTGAACCAGCTCCTGCTAATTGTTTAAATATTTATTTAAATGAGGCTGTTTGTCAGCATTTTATATATATATATATATATATATATATATATATATATATATATATATATATATATATATATATATATATATACACACACACACACACACACAGCTGTGCTCAAAAGTTTGCATACCCTTGGAGAATTGATAATAGATGTACCATTTTTAAAGAAAACATGAGTGAGCAAGCAAAACACATTTATTTCTTATGGGATTCATATTCAACTGTAGGTTATAACAGAATGGACCAATCATAAAACAAAACATGGTTACAAAGAAAAAAATATGTAATGACCCCTGTTCAAAAGTCTGCATACTCTTAGTTCTTAATACTGTGTATTGCCCCCTTTAGTATTAATGACAGCATGCAGTCTTTTGTAATAGTGATCTGAGGCCCCAAATTCTTGCAGGTGGTATAGCTGCCCATTCGTCTTGGCAAAATGCCTCCAGGTCATGCAAAGTCTTTGGTTGCCTTGCATGAACTGCATGTTTGAGATCTCCCCAGAGTGGCTCGATGATATTAAGGTCAGGAGACTGTTATGGCCACTCCAGAACCTTCAGCTTCTTCTGCTGTAACCACTGGCGGGTCAACTTGGCCTTGTGCTTAGGTCATTGTCATGCTGGAAAGTCCAAGAGCGTCCCATGCGCAGCTTTCGTGCAAAAGAATGCAAATTGTCTGCTAGTATTTTCTGATAACACGCTGCATTCATCTTGCCATCAATTTTCACAAGATTCCCCGTGCCTTTAGAGCTCACACACCCCCAAAATATCAGTGAGCCACCAACATGCTTCACAGTGGGGATGGTATTCTTTTCACAATAGGCCTTGACCCCCCTCCAAACATATCGCTTATGGTTGTGACCATAAAGCTCTATTTTGGTCTCATCACTACAAATTACAGTGTGCCAGAAGCTGTGTGGCGTGTCAAGGTGTGGTCAGGCATATTGTAACCAGGCTTTTTTCTGGCATTGGCCCAGTAAAGGCTTCTTTCTGGCAACTCGACCATGCAGCTCATTTTTGTTCAAGTATTGTCGTATTGTGCTCCTTGAAACAACCCCACCGTCTTTTTCCAAAGCAGCCTGTATTTCTCCTGAGGTTACCTGTGGGTTTTTCTTTGTATCCCAAACAGTTCTTCTGGCAGTTGTGGCTGAAATCTTTCTTGGTCTACCTGACCTTGGCTTGGTATCAAGAGATCCTCGAATTTTCCACTTTTTAATAAGTGATTGAACAGGACTGACTGGCATTTAAGGCTTTGGATATCTTTTTCCATCTTTATAAAAGTTCCATTACCTTGTTACACAGGTCTTTTGACAGTTCTTTTCTGCTCCCCATGGCTCAGTATCTAGCCTGCACAGCGCATCCACGTGAGAGCTAACAAACTCATTGCCTATATATACACACACAGACACTAATTGCAATTTAAAAAGCCACAGGTGTGGGAAATTAACCTTTAATTCCCACTTAAAGCTGTGTGTGTCACCTTGTGTGTCTGTAACAAGGCCAAACATTCAAGGGTATGTAAACTTTTGCTCAGGGCCATTGGATTCAGATGATCACTATCCTTAAATAAAATTTGCATGATCAGTCATATTTTCAAAATTAATGCCAAAATTTCACAATTTCTGCCAAGGTATGCAAACTTTTGAGCACAACCACACACACACACACACACAGTTAACTACTTTCCATTAGTAGCTTGACTTTACAAGCTACAGTTTCAAAGTAACTTCCCCAGCACTGCTGCTTACTAACTAAAACAAACATGTAAGCGGAGAGTTAAAGACAAAGTTCACCACTTAAAAATTTGACAAATATGTAAAAGTAGCCTACTGGATAATTCTGAGAACTGTGTGTATATTTCAGGATATTATTCTTTATTCCAATCTTCATAGAGTGCTACATCAAGATGGTCTGGACTAAAGACAAAGAGCCTCAACATATTACCTGAATTATTTCTGAAAGAGCAGAAATAATTACCCTTTTTCTTTGATTGCTGGAGGGATTTTGAGGTCCAGTATCCAAAACTAATGTATGCAGCATCTAAAGCAGTTATTCAGTCCTTTGAATCAATTATAACACCTATCTCCATACTGAATAATTTTAATTCCTTCGTCAGAAGGAAATGGATTTCTTTTTTACAGCAAGTGCAAAAGTGCATTCAGAGACTGGCACTCTATTAGTAGCATGCATACGCTGGCCGTTTCTATTGACAGCTGGCATTGTGTGTGAATCAAAGGTGCTTTGTATCAAAGATTTTTTTTTTTTTTTTTTTTTTTACTGTTGTTGAGGTTAAGGGTACAGCACCGTTTCCACAAAAACCTTTAAGAAAATAACTCTTCCAAAACCACAAACTAGGGACTTAAGTGAGACAAAAGGCTCCAGAGGTTTTTCTGCCAAATAGGGAGAATCAGAGCTATTATTCCCAGTGAGAGCTGAGCCCTCAGACCAGGACAGTTAGTCTCTTCAAAGTCCTAGAGCAGCGAGAGGTACTGAAGGTTATGAGCGTGCACTTTTACAGCACCCATCTCTGCCACCCTCCAGCCTTAGACAACCTTTGCAAGATGTCTCTCTTAATTGGAAAGGGTTCCAGGTGGTAGTGCATGAGGATGAGAAGATTATGCTAGTAACTAAGTTGGACCTGTAAAATTTCAAGTGCATGGGATGACAAAAAACATTTGTGTCAATGTTGAGGAGTAACTAACTAAGGCCACATCCACACTAATCCGTTTTCATAAAAAAATAAAAAAAAAATTTCAGCTTTAAATCATTTTCCAAAGTATGTGGTACTGGAGATAGTTTTCAAATAATTTGTTGAATCGTTCTTTTAATACACCATCCGAACAAACTCATTCATTAATATGAGGCCAACTTCCCAATCAGTGCTTCACAATAAGGATGGCACGCTGTCCTGGGGCCAGAGTGTTTCGGGCCAGTTAAGGAAATGGTCACTTGCCCACTCAGGCCAGTACTGTGTTATTACTAAATGTTATATTTGTTGATCTTGCCAATGAGTTGTAAATGTGTGCATGTATGCAATAATGTTTAGCAGAGCAACTTCCAGTGACAAGCGACAGAGACCGTTGGCAACAAGATGTGGGCATGGCAAGCAAGTTTAACTTTATGCAAATGAGTGACATTCAGGAGTGACTGAATGAGAGGGAAGACAGCAGAGCTTACGTCATCCATCTCCTTTGACATTGTGGTATGGAGTGCAGGCAAGACAGAACAGAAGTTATAATATTGAGAGGGATTTTACTGTTCAGTATCATTTGTCTTTAACCACATGGATGGATATAATAAAACTATGCGTGGAAAACCTTGTCAGAAACTGTCTGCATTTTGAGCGAGTTTGATTCAGATATTGATAAATCATTCATCTAGTTCATGACATGATGCATTGAGCTCTGTTGCTTTTTAGAGGCCAGAGAACTGCTTCCTGGTCAAATTAGAATGCTATCATCGTTTTACAAGTGGTACATCTAATATGTGGTCAGATTTTCTAAAGCTATGGCCAGTTGTGCAGTCCAGCAAAAATGTTAAAGCAACAGCAATAAAAACACCCACTAGCAACTTCAAAGTATGACAACTGTAACTCCACCTAGAGATTTGAAGCTACATCCAACACACATGGCACAGACTTTCAGCAGGGGCAGTTCTGGGGCAAGGGGGCCAGTGCCCCCCCATCAACGGGCCTGCCCGCCCACCTGACCAGTGGTCCCCTAAATTGGAGTGGTGGTATGGTAAGAGTGGTATTCTCATTCTATCCCACTGAGTTCAGTGTCCCCACATCATAGACCAAACTAATTTAAACAAAATGCATTATGACTGCATAATATTTAGCAGGGTAACGTTTAAGTTAAATATTTCTTAATTATTTGCTTATAGTGCATAAGAGACCATCCAAAAAGTCCACACTGTGCTAAAACATCTCTGGTGTTCAAGTGTTTAATGCAACTGCCTTGCATGTTCTGTCTTAAACATACATATAAACATTTACACATTCTAAAGATTGTAAGTTGTATGTATAACTTACTTTAATTGAAAGAATAAATAAAATGAATACTTGGACACCTCTGACATTTTATCACTGTGGATGGACTTTTCAGACAGTCCCTTACAATCACTATTCAATGAAAGCCAGGAGGAGCATTTTCAGGCATAATTCTTCAGCTACAAGAAAGCATTGATGGTTTGAGTTCAGTGTTTTATGCCTGTATGATATATTTAACTTAATTGTGCTAATGAAAATCACTGTAAAACTGTCAGCTCCAGAGAGTGCAGGTAGGAGAAACTGAATGTCAAACGAATGAGCCATAATCTAACTTCTGGAGATAAGGTAGAAGTCAGTGTTAGTTTCACATCAGTTTTAGTTCTACTTAATTTTGATTATACATGCTGGTGTAAATGTAAGTTACTTTTACAGCACAGTTTTCCACTTTAATATCACAAAGAAACATGAAGAATGAAGGTATGAAGAAACAGCAGCTAGCATTATACAGGGCCACACCGCACCTGCAATGGCAAATCTATACACTTAAAACTAGAACTTTTAAACCACCCCACTAAAGCCCAAATAAATAACTTACCTTCCGTAAGAAAGCCTCTTACCATACACCAAGCTCACCACATCAACCTAATAATATATACAGATTAATATTGGTACTTATGTACAGGTGCAAGAATAAAAATTAAACGCGCAACTCACCAGGAGATTGTGAACAAAGCTGCAGAGTTGATCCAGCTGCTTCTCTTGCAAACGAAAAAGCAGCATTAGTTAACAGGGAAGAAACATCCTCTTTATGAACACCATTTATCAAACACTTAAAACATGTGGTGCATTAATCACAAGGGAGAGGCACATGGGTGCTCAAGAGAATTGAGCTTAATATTTAAATCAACCACATTATCTTACAAGAGGCACACACAAGTAATAATGGGCATAGACACTGACAATTTAAAAAAAAAAAAGCCATCATATTGGTCATACTGTATAATGACAATGCACGCAACTTTAAACTTATTGTAAATTGAGATGGATACATTTAAAATGAACTAGTGAATTCCAAAATGTGCTTAATTCTTAAAGGAAACGGTGACAATTTACAAGACCTGTACATGCGGATTATACTCTAGAATTTATAGCTTAAATTCTAACCTACAATTTTAAAGTATCCCATCATTCATTTTACCAAAGAATTTTTTTTTTTAATAAATAGAACAGCATGGCAACATGTCTTAAAAGTTTGTGGGTAAAAGCAGAATGTTAGGGTATATTGACTTACTGGAACACTTAGAGAAGTTGTCCGTACACTGAATGAAACAGACTGGAAAAAGTCTACCAAATATATTTTTTATTTTAGACTTGCATAGCGAAAGTGAAAAAGGAGTTAAACCAAAACAGACTAGAACATTTCAACCCAAAGCTTTCTTCCGTGCAGAGTATGTTTTGGATAATTTGTCTTTACGCACCTGAAGTTATAGAAGTATTGTTTGAGGGCAACAAATCCTTCTCTTATTGAAACGGTCACAACCAGTGAGCAGGAGGAACCAGTTGCAGTGAAAACGAGTCTGACAAAAATGGCAAACAGAAAAGCTCTGAGAAAAATTAGTACTGTAAGAGACCCAGAGGGGGCAGCACCAACTGGCTTGAGGTTAAGCAGGCAGGAAGCTACCAGCCTTTGGTTGCTCAGGCAGGAGGTTGCAGGGATGGGCAGAAAAGCAGGCCAGGGGTGGGGACCAGAGAGGCCAACCCAGGGTTGCAGTGATGGACTGAGACAGGCAGAGGAGGCTATCAGCAGAGCCGAGGGCAAACAATATCAGCCCAGGGGATGGAACAGCAGTAAGAGCCTGACAGCAATCAAACACCAGGTATACTAAGTAATAGTGCAAACAGAGAGATGTCAACCAGGCAGGGTAAGGGGAAAAATAACAAAACATGAAAATCCAACAGACTCTGACACAGAGCTTGTTGTCAAAAGCACTGAGACAAACAACAATCTGGCATAGGATAACAGACAGAAGGAGATTATATAGAGAGCAACCCAATCAGGGGAAAAGAGGAACAGGTGAGGCTGATTGTGCTGATGAGCAAACATGGAGATCGCCCCTGCAGGGAAACCCCATGGCACTACCAGCACATGGCTGTCAAAACTAAACACAAGGGGGGGAGAAACACAGACAGAACAAGACAAAACACCTGAGCCGATTAGACTGGGGTCCTAACAGAAACATTTGTCATGAGCCAGTTTGTTTATATATGTTCTACATTTTTACTCAAATTTGGTGAATCTTTCGTTGTCTTTAAAAAAATGCATGTCTGCAAATATTAAAACAGCAAATTATGTTTTATATGTGTACGGGGAACATTTAAGTTATTATACAGTTGCCTCCCTACAAGCACACCTGGCCCCACACTGCCCACCCCCCAGTCAAAATGGTCTAGAACCACCCCTGACCTTCAGATTGTTTTAATTTGGTGTGCTATGTATTTCCTAAATGCTTTGACAATCGAGAATCCCCAAAATCCCATAGACTTACATTGAAGGAATGTTGAAATTGGCCAAGTCTGTCCGGAATGTTCATGATTTCAAACTCAAGCGGTCAAAACTCACAAGCACACGTGTTCAAGGTCTTATGAGTATAGGCCCATGTCATGACGTAATTAATGTAATTATGAGATTCCGACATGTAAAAAGCATTCATGTCTTCATAAACTCATAATTGTAAGTTGACTATCTATCTATCTATCTTTCTATCTATCTGGTCTGTAAAACCATCATGCTTTTAAAGTTTAAACTTTCAGACAAGGCTTTGTCAAGCCAAAATCAATGGACTGTTGGTGAATTGAGTCCTTTTGTCATATCCAATTTGTCAATTGCTGAGGCAATACTCAAAATGGTCCTCTTTGTCAAATGTAGCATTGAAAAGTTGGATTAATTCTAGTCAATCAGTTCATTGGGATGGTTAATGTTGATGTAAAAAAATATGCACAGATCGAGTCCTTGTGCTGCATTTTAGATCTTCTTTTTATAGCGAAACATTGCTGCTGTATTTAGTTTTATCTCTTCAATATTTATGCTGTTGACCTAATTGAAATTTAATTCTGTAGTTAAGGTGGTGTAGTGGGCTAAAGCACAAAACTGGTAAGTGGAAGGTTGCTGGTTTAATCCCCAAAGCCACCACCATTGTGTCTTTGAGCAAGGTGCTTAACTCCAGGTTGCTCTGGTGGATTGTCCCTGTAATAAGTGCACTGTAAGTCACTTTGGATAATAAGTGTCTGCCAAATGCATAAATGTAATTCATTGTGCCTGAAAAAAAAAAAAAATGGCTCTGATTTAATTATTTATTCTATAATGTCATGGAGACTGTATTTGAAGGTATGGCCTTCTTAATTACTGTGGATTTACTGTAATTGGCTACTTTTGGCTAATAGCTTGTAGTGTAACTACTTTTTCAAAAGTGTAGTTTGACTGTAGTTTAACTACTTTAATGGTTTCAAAGTAGTTTCCGCAACACTGGTATGCATGTGTTTATCTGCCCATGACTGTGCTAATGCATTTGTATGTGTTTGTATATGCAGAGCGTTAAGAAGTGTATGGGCTGACCATCCTCCCCCAGTGCGAGAGCATCACAATAGCTTTTTTATCATAGGCAGACCCACAGTGAAACTCAAACCATTTTTTCCCTAGTAGTCAAGCAAGTGGAGAACAATTACACAAGCATAACCTGCCTCTTTAATTTAGGGTTTTCAAGATGCATGGGACTGTCGAGGATGTTAAATTGCCTTTGGTTTTCTTTTTAAGGCAGGGCTGAAGTTCTGATGATTAGAATCCCTAGAAGAATAGAACCGAATGTCTTTGGTAGCAGTAGCTTTTAGGGTAAGAAAAGGTTTATAAATGTAGGAAGGGTAGCAGGATATGGATGGGTATGTCTTGGACAAACCAGAAAAGAGTACTGAATGAATGAGCAAACTAGGCTTTTGTATTTTCAAGCAACAGAATGGCAGCAAAGCAAAATACTGCACTAAGCAACATTAACCTGAAAGGCCTCCTATTGTATAGGGTAATGACTGCTTACTCGGTTGGCACTTTCCACGAATAGGGTATACTTTGGTGTCCCATTACGTTTTTTTTTTTTTTTTTTTTAAAGCATTAGAGGCATAAATCATATGGTTTGTTATGTTTTGGTTTTGATTTTTTTTTTTTCTCGAACTATGAGATATGTTAGACCAGTGGTCTCCAACACGGTGCCTGTGGGCACCTGGTAGGCTGCATTGAGCCTGTGTGTCGTCCGCAGAGCCCATTCTATAAATAGCTTAAATTTTATTCTTTAATCTCTTTTAATTTAATTTTTTGTAATAATTGCATGAAGTTATAAAAAAGAGCTATCTATACATTTCTGATTACATTACAAATGTTAAATAAATGTTTTTCCCCACAATTTTATGTAGGCCACATATATTTTCACATTTAGCTAGCGGTGCCCTCGAGTTTTGTTTCTTCAAGTAGCTCTCACTAACAGTAAGATTGGAGATTCCTGTGTTAGACAGTTATCTAACAAAAAATGTATCTAGCATAAAAGTTGTTAGCTTTAAACACATCAGTGTATTTATCCTCCCCTTAAAACTGTGATTTTGCCTGTCCTACCTCAGAGGTCTTGACCTCTACATAATCTTTTGAACGTATAATCAATTAATTGTTGCAAATTGTTTTAGAAATGTTTAATTCATTTTAATTACTGAAAAGGTTATATTTACAGTAGCTGTGTCCTGCATTTTGTATAGAACTCTGTTATCACATGACTTACCCCTAATACAAACATTTTAACATTTCTAAAAATTGTGACACCTAAGAAGTATACGTAAGTATACAGTAACGTATAAATAAGTATACAGTAACTCTTCTACAGCATGGTGGGAAGACAAGTAAATAATTACTAGAAAATAACACAATTGCATAAACCAGGATTTTAAACTGTATTTATGCATATCAGATTAAGAGAAAATTAAATGGCTGGTATAACAGTTAGTTTGATCTCCTGAGGTTGATGATCATTTCACAAAGGTTAGGCATCTCCCTTCATTGTCCATTTGTTGTAAAAGTACATTTACTTCATTTTCTAAGAGTTTCAGGCCCTATTTTGTACCCTACTTGTGGAAAGTTCCTTTTTTTGTTATTTGAAATACAGTATATCTACTGTAAATGGTGACAATAGTGTACAATGACAATGGCATAGGCTTTATTCTGAAGAGTGTACACTGAAGAGCCAACTTAAAATCTGACAGCTATCTCCTCAGTTTGTTCTGGCAGGGTCATAATTGAAACAGCTCCTTTGCAATTAAGACCTTACAAAAAAAAAAATCCAAGCTGAGCAACTCCAGCTCTAATGAATATACAGCTGTCTGGCATGATTACATGAGCGCTGAGAGATAATTAATCTTGCTTGCTGTCTCCCTGTCTATTATTCCACCCTCGTATGTTACCAGACCTCGTTCATTTATCAGTGGCATGAAGAGCAAGATACAGGACGTGGATAACTGAACATGTGAGATGATAACTTGTGGCATATTGTAGAGATTTAATGATTTCTTTCCTCCTAAATTGTCTATTTAAATACAATCTTTTTTAAATGAACATTGCCAGTTAAATTCAAGTCTAACTCAATCTACAACATTTGTGACATAATGTTGATTACCACAAAAAGCCATTTAAACTCGTACCTCCTTTTCTTAAAAAAAAAAAATATGTTAGAAACAAATGTTATCACACTAAAATCATGTTAACGCATATTATTTTTGTCTTGTGGCTATACTATTGAGAGATAAAATTGTAACTATTGCATCTATTGCAAGTGTGTCACTGTAACCCAGATTTCTGCTTTTTTTTTTAAAGAAACGGAGTTTCAAGTCGTTATTTTATTTATTTTTTATTTTTTTGCGGTAATCAACTTTGTCACAAATAGTTTTTGGCTGAATTACCAAATGTATTTAAAAGCCAAGTCTAGTTTGTGTTTGGGAAATTGTTTTTGTGTGGAATAAGACACAATGGGGCATATTCACTAAACAGTTGTGGAACTTTTGCACATGGTATTTCAGTGCAAATACCTGCGTCTTATTCACTAACCACTCACAATCAAGTTTAATGGGCGCAATCAGTGCTGAAATTGTGCTGCGTCTTCAATATTTAAATGAAGTCATTGTCATTCCTTTCCACGCAAACACGCCTCCTTTCTATGTAAATTAGGCTCATTAAAGATTGCGCTTCATTCACAAAACTCCATTCAATTTGCCCTGCACAATTTACATTGCGCTATTACCACCAAATGAAATTAAGCGGTAAAATTTTCAACCGATCATTTCAGCAGTAATTAATCAAATACTCATTAAATGATGTTGAAGAGTGTTATAAGCTGGCATATATCCAGATGTGCAGTGTCGTCAAGTGCACGTTTAGCATGTTTAAGAGATGATCCAGTTATCTGGATCAAAGTGATGCTATTCAGTCCAGGCAGAGTGCGCTCAGAATCGGAATGCAAGATCAGAATTGCACGTGCAAATTGCGTTAAGCAGCGATTTTGTGGGCACGTTTGCACCGATGCCAGATCTGCATTGTTCCTTTAGTGAATCTGGCACTAAATGAGCGCAGTTAGCGTGTGCAAAAAAATGGCGCTTTTAGCGGCCACAATTCGTTCTTAGTAAATCTGCCCCAGTGCATTGTAGGAACATCCACATCCACATTTAATTCAAATTTTCTGTTGTTTCATTTAGCTGGAGATTCACTAAGTTACTTTCTTTTTTTTATTTTCATGCAAATTTCATTTATGCATTCTGCCTAGGTTGTGTTGTTGCTGGCCAGCTGAAGTTATTAAATTGGTGTGTAAAAGCGTGCATCACCTTTAATAAAACTGTAACAGCACTGTAGAATGCAATGGTTGCTCTCTAAAGTATTCTGAAATGTTTTCTCGATTGGTAAGTGACAAATATGTTTCACTAGCTAAAAGAAACTGTTTTGCTCAGTTCTGCTCTAATTGAATTCTAAAGATGTGTAAATAAGACACTGAAATCAAACATATTTTATCTCAGAAAGACTCATTTGTGTTTGACTCAGAAGTCAAATGCAACCAGAGGGCAGGAACAGTTGATATGGTGTTTAAATTGCATTTTGTCATTTGAACTACTTCAGTAGAAAAAATAGGCCGTAATTTGGATATTTAAAAGTCACATCGGCTAATAACCATACCCGATTGGCTGATTATTAGAAGTGGTCATGCCGCCTTGTGTCAATTATAAAATATACAGTACATACAGCTTTATCAATGGAGAGTCCTCATTTTGTGTTTCCAATAAACGTATATACACTGGTGGCCAAAAGTTTGGAGTAATGTACAGATTTTGCTGTTTCGGAAGGAAATTGGAACTTTAATTCACAAAAGTGGCATTCAACTGATCACAAAGTATAGTCAGGACATTACTGATGTAACAAACAGCACCATCACTATTTGAAAAAAGTAATTTTTGATCAAATCTAGACAGGCCCATATTTCCAGCAGCAATCACCATATCCTTGAGTAATCATGCTAAATTGCTAATTTGGTACTAGAAAATCACTTGCCATTATATCAAACGCAGCTGAAATCTATTAGGTTCATTAAATGAAGCTTAACATTGTCTTTGTGTTTGTTTTTGAATTGCCACAATATGCAATAGACTGGCATGTCTTAAGGTCAATATTAGGTCAAAAATGGCACAAAAGAAACAGCTTTCTCTAGAAACTTGTCAGTCAATCATTGTTTTGAGGAATGAAGGCTATACAATGCTTGACATTGCCAAAAAACTGAAGATTTCATTCAAAGGTGTACACTACAGTATTCAAAGACAAAGAAGACCTGGCTCTAACAAGGACAGAAAGACAAGACAGCCACATCTATGGCAAGTGCTACAGGAAGCGTGGGGTGAAATATCACCTGAGTATCTGGACAAACAGACAGCTAGAATGCCAAGGATCTGCAAAGCTGTCATTGCTGCCAGTAGCGGTTTTAACCACTACGCAAACCACACAATTGCATGGGGCCACAGACATCGGGGGCCCCCGCCCCGGTAGGAAAGCACTGCAAAAACTGCTTGAGGGGTGACAGGTTTTTCTTGGTACACGCGCGAATAAGCTGTTGTCAGCGATCTTAGAGCAGTTCACGTTAGAAGTAGGCCGGGTTCGGGTCAGTTTTTCAAGTAGGACTTTGGGCTCGGGTTTGTAATTTAAGAAAAAATATACAGGACTTCCAAACTTGTTTCCCATGAGTTAGGGGCCTTTCACACCGAAAGCGTTTTTGCTGCATCTGCTCTGATGTTCCATTGTTTTTCTATGTAAACACGTGCTGGATGAACGTCCTTGACTGCTGCATCGCGTCTCACTGTTTTTAGACATTGTATCAAGTTAAAAATAACTTCAGGTCAGGGGCCTGGGTAGCTCTGTGGTAAAAGACGCTGGCTACCACCCCTGGAGTTCGCTAGTTCGCTAGTTCGAATCCCAGGGCATTCTGGAGTCACCACTCCAGCCAGGTCTCCTAAGAAACCAAATTGGCTCGGTTGCTAGGGAAAGTAGAGTCACATGGGGTAACCTCCTCGTGGTCGCTATAATATGGTTTGTTCTTGGTGGGGCGCGTGGTGATTTGAACGCAGCTGCCACAGTGGATGGTGTGAAGCCTCCACACGCACTATGTCTCCGTGGCAATGTGCTCAACAATCCACATTATAAGATCCATGGGTTGATGGTCTCAGACGCAGAGGCAACTGGGATTCATCCTCTGGCACCTGGATTGAGGCAAATCACTACATGAACACGAGGACTTAAAAAGCACACTGGGAACTGGGCATTCCAAATTGGGTGAAAAAGGGAAAAAAATAAAAATAAACAAAATAAATAAATACAAAATCATAAAAAAAAATAACTTCAGGTCTCAAAAACACACATCGAGACACCATTGAGGTTTCATTCATTGCACTGTGACTAGACTGTTTATAGTGCAGGTGTCATAAAGATTTAACGTTCTGAACAAGTTCAGGTTGCAAAGAGGTGACTGTTACAATGTTTACATTATTCCAGATTATTATGCACCAAGCAAAGTTTCAGCACAATGTTTTTTTTTTCCTTCTGCTGAATGTTGCCTACAATGCTTACATAATATACAGCATTTGCAGCATGATGAACAATACTGTAACGTGTGCTGGCAATGACAGGCAGATGAAGACGATGATGATGTGAAGGACCCAAGTGCAGTTTATTCATAAACGTGAAAACCAAAAACCATGAACAAAAACATAATCATGAACTAGACTGGACTAGACTTGACTTGACTTGACATGGCTTAACTTGACTTGACTTGACAACCAACTAACTAACGATACATTAACAATACCTGACCAAGGACCGTAGCAAACATGATGGTATAAATACATGTACAAGGGTAACAAGAAAACAAATGAACAGACAAAACTATATACAAGATAACAAGACTAATAAGCTAAAACCAATGAAAAGACAAGACTGATAATGAATTAACTCAAACAATGAACCAATCAAAACAAGACACATGAACATGGAGGGAAACAGAATATCACATGACCAGGAAACACATGACTATAAAACAGAAAATCACATGACATGAAACACATGACTAAAGAACAGGAAATTACATAACATGAAACACAAAACATGAACAAAAACACATTACACGTGACATATCCCCCCACTATATAAACACAAAGTTCACTGTGAGGGCAGCCATGGTGACTTGACGTGGCTACATGGCATGATGTGGTAACATGGTACAGCAGGATCCTGACTTGTTCATGGTAGGTGTGGATGCTGACTCGATTGCGGGTGGCAGGGGTGAGCGCTGGCTCATAGAGCGGAGGCAGGCCTGGACCATGCAGCGGAAGTGGGCCTGGACAGTAGAGCAGAGGCGTTGCTGTGACATGGCATGGAGCAGCCTGAGGCATTGCTGTGACATGGCATGGAGCAGCCTGAGGCATTGCTGTGACATGGCATGGAGCTGACTCTGGCATGGCTGTGACATGGCATGGAGCAGGCTGAGGCATTGCTGTGACATGGCATGGAGCAGGCTGAGGCATTGCTGTGACATGGCATGGAGCAGGCTGAGGCGTTGCTGTGACATGGCATGGAGCAGGCTGAGGCGTTGCTGTGACATGTCATGCAGCAGGCTGAGGCATTGCAGCGACATGGCATGGAGCAGGCTGAGGCATTGCTGCGACATGGCATGGAGCAGGCTGAGGCGTTGCTGCGACATGGCATGGAGCAGGCTGAGGCGTTGCTGTGACATGGCAGACGAGCCAGGGTCCCACGTCATGGTCGCTGAGCCAGGGTCCCACGTCATGGTCGCTGAGCCTGCCTGGAAGAAGTGTTTGAGGGCGATCCCATTAAACCCAACCTGGTTGGCCAAAGCGCAGAAGTCTTCTATGTATTCCTCCAGGAGACGATTCCCCTGACGTATGCACATGAGCTAAACTGCTGGGTCCATAGTGTGGTTCAGGTATTCTGTAGCGTGTGCTGTCAATGACAGGGAGATGAAGACGATGTTGATGTGAAGGACCCAAGTGCAGTTTATTCATAAACGTGAAAACCAAAAACCATGAACAGAAACATAAGCATGAACTTGACTTGACTTGACTTGACAACCAACCAACGATACATTAACAATACCTGACCAAGGACCATGGCAAACCTGAGGGTATAAATAAATGGACAAGTGAACAGACAGAACTATAAACAAGATAAAAAGACTAATTAGCTAAAAACAGTGAAAAGACAAGACTGATAATGAGTAACTCAAACAATGAACCAATGAAAACAAGACACATTAACATGGAGGGAAACAGGATATCACATGACCAGGAAACACATGACTATAAAACAGAAAATCACATGACATGAAACACAAAACATGAACAAAAACACATTAAACGTGACAAATACACTGTAGCATTAGAATATAAGATCCAGGTGAAAGTAAATTAGACTATTATATATAACAAATCATCAAAGTAATAATAATAATACTATATCATTCTGTATTATAATGAAGAACTGGACAACAATTAATAATTGTTAGGTTATAATAATAATAATAATAATAAATAACAACTGAATTCCAAAATGTTAGTGAGTGAAGTAGTAGGTTTTGCACACCCTGTTCTTAAAAAAAGTGTTTCGTAAAAATATACGTAGGTAAATATTGCTTTTATCACCGTATTGCCGAAAATGCATTCATTATTTTGAACTAGAATTTTATTTTATTAAACATTTTGAATGTACTTGGCTACAACAGCTGATAGGATGAATTTAAAATTATGATTTAAAATCAATTTTATGTAATTTTTTTAAGTAACATTTTCAAAATGGGGCCCCAGGTTGGTTGCTTGGGGCCTCAGAAATCATAAACCTGCCCCTGGAGGATTTTTTGATGAAAACTCTTTGAAGAAGTTTAAGAAGTTCTGAAAAAAAAAAAAAAAAAAAAAAGAGAGTGTTGTTGTTGTTTCAAATTGTAATAGTAATTTTTCAAGTTATTAATGCCCTGACTATACATTGTGATCAGTTGAATGCCACTTTAGTGAATAAAAGTACCAATTTCTTTCCATAAGAGTAAAATCTGTACATTATTCCAAACTTTTGGCCAGTGTGTGTGTGTGTGTGTGTGTATATATATATATATATATATATACACAGGTGCATCTCAATAAATTAGAATGTCGTGGAAAAGTTCATTTATTTCCAGTAATTCAACTCAAATTGTGAAACTCGTGTATTAAATAAATTCAATGCACACAGACTGAAGTAGTTTAAGTCTTTGGTTCTTTTAATTGTGATGATTTTGGCTCACAATTAACAAAAACCCACCAATTCACTATCTCAAAAAATTAGAATACATCATAAGACCAATAAAAAAAAAAAAAAAACATTTTTAGTGAATTGTTGGCCTTCTGGAAAGTATGTTCATTTACTGTATATGTACTCAATACTTGGTAGGGGCTCCTTTTGCTTTAATTACTGCCTCAATTCGGCATGGCATGGAGGTGATCAGTTTGTGGCACTGCTGAGGTGGTATGGAAGCCCAGGTTTCTTTGACAGTGGCCTTCAACTCATCTGCATTTTTTGGTCTCTTGTTTCTCATTTTCCTCTTGACAATACCCCATAGATTCTCTATGGGGTTCAGGTCTGGTGAGTTTGCTGGCCAGTCAAGCACACCAACACCATGGTCATTTAACCAACTTTTGGTGCTTTTGGCAGTGTGGGCAGGTGCCAAATCCTGCTGGAAAATGAAATCAGCATCTTTAAAAAGCTGGTCAGCAGAAGGAAGCATGAAGTGCTCCAAAATTTCTTGGTAAACGGGTGCAGTGACTTTGGTTTTCAAAAAACACAATGGACCAACACCAGCAGATGACATTGCACCCCAAATCATCACAGACTGTGGAAACTTAACACTGGACTTCAAGCAGCTTGGGCTATGAGCTTCTCCACCCTTCCTCCAGGCTCTAGGACCTTGGTTTCCAAATGAAATACAAAACTTGCTCTCATCTGAAAAGAGGACTTTGGACCACTGGGGAACAGTCCAGTTCTTCTTCTCCTTAGCCCAGGTAAGACGCCTCTGACATTGTCTGTGGTTCAGGAGTGGCTTAACAAGAGGAATACAACAACTGTAGCCAAATTCCTTGACATGTCTGTGTGTGGTGGCTCTTGATGCCTTGACCCCAGCCTCAGTCCATTCCTTGTGAAGTTCACCCAAATCTTTGAATCAATTTTGCTTGACAATCATAAGGCTGCGGTTCTCTCGGTTGGTTGTGCATCTTTTTCTTCAACACTTTTTCCTTCCACTCAACTTTCTGTTAACATGCTTGGATACAGCACTCTGTGAACAGCCAGCTTCTTTGGCAATGAATGTTTGTGGCTTACCCTCCTTGTGAAGTGTGTCAATGATTGTCTTCTGGACAACTGTCAGATCAGCAGTCTTCCCCATGATTGTGTAGCCTAGTGAACCAAACTGAGAGACCATTTTGAAGGCTCAGGAAACCTTTGCAGGTGTTTTGAGTTGATTAGCTGATTGGCATGTCAAAATATTCTAATTTTTTGAGATAGTGAATTGGTGGGTTTTTGTTAAATGTAAGCCAAAATCATCACAATTAAAAGAACCAAAGACTTAAACTACTTCAGTCTGTGTGCATTGAATTTATTTAATACACGAGTTTCACAATTTGAGTTGAATTACTGAAATAAATGAACTTTTCCACGACATTCTAATTTATTGAGATGCACCTGTATATATATATCAATGATCTTACTAGAAAAAAAAAATTATGATCCAACATGAATTTTATTGATAAAAAAATATGATCGTGCCTGGTAACGTGCATGTAAATGGAAAAAATAGCATTTTAGCTTAGCGTAAAGCTGACAATTTACACAAGGTTTATTTCTGTTTCTTGTGCTCCAAACTTACTTCAAACTTACTTCTCTGTCTGTTTGTATGAATGTAACACTTCATAAGAAAGTTTTTCACTGCTGTTCAAATGCACTGTTCAAATGCATCATTTATATGTATACATTTTTCCATCTGAAATGACTAAATATTAAATGAAACAAATGACAATAAAATGCAAAGTAATCTCTTCAGTAATCAAAATACTTTTTGAATGTAACTCTATTCTAAATACCATTGATTTAAATTGTAACTGTAGTGGAATACAGTTACTTATATTTTGTATTTTAAATACGTAATCCCGTTACATGTATTTCGTTACTCTCAACCCTGTGTATATATATATAGTTGAGAAGTGTTACATTCATACAAACAGACAGAGAAGTAAGTTTGAAGTAAGTTTGGAGCACAAGAAACAGAAGTAAACCTTGTGTAAATTGTCAGCTTTACGCTAAGCTAAAATGCTATTTTTTCCATTTACATGCACGTTACCAGGCACGATCATATTTTTTTATCAATAAAATTCATGTTGGATCATCATTTTTTTTTTCTAGTAAGATCATTGATATTAGGGCAAAATTGTATTCTTGATAATAATGTTTTAATACAATATAATATATAAGATAATATTGTTTTCCTGTAAAAATATCTAAAAATCCTTAAAACAAGATCAATTTGATTTATCTTGTTTTAGAAACAACACTGCATAAGATATTTAGGTTTTCCAGAGAATGTATTTTTAACATGTGTATTTTGTCTTACTTTACTGGCAGAGTTTTTATAGTCAAAACAAGTGAAAAATTTACCACTGCTGAAGAAGTAATCCAAAGTATTTAGAATACGTTACTGACCTTACAAATTACAAATTACATTTTACAGCATGTATTCTGTAATCTGTAGTGGAATACATTTCAAAAGTAACCCTCTCAACCCTATATATATATATATATATATATATATATATATATATATATATATATATATATATATATATACAGTTGTGCTCAAAAGTTTGCATACCTTTGGAGAATTGGTAATATGTGTACCATTTTTAAAGAAAATATGAGTGATCAGGCAAAACACATTTCTTTTATTTCTTATGGGATTCATATTCAACTGTAGGTTATAACAGAATTTCACAATCATAAAACAAAACATGGCAATAAAGAAAAAAATGAAATGACCCCTGTTCAAAAGTCTGCATACCCTTAGTTCTTAATACTGTGTATTGCCCCCTTTAGCATCAATGACAGTGTGCAGTCTTTTGTAATAGTTGTCTATGAGGCCCCAAATTCTTGCAGGTGGTATAGCTGCCTATTCGTCTTGGCAAAATGCCTCCAGGTCATGCAAAGTCTTTGGTCGTCTTGCATGAACCGCACGTTTGAGATCTCCCCAGAGTGGCTCGATGATATTAAGGTCAGGAGACTGTGATGGCCACTCCAGAACCTTCACCTTTTTCTGCTATAACCACTGGAGGGTCAAATTGGCCTTGTGCTTAGGGTCATTGTCATGCTGGAATGTCCAAGAGCATCCCATGCGCAGCTTTCGTGCAGAAGAATGCAAATTGTCTGCCAGTATTTTCTGATAACATGCTGCATTCATCTTGCCATCAATTTTCACAAGATTCCCCGTGCCTTTAGAGCTCACACACCCCCAAAACATCAGTGAGCCACCACCATGCTTCACAGTAGGGATGGTATTCTTTTCACTATAGGCCTTGTTGACCCCTCTCCAAACATGCTTCCAAACATTATGGACATGCTTTCCCGGGCGGCCGCGAGCGTCGGGCCAGAGCGGAAACCTCCACTCTACCCTGAACCCTTGTGGCTCGACGATTGGTTCCTGGGCTCGGGTCGCCACCCACGGCCACGTCCTGCCCCCGTTCCTTTTTTCCGGAAGTACATGAGGAGCTGACAAGATCGTGGGAGGCACCTTTTACTGCCAGGTCCCGGTCTTTCAGCTCCCCTGCTCTCACTACCCTCGATGGTGGAGCGTCCAGGGGGTATTCGGTGATCTATCAAGATAAGGCGCTTGCGGTGCACTTGTGTCCGCAGAGTGCCGCCACCTGGCACACTCCTAGTAGATTGGGCTCGTAGCCCCATGGGGGGCAGCACGTCCTGAGCGTGATATGCCATCATGATGGTGTCAATGACCCAGTGGGTGATCCTCTGTTTGGAAACAGCGCTCCCTTTCCGCTGACCGCCAAAGCAGACGAAGAGCTGCTCGGAGCTTCTAAAGCTCTGCGTGCGATCCAAATAGATGTGTAAAGCACGCACTAGTCACAGCACCGCCAAGGCTGGGTCTGCCTCCTCCTGGGGCAGCACTTGCAGGTTCACCACCTGATCCCTAAACGGGGTTGTGGGAACCTTGGGCACATAGCCCGGTCGGGGTCTCAGGATCACGTGAGAGTAGCCCGGATCAAACTCCAGGCACGTTTCACTGACAGAGAACGCCTGCAGGTCCCCTACCCTCTTGATGGAAGTAAGTGCAGTCAGGAGGGAAGTCTTCAAAGAGAGTGCCTTTAGCTCAACTGACTCCATGGGCTCGAAGGGAGCTCCCCGTAGACCCCGAAGGACTACCGAGAGGTCCCACGAGGGGATGAGGCATGGTCTGGGGGGATTCAACCTCCTAGCGCCTCTCAGGACCTGATGATCAAGTTGTGCTTCCCCAAATACTTACCATCTACTGCATCGTGATGTGCCGAAATGGTGGCTACATAGACCTACAAGGTGGAGGGGGGCAGCCGACCTTCGTGAAGATGTGAGGGGACAAGGACAGGCCAAAGGGGAGGACCTTGTACTGGTACGCCCGGCCCTCGAAAGCAAACCGCAGGAAGGGTCTGTGTCGAGGTAAAACTGAGTTGTGGAAATACGCGTCCTTCAGGTCTACCGCCGCGAACCAATCTTGATGCCGGACGCTCGCTAGAATGCATTTTTGCACTTTCTTCATCTCGGCCGGAGGGACAGGCTCTATCGCACTCTTCCGCAGAAGGGTAGCGATCTTCGCACGCAGGGTAGCGGCGTTCTCGCCTTTCACTGAATTGAAGTGGATGCCGTTGAACCTGGGCGGGCGCCTGGCAAACTGAATCACGTAGCTGAGTCGGACGGTCCTGATCAACCACTGCGATGGGTTGGGGAGCACAAGCCATGCCCCCAAGCTCCGAGTAAGGGGGACCAAGGGGACAATTGTGTGAGACATACCGGCGAGTGGGGCCTCGCGACGGGGCAGAGCCTGAGGCGCCACATCGAGGGGGCTGGAGCCCCGACTTCATGGCCGTGCTGAGTCTGGGAACATTGAAGCACTTACCTGGCTCTGGATAACCATCATAGGGCTGGTCAGGGATGGGGGAGGAGGAAAGTCGTCAGAACCGGCCTGTCGTGGGCATGTTTGTGCCACAGCTGGGCACGCAGGGGTGGGGGGGCCACCCCTGGAGCACCATACCTGCCATAAAGGAACGGTGGCCGGTGGTTGTGATAACGATGGCCGTGAGCACCGGATATGTGACCCAGGGAATGAGGAAACCGCTCCTTTTCTGATTCGGGCATGCGGCGAATCAAAGAAAAGGCAAAGGATTCTCCTCCCGGCCCTCCACCGGGGGATGGAATGGTCTGCTTACCATCTCTAAGCCTGCAGCAGGTCTCCACATGCCTGAGTTGCCTGTCTCAGGGGCGCTTCGAAGCCTTCTTCGGGTTCTTGGCAGCCAGCCGTGAGATGAGTGGCATCTGCTTCCTGCGGGTGGCTCCACGCCGGGGCGGGCTGTGGTGGAGCTGGTGTTGTTGCGGCAGGAGGACGCCCTTGGCGACGAGCAGATGAGGTGTGAGGTCTTGAACCGCACCAATGCAGGATGTGCTGAATAGCCTCTGTCAGCTATTTCACCACCGAGAACTGCTGGGCGAGGTCCTCGACGGTGTCGCCGAACAGGCTGACCTGGGAGACGGGGGCACCAAGAAACTGTACCTTGTCAGCGTCACACATCTCGACCAAGTTGAGCCATATGTGGCGCTCCTGGACCACCAGGGTGGACATCGCCTGCCAGAGTCTCATCCCAGCATCCCGGCAGTCTCATCCCAGCAGGGCAAATGAGCATACTGGGGAATGGGAGGTCCATGGGGAGTTACCCGGCGGAGTGGCTCCTATTGGGGTCCCAAAATCGCCCCCAGTGCTAACCGACGTGACCTCAAACCCGTAGGTAGAAGGACCGAGGTGGGGAGTCGCTGGGGTGGTCTTTCCCTCTAACGAAGGAAAAACCGCGACTGCAACGTTGCCATGGTCACGCTCTGGCAGTAAGAACATGACCCGTCCACGAACGCTGTCTCCGCGTGGGCAGCGCCCAAGCACGTAAGACCACGATCGTGGCCATCGGAAGCGGAGAGGTAACGACCGCAACCAGGAAATACACACAAATGGAGAGGCATCTTTAAAAAGACGCTTTCCGTTAATGCCACTCTTTTAGAAGGGAAAATATACTCTTTTAGTAGGAAGAATATACTCTTTTAGCTGCTGAAGCACCCAGGGGCGTTCTCTGCACTTCACCAGTGCAAGAGGGGGAGAAGCCTCAGTAATGCTCCTTAAATCCAACAGCTTTTCGAGGTGAATGGTTCGGCAGAGTAATTCAGCTCGCTGAACACAACCGCTCAGCTCCGAAGAGAAAATCTGAATGAGTGGTTGCCAGCCAGCTCCTTTTATACCCGTATGTCCGGGGGAGTGGCATGCAAATTCCACTCGCGAATTCCCATTGGCCTTTTTTTAAAGATCAGATGTGTTCGGGGCTCCCAAGGGCGACCCCAAATGTCACTACATCAACACAACATCGAGTGAGTGACAGATAGGGAACAGAATATTTGGCAGTTTTATTTGGCAGTTATATATATATTTATTTGGATTTGGCAGTAATATATATATATATATATATATATATATTTATTTATTTATTTATATATATATATATATATTTATTTATTTATTTTTTATTTATTTTTTTTATATAATAATACCGAACCATACTAAAACCATGATAAAAACCGAACCATGGGAGGTTTGAACCGTTACACCCCTGATATACACTGGTGGCCAGAATTTTGGAATAATGTACAGATTTTGCTGTTTCGGAAGGATATTGGTACTTTTATTCACCAAAGTGGCATTCAACTGATCACAATGTATAGTCAGGACATTAATAACGTGAAAAATTACTATTACAATTGTAAAAAAAAATTCAGAACTTCTTAAACTACTTCAAAGAGTTCTCATCAAAAAATCCTCCACATGCAGCAATGACAGCTTTGCAGATCCTTGGCATACTAGCTGTCAGTTTGTCCAGATTCTCAGGTGACATTTCACCCCACGCTTCCTGTAGCACTTGCCATAGATGTGGCTATCTTGTCGGGCACTTATCACGCACCTTACAGTCTGGCTGATCATACAAAAGATCAATGGGGTTAAGATCCATAACACTCTTTTCCAATAATCTGTTGTCCAGTGTCTATGTTTCTTTGGCCACTCTAACCTTTTCTTTTTGATTTTCTGTTTTAAAAGTGGCTTTTTCTTTGCAATTCTTCTCATAAGGCCTGCATCCCTGAGTCTTCTCTTTACTGTTGTACATGAAACTGGTGTTGAGTGGGTAGAATTCAATGAAGCTGTCAGCTGAGGACATGTGAGGCATCGATTTGTGCATCTGGCCTTCCACATCTCTTTCTGTCCTTGTTAGAGCCAGTTGTCCATTGTCTTTGAAGACTGTAATGTACACCTTTGTATGAAATCTTCAGTTTTTTTTGGAAATTTCAAGCATTGTACAGTCTTCCTCAAAACAATGATTGACTGACGAGTTTCTAGAGAAAGCTGTTTCTATTTTGCCATTTTTTACCTAATATTGACCTTAAGACATGCCAGTCTATTGCATATTGTGGCAACTCAAAAACAAACACAAAGACAATATTAAGCTTCATTTAACAAACCAAATAGCTTTCAGCTGTGTTTGAAATAATGGCAAGTGATTTTCTAGTACCAAATTAGCAATTTAGCATTATTACTCAAGGATAAGGTATTGGAGTGATGGCTGCTGGAAATGGGGCCTGGCTAGATTTCATCAAAAATGACTTTTCAAATAGTGATGGTTCTGTTTTTTACATCAGTAAAGTCCTGACTATACTTTAGAATGTACATTATTCCAAACTTTTGGCAGTCTGTGTATATTTATATATATATATATATATATATATATATATATATATATATATATATATATATATATATATATATATATATATATATATATATATATATATATATAGTGTATTTAAAGTAAGTATTGTGTAAAAATATATGTTCATTTAAATTAAGCAAGTATTTATTTATTTATTATTATTATTATTTAATTATGTGCTATCACTAAATTGTATTGTTGTACATGTTATTTTACCCCACTCTCTAGATATCAGTATCTCCTTCGGCCATGAACAAACCCCACTGTTTCTAACTAAATGTTACATTATTATAAAAAATAAAAATAAAAATCGCCTTCTAAAATAGACCCTACTCATTCAGTTTTACACAAAAGTATTTTTGTTGAAATTAAAGTCGTAAACAAAGAAATTCACCCATTAATTTCATCTAACTTATTGGTAGTTTTTTAGTGAAAACTCTGAAGTGATGTGCAACTTCGACACTTAGTGGGTTCGTACACCATGTAGACAACCGTAAACTGTCACATTTAATGCGATGCAACGTTGGTCGCTTCCAAAGCAGATACGGTTTAAGTGTGACAATTGAGTAAAAATGTAATGGCAGTCAATGTTCATGCAATCTTTTCCTTTTCAGATCAAGAAAGGATTGGACATGACTCATCCTATGAGCAAGAGGGCAAAGTGATGTTTGTGATTGATGCTGTGTATGCAATGGCCCATGCCCTTCACAACATGCACAAAGACCTCTGTCCTGGAAAGGTGGGACTCTGTTCTAAAATGGACCCTGTTGATGGAACCCTCCTGCTAAAGTACATTCGCAATGTCAAAATATCAGGTAAGTGCTTTACCTTCTGGGTTAAAGCTCTCCCATTTGTCCTTTAACAAACCTACCAGCAGAAAAAAAACAGCTGTTTATAGGCGCTTAAGAAAATGAAATTTGCATAATTATCCTTCTTACGATGAATACAGGTTCCTGCATAAAGGACTAACAATTTTAAAACAACGCTGTCACATGAGACTTTTTTAAAGTTGTCCAAATCCTTTTTATAGCCCCACCCTGGCCATAAATAGTCGGCAAAGGGTTTTACAAGGATTAGCTGCTGGAATGGATTAGAGTTGTGAGAAAAAACAAAAGCCCAGAGGAGAAAGAGACTGCTACCCAGAAAAGTGTTTTGATATGTGCTTTGCGTACCCAAGCCAAGGTTCCTCCTGAGCCATGTATGTGTTAATTAAAGCAGTTTGCAGTAGGCTCACAACACCCTTTGGACATGTTCTTCCTGGACTATCAATGGCAGTATGACTAATTAATTTAGTGAGTATTCACATGAACTCCGAGGATGATGTTGATGATGTGGCTTAGTGTTTTAAAGTGTAACTGGCTAATAGAATATGACATTCAGTATCATAAGCTTTTTTTTTTTTTTCGAAGGTTAATGTTTCTCATTTTTGTTCCCTTGTACCCTCTAATTATATTTACATTTACATTTTATTCATTTGGCAGACGCTTTTATAAAAAGCGACTTACAAAAGAGGAATAATACATCATAAGCGATTCATCTTAAGGAGACAAAATTTACAAAGTTTCACTAGCATCAGAATAGTAGTATCCAAGACAGATTAGAGTGCAACAAGAATATATATATATATGAGTGAATGGTTAAGTGCTCATGGAAAAGATGTGATTTTAGCCATTTTTTGAAGACAGAGAGTGAGTCTGCTTCATGGATGGAGTTGGGAAGGTCATTCCACCAATGTGGTACAGTGAAACCAAAAGTCCGGGAAAGTGTTTTGGTGCCTCTTTGTGTTGGTACAACAAGGCGCCGCTCATTAGCCAACCGCAGGCTTCTGGTGGGAACATAACTCTGCAGAAATGATTTTAGGTATGCTGGAGCAGACTCAGTGACTGTTCTGTATGACAGCATCAGCGCTATCTTTAGTTCATTAAAGACCAGACGTGCTACTGCATTCTGGATCACTTGCAGGGGTCTAACTGTGCATGCAGGGAGGCCTGCAATGAGAGCGTTACAGTAGTCTAGTGTAGTTATGACAAGTGACTGAACAAGAAATTGTGTGACATGTTCAGAGAGGAAGGGTCTTATTTTCCTGATTGTGGAGAGCGGGGCATGCCGAGTGGTGACTGTGCGGAGCAAGGCCGGGTTGGACACCTGCAGCGGATTATCTCGCCCAGCTGTGGGTGATTACAGCCTTAACGAGTGAGAGATAAAGCCATGACGAGAGCGGCAGTCGGGGAGAGACTCTGGGAGAGAGAGAGACCAATGAAGCTGTGTGTTCATGTGGAGCTGAAAAGCACCCTGTTAATGTGTGTTCATGTGGAGCTGGAAAGCACCCTGTTAGTGGGTTCATGCTGCTGAAAAGCAGTGGTATTGAATGTCTTTGTTACACTGAAAAGTGCTGACAATAAAGTGTCTTATGTTGGACGTTTGACCGGCTCCCGCCTCCTTCAGTGAGTCGACTACCTTACACTGATATTGTAGAGTGTAAATCTACATGATCTAGGTAGTCTTTGAGATGTGGTCTGTGAAATTGAGTTGGTTATCGATGGTTACCCCTAGATTTCTGACAGTTTTGGAAGGCGTTACTGTAGTTGAACCCAGCTGAATGGTGATGTTGTGTTAAACAGCAGGTTTGGCTGGAAAGACGAGGAGCTCAGTCTTCGCTGGGTTAAGTTGCAGTGGTGTTCCTTCATCCAGGCCGAGATGTCTGCCAAACAGGCCAAGATTCGAGCAGTCACTGTGGTGTTGTTGGGCTGGAAAGACAAGTAGAGCTGTGTGTCATCGGCGTAGCAGTGGTAAGAGAACCCATGTGTCTGAATGATGGGTCCCAGTGATGTTGTGTATTTAGAGAAGATAAGTGGCCCAAGCACTGAGCCCTGAGGTACCCCAGTAAGTAGCTGATGTGACTTGGACACCTCACCTCTCCAGGCTACCTTGAAGGACCTACCTGAGAGGAATTAAACCAGTCAACCACAGTTCCTGTGATGCCCAGAGTAGAGAGGGTGGAGAGTATGATCTGATGGTTGGCTGTGTCAAAGGCTGCAGAAAGGTCCATTAGAATCAGGACGGATGATCTGGATCCAGCTCTAGCCTGTCTCAGTGACAGACAGCAGGGCAGTCTCGGTGGAATGTCCACTTTTGAAGCCTGACTGATTGTCATCCAGCAGATTGTCCTGAAAGAGATAGGCAGATATCTGATTGAAAACTGCCCTTTTAAGTGTTTTCAGCATGAATTGGATGAGAGAGACTGGTTTGTAGTGTTCTACTTGTGTGGGGTTAATTGCGGGTTTTTTAAGCTGCTGGGTTACTCAAGACTGCTTAAATGTAGTGGAAAAAATGCTTGTAAGTAGAGGTGTGTTAATTATGTGTGTGAGTGCAGGTAGGATGGATGGAGAGATGGCTTGGAGAAGGTGGGAAGGAATGGAGGAATTAGTGGATTTGCTTAAAAGATTCTCTACTGTACTAGATTTGACTCAGTTGAACACAATCCCCTGTTTTTGAATGGAAAATGATATGCTTCTCCAGCTGAATGCATGTAGATCTAATTGAATTAATGAAGTGCCTAATAATTACTGAAGTAGTTAGAATGTTAGTTCAGAGCATAAACACTTGATCAGGGGTGTTTATAATTTGAACCGTTTGAGATGTTTGAATTCCTTCAAAGTTCTGTAATGTAGAACAATATTTGTCAAAAATCTTATGGGTTATAAGTTTTGTGATTTGCCGCGCAATATCAAGGGAAGCCTGGTTGAAGCTAGCATATGATTAGCTCTGCGCTATCATATATCTGGATCATAATGTTAAAGCGGGGATAATGAGGAGAGCCCGGTTCACCTGCATTTCAGATGAGAAGAATATTTATTTCTTATAAAACACTGAACACAAGATGTATATAATTTTATTTGCTTCGTCTGCCCGACATTCATAGAGTTTTCAATGCAGAAAAATCACTGAAAATGTCACCCGCCAAAGTGGCTAATAAAGCCCAAAGTATACTTCTGTCAGATGCGAACGCTGAGCACGAACGCCGACAGTCGAACGCAGGACACATGACCCAAATCTCTTCATTAGCAGAGTGTGCGAGCACTGAATGTGTGCAACCCGATTTTTCTAACCGCAGGTCTTTGAACATGCAGAATACGCATGCTCCTGGAATTATTTGCTCTAATTAGTGGATCCACAAGGTGGCAACACTCACATTTGAGCTGTTGTTTCACAAAGACATGCTAGAGGAAGATGTAATCGCCAGTAAACAACAGGAGACAAAGAGTAAAACAACAACAGTAGAGCCCTTGTGTGAGGAGGTCAGGAGATACCTGCATTTGTATAACTCGAGTCTGAAGACATACACTATATTGCCAAAAGTAGTTGCTCACCCATCCAAATAATTGAATTCAGGTGTTCCAATCACTTCCATGGCCACAGGTGTATAAAATGAAGCACCTAGGCATGCAGACTGCTTCTACAAACATTTGTGAAAGAATGGGCCGCTCTCAGGAGCTCAGTGAATTCCAGCGTGGTACTGTGATAGGATGCCACCTGTGCAACAAGTCCAGTCGTGAAATTTCCTTGCTACTAAATATTCCACAGTCAACTGTCAGTGGTATTTTAACAAAGTGGAAGCGACTGGGAATGACAGCAACTCAGCCACGAAGTGGTAGGCCATGTAAAATGACAGAGCGGGGTCAGCGGATGCTGAGGCGCATAGTGCGCAGAGGTCGCCAACTTTCTGCAGAGTCAATCGCTACAGACCTCCAAAGTTCATGTGGCCTTCAGATTAGCTCAAGAACAGTGCGTAGAGAGCTTCATGGAATGGGTTTCCATGGCCGAGCAGCTGCATCCAAGCCATACATCACCAAGTGCAATGCAAAGGGTCAGATGCAGTGGTGTAAAGCACGCCGCCACTGGACTCTAGAGCAGTGGAGACGCGTTCTCTGGAGTGACGAATCACACTTCTCCATCTGGCAATCTGATGGACGAGTCTGGGTTTGGCGGTTGCCAGGAGAACGGTACTTGTCTGACTGCATTGTGCCAACTGTGAAGTTTGGTGGAGGGGGGATTATGTTGTGGGGTTGTTTTTCAGGAGCTGGGCTTGGCCCCTTAGTTCCAGTGAAAGGAACTCTGAATGCTTCAGCATACCAAGAGATTTTGGACAATTCCATGCTCCCAACTTTGTGGGAACAGTTTGGGGATGGCCCCTTCCTGTTCCAACATGACTGCGCACCAGTGCACAAAGCAAGGTCCATAAAGACATGGATGAGCGAGTTTGGTGTGGAAGAACTTGACTGGCCTGCACAGAGTCCTGACCTCAACCCGATTGAGCACCTTTGGGATGAATTAGAGCGAAGACTGCGAGCCAGGCCTTCTCGTCCAACATCAGTGTCTGACCTCACAAATGCGCTTCTGGAAGAATGGTCAAAAATTCCCATAAACACACTCCTAAACCTTGTGGAAAGCCTTCCCAGAAGAGTTGAAGCTGTTATAGCTGTAAAGGGTGGGCCGTCGTCATATTAAACCCTATGGATTAAGAATGGGATGTCACTTAAGTTCATATGCGTCTAAAGGCAGATGAGCGAATACTTTTGGCAATATAGTGTATTTATGGGTCTAATACCACCACTGTCAATTTCTTCCCACATTTGGCAGTTGTTAATGTCCAGCCCTGTACACTACCATTCGAAAGTTTGGACACACTTCACTGAATTTGTTTCTCATGAGCTTAAAAACCTTTTGATCTAGAGCTTAAATGCTTGAATGGATAAATGGACATGTTGGAGCAGACAGTAAAGGACAAGTAGCCAGGAAGTATCCAGCACAACACTTAGGGAACTTTAAAAAAGCATGAAGTTGGTTGAGAGAATGCCCAGAGTCTGCAGAGCTGTAATCTAAGGATTACTTCAAGAATCTAATAATATCTAAAATTATCTAAAAGATAATTTGGATTTTTTAACATCTGTCCAAACATTTTACTGGTAGTCAAACCAGCACATGTTTACTAATTATACTGATGATATTATAGAGTTTAAAGATGCCATGATGTGAATGTGCCAGCAGGTTCTGTAAATGTCAGTATATTTATTTTTCTCCCAAGCCAGTGGAATAGCACAGGTGCAAAATTTTGTAGAATAAAAACAAAAAACAAAGTCAAATTATTCACAACAGGAACAAAATAATTGACCGTGACCACCAATACAATCAACAACTTTGCAGTTCCAATCTCAAGAAGAATTAGCGCTTCATCTTGTTGGAATTTATACCCATGGACACAACCATTTTCTGGGGCCAATATACCTTGAGGCGGATGGGCTACAACAGCAGAAGACCACATTTGGCACTTTATTATGACCAAAGTGTTCCTAATAATGTGCTCAGTGAATGTACATGAAAAAAAAAATGGAAAAAAAATAAATAAATAAATAAAAAAAAAAAAAAAAAAATATATATATATATATATATATATATATATATATATATATATATATATATATATATACATATCTTAATTAACAAACCATTATTCTGAATTAATATATACAAATTAGATCATTATTAAATGACAGATCACTGAAAAACACAAACAACCCCTTTCCATCCATACTTAGTTTGTTGTGCTCCCATGATCCACATCAGCAAAGGTATAAAAAAATTGGGTCTCTTACCAGTCGTAGCTAGACATCCACCATTGTACTGCAATACTAAATCTGGTTTAATGTAAACAGTTTGTGTTTTAATATGAGATCAGGTGGCCAGTGTAATCCATCGGCGGCATATGCTGATCTGCCCCTGTAACAGTTTGCAGATAGAATCTCACGCCAATGCACATCAGGCCACCAAAATAAAGTTTGTTAAATCCAAGTAAGTGTTTGTGTTTTTATTTGAGCAGAAAGATTCCATTGTAGTAATTTAATTTAAGTGGACACACGGTTACACTCAAGTTTAAGACTCTTGCATCACTACATACTGGTCTGCTAAGTATAACCATACACCTTTAAGCCTGTTTACGGCAAATCCACAGTTTCGTATTACTGAGTGCCATCTTTTTTCCATCTAACAGATAGTTTGATAATTATGATGATATTCAGAATGCAATCAGTTTGCAACACTTTTCCTGCCAGATCACAAGTGGCCATGGCAGACATTAGACAGCAGATGAGCTGTGATCCAGTGTCTGCCAGTGATTTGCTTTCTTTTCTACTACATAAGCACAGGCTGTGATGAGATGGATGTGTTTGAAACAGCTTTAGCTACTACACACAGCAGGTCTCAAATCTCACTAAACCATCTTTTAGCTCTGTAGTGCCTGTTTTCAGCACTACCTTCTACCCATAACCCCTGTACTTTCCATTTGATATCACTTTGAGTGAGGTTAGTTAAAATTAGACTAAACTAGGCAGCCCATCACATTTTTTTCTGTGTAGCAATCACTTGTCCAGAGTGGTTTCTTCTTTGTCTTCTACGTCTACTAAACTGCTACCCTTGTTTTCAAAGCTCAAACAGTAGGTGTTTAACCATCATATTCTGTTGAGATTGACAGTACTGTTTTTATGTTTTGTGTCCCAGAGAACCCAATTATGTATGTATAAAAAATATTAATAGTGATTTAAAAAAAACTTCCTTTCAAATTCTTGAAATATTTTCCTCTGACCTATTCAAAACCCAGCAGCCAGAAATTTTTAAAGCTGTATTTTTTCCATTTTTACCACAGAGCAGATGCACACTTTTCAGAAATGTGACTGATATGCTTTCTACTAATATTTCTGTTTGGGGTCAATGGGGTAATCCAGGCAAAGGAGACTACTTTGAAGAAACTAATACATAAGATTGTTAAACAACTTTTGGTCACTGCTTAATTCCCATACTTCCATTTGTGGTATTTCTTGACTTTAGAATTAATGTAAAATATGGAAAATAGAGTTGAAGGTGCTGTAAGTGATTTTAGCCTTTCTAGAATTTACACAAATTGAGCTGTTGGATTAGCCACACCCCTTTTTTCCAAAACCCTGCACTCCAAAGATACCAAATGAGCTTTACTGAGAATAACACGAACAGAAATGGTTGTCAGAAACAACAACAGCAAAATAGCGCCCTTAACTAACTTTAATTCTTTAATTTTGTTTATTTAATTAAGATGAATTTACAAGCTTACACTTACTTTAAGTAGACTTCTAATCAAAAAACAATAAACCGCTCTCCAATGTTGGATGGATTTTCATATATTATATTAATGTGTCTGGCTTGATTTAATGGTGCAAAGGTAAAAAATGTAAAAGGTTAATAAGTGTTATTATAACATGTCTCTCTTTCATCTTCTGTTAGCTCAGTTACACATTATAATAACATTTATTAATAAGTCATCAAGAAAAATGCCTAACAGAACAGTTGTTCTTTTTCATTGAAATATCAATATATATGAAAATATGAAACCATCAAAGTGTCATGGCATCTCCAACTATTTTAACCCTTAAAGGAGCAATATGTAACATTGACATCAAGCATTTAAAATGGGTACTGCTTTCCAAATTCCAAATATTGAAGAGAGATGTCTCCCCCGCCCCCTCCTCCCCAGACTCGAAGCTCACGCGGGTTGCCAGGTTGAGGACACGCAACAGGAACGAGCAAACTGACAATGGCAAGCGACGAGCCTTACACTATAAGCTGATCAGCTAATGTATACGTTTGCAATGTTTTTATTGTTTGCAAATTATAAACCAGCTCATGTGGATTTTTTATAACTCTGTCAATGTTAGCTAGATGTATTGCTGGCTTCCATGGCTGCAGTGCACTGTGTTGCCTACCAACTTGTTTCAAATCTGGCAACTGGCGGTGTCGAAATACTATTGGGAAATGGGCAGTGGGCGGGATCACACAGGCCAAAACACAAATGAAAAAAAAAGTACAATATACTGGCTGTAGCATTGTTTTCAGAGAAGCCAGTATTTCAATTTACATGTTTCCTTAATCTCTGATAACATATTATGATAATTTTATGCTTTAGTACAGTAAATATATTACATATTGCACCTTTAAATGCATGGGAATTTCACCAAAAACTCTTACACATTCGGGTCTTTAGATACAGATACTTATAACTATCACATAATGCCCAGATAATGTCAAATTTTCAAAATATTTTCAAGCCAATTAGAAAATAATAGAATCAAATATATTTTGATATATTTTGATCTTTTATTTTGTATATATCAAAGAGATAATGCAACAAATCAGGATTAATCTAGAACAGGATTCATTACTTTCACACTGAAATTTCATGAGACGCAACTGGCTGTCAAAAACATATTGAGCTACACAAAACACATAAAATACACATAAGCAACACATAAGCTACACATACGTTACACAAAAGTATTTTCTTGGGCACTTACTAAGTCTAAATAGATGCACAACTTACATAATTTCAGTAGTACACCCAAATTACAATAGTCATATCATATTGTTCATGTGTTGCACTTGTTATAGTTTACTTCCACATTGCTTCGTCATCAAATAGCAATGTCAAATATAAATCAAGTCAATTACTGAAACAACAGTGCCACCTTGAGTAAGAAATAACATGTATAATATGTATATGTACATGCATATGGAATACTGATATTAATTCATTGTTGCACAGAAACATGATATAGTATTTATTTGTATGAATATAGTACTAATTTCTCTTGTAATAAACAAAGAAATAGATATCCTGTACTCCTACGGTCTCTAATTACCTTGTAAACTTTTGGTACTTAAACCATTATTTTATTTTTTTATTTTTTTATTGTGTGTGTGTGTGTGTGTGTGTGTGTGTGTGTGTGTGTTTTACACTATTTATAAGAGATAGACTGAGGAATACTAAAGAAGTGTGGGCACAATTGCAAAAAATGGATGAGGTATGGAATTTAGCACATACTAAAAATGATTAATTAAGTATAGTATCTTAACTAGAGTTTTTACATTTTCTGAAGATATGCTTTGGGTACCTATGCAATAGTAATAGTGATGCTTTACTTAGCAAGCACCACTAATTACATTTGATAATGACTTATTAATGACAATAATAAGTTATTATTATTATTATTAGTTATCACTTATTATGGAGTGTTACCGTTAGCCTTCCATAACACAGCAGATTTTACATAAATGTAATAATGTCATTGGAACTATTAACAAATAATGTAGAGAAGAAATATGGTACCACTTTACAATGATGTTTCATTTGTTAACATAAGTTAGCAGCATAAGTTAACATTAACTTACAATGAACAATACTTTAACAAGCTACTTTAACAGCAATTCTTTAATCTTGGTTAATGTTAATTTCACCATATACAGTAGTAATATTTTTTTTTTTTTTTTTTAAATAAAATGTGTATATGTTAAAATCAGTTAATGCACTATGAACTTACATGAACTAGCAATGAATAACTGTATTTTTATTAACAAACATTAACAAAGATTAATAAATGTTGTAACATTTTTTGTTTATTGTTAGTTCACTTCCTTAAGTAGCACAACCATTTTCAACTGTTGGCCTTAATTGACCCTGCTGACTGAACTTCCGGTATGAGTGAATGCTGGCGTGTTTGGCTGCCACTGCTATCCGTTTTTTTCTAAGTTGGATTTTAAGCACTGATAGGTGCTATTTCCTCTTTTATTGGGACGACCGCTCGTGAAAATAAGTTTCGATCTACTCATGGATGGTGAACTGCTCCATTGTTTGGGATTTACTTCAATTTTGAACTAAACTGTGTTTACATCTGTGAAAAGCCTCTACCAGCCTACCTGGAGCCCTTGCAGCCCCAGTACATTACATCGACTCTGGTGAGTGAATTGAAATTTCCTCACTAGTCGCTGGCCATTTGGTGGTTCAGTTATGAGCAGCCTTTGGCAGGCTGCTTGACCGCTACCTCGGCTGCATTATTTATGTGTGGGCTTAAGTGGACTGAATTTCAGGTCAGGTTGAAGAGCCGGTAATAATGGATTATTTTGGTGGTTCGCTCTGATCTTCTGGATTCTTATTATTCATCTACGATATCTGCAGCTGGAAATACGCTGCTCTGTTATGGATTCAGGCTCTGATCTGTTTCTCAGTGTAGTTTTTAATTATTCATCCATGGACTTACATCACTTGAACTCCAGGTATCGTCTCTCTGCTGGAATTTACAATCAATGTGCCGCCCTGGGAATCACACGCCGACCACGGTATGTACACAGAGGAACTCGTAATCATTCGAATTGGCTTGTGTCGGCTGTCTCCTCTGATGATTCCTACATACCGGTGATGTGGTCTTCAGTTGGCCACTCCCCTGCCCGGGATGCAAATAATCAGGGTGTTAATCCTGATAACCTCCATAAGCTGAAGCATTCTACTCCTATTTCTACCATGGGCTTGGAGCCTACCACAATTAAGATGGCCCTAGTAAATGCAAGGTCACTATCTAATAAATCCTTTGTTCTAAATAACTTTTTTATGTTGCATTCTATTCTGCCAACGAACATGTTCTCGAGTTTTGAGGTACAATTATTAAAGATCGACATCATGGGTCCTGTGCTATGTGCTCTGGTGTACAGACTTCATCTATCAATTTTTCTCTCTGACATAGTATCTTGGAGTGATAGACTGCTGATGTGGTGGTGTAGTGAGTCACCTCAATCCGGGTGGCGGAGGACGAATATCAGTTGCCTCCGCTTCTGAGACTGTCAATTCGCACATCTTATCACATGGCTTGATGAGCACATTACCATGGAGACATAGCGTGTGTGGAGGCTTCACGCTATCCACCACGGCATCCACGCACAACTCACCATGCACTCCACCGAGAGCGAACCACATTATAGCGACCACGAGGAGGTTACCCCATGTGACTCTACCCTCCCTAGCAACTGGGCCTATTTGGTTGCTTAGGAGACCTGGCTGGAGTCACTCAGCACGCCCTGGGATTCAAACTTGCGAACTCCAGGGGTGGTAGTCAGCATATTTACTCGCTGAGCTACCCAGGCCCCTGCCTTTAAGAATCCTTAAATTTTAAACAATCTGTCTCTGGCCCAACTCATAACTTGGGTCACACACTTGATTTGGTTTTGTCTTATGGTTTTTCTGTAACCAATCTAAAGATTTCCGATGTTGGTATTTCTGACCATTATTCAATTGTATTTGATTCTGTCAGTTCAGGTCCTTCACCCACTGTCTCACAGTCTTCATACTACTCTCGGGGTATTCATTCCTCTACTGCTAGTCAATTTACAGACTATTACCAGGCCCATTTCTCAGACTCTCTATTTACTGATCTGGATGCTGAGGAGCTGGATGAAGTTTTTAATAAATCATGTTCTTCTGCCTTAGATTTTGTTGCTCCTGTTAAGGCGAGGAGTGTTAAGGGCAAAGGTGCCATCCAGCCTTTGTTAAAAGACCACACCCGCTCACTCAGACAAGAGTGCAGAAAGGCTGAGCGGAAGTGGAAGAAAGACAAACTCCAGGTTTCATATGACATTTTAAGGACTTGTGTAAATAACTACAAAAAAATCTGTGAAAATGGCCAAAACAAATTTCCTCTCTAAATTAATCTTAGAGAATGCAGATAGGCTCAAATTTCTGTTTAAGACCACTGACTCTGTGTAACAACTTGCTTCTGTTGCCTGTCCTGATCTGTCCACTGAAACCTGTGAGAAGTTTCCTAAATTTTTCACTCAGAAAGTCCAAGAAATTAAGGCCTTGTTCATTTAGTTTCTAAGATGAAGTGTTCAAATAGTAAAATGGATATACTGCCTGCTCGTCTTTTCAAATATATATTTGAAATGATGAGCTCTGATGTGACTGCAGTTATTAACAGCTCTCTAGCAAATGGGGTAGTCCCAGCTAGTTTTAAACATGCAATTGTGCAACCTCTGCTTAAAAAATGCACCTTTATCCCACTGTATATACCAATTGCAGGCCTATCACCAAGTTGCCATTCATCTCAAAGCTTTTGGAGAAAGTTGTTTATTCCCAGTTATGCTCATACTCGAATTATTTTAATATATTTGATAAGTACCAGTCTGGTTTTAGAAACTTCCATAGTTCTGAATCTGCTCTTCTGAAGGACACTTATGACATTTTGCCCTCATTTGGATCAAGTGCTGTTTTGATTTTATTGGATCTGAGTGCAGCATTTGACACAATTGATCACAAAATACTTTTAAACCAGATGGAGTGTATTGTGGGTATTCAGGGTCTGGCTCTGCAGTGGTTTGCCTCCTATATGAGAGAGAAGACATTCTCTGTAAATATAGGTAATTTTTCTTCTACAACAGCCCCCCTATCTTGCGGTGTGCCCCAGGGTTCTATTCTGGGACCATTACTGTTCACTCTCTATATGCTCCCCCTGCACCCAAATATAATGTCTCCTATCACTGTTACGCAGACGACTCACAATTTTATTTACCAGTTAAGCCTGATAGCAGCTGCTCTGTTGATTCTCTTCTTATGTGTTTTGAGGAAATTAAAGGCTGGATGGCGAATACGTTTTTGCAGTTAAATGAAAGCAAAACTGAAGTATTGATTTTAGGATCTGCCAGGACTTCAGCTGTCATTGAAGCCCAGTTAGGTCTGGTCTCCTCCATTGTATACATTGTAAACCTATTTTTAATCTGTAAATTTTGATACTATTTAAGATCAAGGTTACATGTTGTTTATTGGTGTTTACTTTGTTTGTTTTTATAATTTGTTCTCTTTTACACTTTTATAGCTAATTGTACAGCGCTTTGGTTCAACATTTGTTGTTTATAAATGTGCTTTATAAATAAAGTTGGCTTGACTTGACTTGACTTCATGATACCTAATGCATTAACGTCCTGGTTACTTGCGTAACCTCCGTTCCCTGATGGAGGGAACGAGACGTTGTGTCAATGTAGTGACACAAGGGGTCACTCTTGGGAGCCTGAAACACCTCTGGTCTTTGAAAAAAGGCCAATGAAAATTGGCGAGTGGTATTTCATACCACTCCACGGAACATACGGGTATAAAAGTAGCTGGTATGCAACCACTCATTCAGGTTTTGTGCTGAGGAGCCGAGACAAGGTCCCGGCCATTTCAACGGGTAGTCCAGAGTTGTGGCAGGAGGGACACAATGTCTCGTTCCCTCCATCAGGGAACGGACGTTACGCAAGTTACCAGGACGTTCCCTATCTGTCACTCACTCGACGTTGTGTCGACTGCCCAAAAGATAGAGACAGGCTAGCCCAGTCATGGCCTCTTATCCTCTCTTTTTTTTCCTCTCCCCAAAAAAAAGAGTGAAATTTGTTAACTGACTGGGGCCACCAGGTCTACGTCGGGGGGGTGTATCCGCGGGAAGACACCGCGGAGACCACACCCCGCCCGGGGGGGGGGGGGGTATTTTGAGTGGAAATACATCACATGGTCTTACCGACATTTGTCGGAAGTATGTCATGTGGAGAAGTCCCATGGTAGGTCCTACCTTATGGGGGAGGAATTTCTACAAACATGGTGACTGGGGCAGAGGGGTCTCTGCCCAAGGAAGACGCAGTTTACCAACAGGGAAATGAATTAGCGGAAGATATACGTCGCATGGGGTTACCTATGTGGAACCAACACATGCGGAGCACCTACCCCAGTACAGGGCTTAGTTAGCACATACTGAGCCGGCAGCGATTTTCTCCACAAACTCGTCTGCCACAGGGCTAGGAGGAAGTCATCCAGGGAACACAGTTTGTGAACACTACTGGGAGACAACAGTGCACGTCTTCAGCTCAGGGGAGGTGAAAGGCACTATGCGCAAGCGATACGCCCGGCCAGCTCTCCCGGACTTACCTGCTTGTGCCTGCCACTACACAGGACGAAGATTGTAGAACCTCGCAAAGGTGTTGGGTGTTTCACAGCCCCCTGCTCTGCAAATGTCTGTTAGAGAGGTGCTACTGGTCAAGGCCCAGGAGGCCGCCACACTCCTGGTAGAATGGGCTCATAGCCCTGCCAGGGGCGGCACGTCCTGAGCGTGATATGCCATTGCTATGGCGTCAATGAGCCAGTGGGCGATCCTCTGTTTGGAGACAGCGCTTCATTTCCGCTGTCCACCAAAGCAGACAAAGAGCTGCTCAGAGACTCTAAAGCTCTGCGTGCGATCCAAATAGATGCGTAAAGTATGCACTGGACACAGCAACGTCAGGGCTGGGTCTGCCTCCTCCTGGGGCAGCGCTTGCAGGTTCACCACCTGATCCCTAAAAGGGGTCGTGGGAACCTTGGGCACATAGCCAGGATCAGGTGAGAGTAGCCCGGACCGAACTCCAGGCATGTTTCGCTGACAGAGAACACTTGCAGTTCTCCTACCCTCTTGATGGAAGTGAGAGCAGTCAGGAGGGCAGTCTTCAAAGAGAGTGCCTTAAGCTCAGCTGACTACAGGGACTCAAAGGGGGCTCCCTGTAGACCCTGAAGAACTACAGAGAGGTCCCATGAGGGAATGAGGTGCGGTCTGAAGGGATTTAACCTCCTGGCACCTCTCAGGAACCTGATGATCAGGTCGTGCTTCCCTAAGGACTTACCGTACACTGTGTCGTGGTGTGCCGCTATAGCAGCTACATACACCTTCAAGGTGGAGGGGGTCAGCCACCCTTCCAACCTCTCCTGCAGGAAGGAAAGCACCGATCCGACTGCGCATCTCTGGGGGTCTTCGCATCGGGAAGAACACCACTTGGCAAACAGATGCCACTTCAAGGCATACAGGCGCCTCGTAGAGGGGCCCTAGCCTGAGTGATCGTGTCTACCACCGTGGGTGGTAGGCCACTTAAGTCTTCCACGTTCAGTCCAGGGGCCAGACATGGAGATTCCAGAGGTCTGGTCGTGGGTGCCAGATGGTGCCCCGCCCCTGAGAAAGAAGGTCCTTCCTCAGGGGAATTCGCCGGGGGGGGCTGTCGCGAGGAGCGTGAGGTCCGAGAACCACATCTGGGTGGGCCAGTAAGGTGCTACCAGGGCGACTTGCTCCTCGTCCTCCTTGACCTTGCACAGGGTCTGTGCAAGTAGGCTCACAGGGGGAAACACATATTTGCGTATTCCAGGGGGCCAGGTATGTGCCAGCGCGCCTATACCGAGAGGTGCCTCGGTCAGGGCATACAAGAGCAGGCAGTGGGAGGATTCTTGGGAAGCGAACACATCTACCTGTGCCTGCGTGGTCGAACTTGCCATGAGATGAGCCGGTTTACTCATCCGGAAGCCCGATTGGGGCAGACGAGCGTGCTGGGGAATGGGAGGTCCGTGGGGGGATACCCGGCGGAGGTGGTCCCATTGGGATCCTCAAATCGCCCCCAGTGCTAGCCGCGCTGGCCTCATACCCATAGGTAGAAGGACCGGGGCGGGGAGCCGCTGGGGTGGCTTGCTTTCTTACAAAGGCAAGCCGTGACTGCATCGTTGCCATGGACATGTTCTCGCAATGAGTACATGACCCATCCACGAATGCTGTCTCTGTGTGGGCAGCACCCAGACATGAAAGACAGCGATCGTGACCGTCAGAAGGCGAGAGAAAACGACCGCAACCAGGAATAACACACAAACGGAAAGGCATCTTTAAAAAGACGCGTCTTTAAAAAGACGTTCCGTGTGTGCCGCTCTTTTAGAGAAATATACTCTTTTTTTAGAATATACTCTTTTATTTCTTCCGAAGCGCCCAGGGGCATTCTCTGCAGTGCACCAATGCAGAGGGGGGAGAAGCCGCTGAAATGCGCCGTCAGATCCAGCAGAGGTGAAAGAACAGCCGTGGGAATTCAGCTCAATGTGCATCGACCGTTCGGCTCCGAAGAGAAAATCTGAATGAGTGGTTGCATACCAGCTCCTTTTATACCCGTATGTTCGGGGGAGTGGTATGCAAATACCACTCGCCAATTTTCATTGGCCTTTTTTCAAAGACCAGAGGTGTTTCGGGCTCTCAAGTGTGACCCCTAGTGTCACTACATCGACTCAATGTCGAGTGAGTGACAGATAGGGAACTAATGTTAACGAATTTAAACTTATTGTAAAGTGTTACTGAAATACTAAATATAGAGTGTATAGTATGATTTTCAATAGTCTAAAGGACAAGAATATAACGCATTATAATGCTGACAGTGACCATTTGCCTTCTACGAATATTACGGTTGAAGCAGTTCTCTTGGCTGAGTGGTAAGCCCTATCTCTGGAGGTGGGAGTCTACAGTACCTGTGTTTCTCCCTGATGCCATTGTTTGAAGTGCTGCAGAATGTCTCATCAAATGAACTTCAGAAGAAAACTCTCAACCCTTTGATACTGTGGAGTACACTCATGGCTCTAATAAGGATGTATGCCTAGGGATAGTGCACTGTAGTGGCATAATCCCAGTAGAAGCATAGCCCTACACTGAATGATAAACAAAATTCATAACAATAGACTATTTTTCTCTGCGCAAAAGCCAAGATGGTAGGTTGTTGCAGTTGCTAAGGTGTTCTGGGTGGTTTTTAACGTGTTGCTATTTGGTTGCTAGGGTGTTCTGGGCTGTGTTCGAATTGTGACAGAGCTCTTGGGGGGCCCCTTAAAACCCACCACCACCACAAAAAAACAAAAAAAAAACAATTATATTTTGGTGCAATAATCAATGGAATAACTAGGATCTTATGCATTTCACAAAATGAAGCTCAATTTTGGATAAACAAATTAAATATACCATTAATATGTATAATAGTCACCTCCTTAATCACAGACTGTCAGTCTCTTTATTACACTATTATCAGCTTTCTTTTTCTCCTGGGTTTCTCTAACAAACAACACACCACCACCACATGTTTACCTGACCACAAACATCTCAAACATAGTTTACCTGATTCGGCTGAGCTTTCATGCCAGTAATAAACAATGCTTTAAATAGTTTCCCTGTTGCCTCAGCTCCGTTCTCTGCTGTAACTCACTATGTTGTCTTGGCTCCATACTACATTAATTAAATATAATAAGTCTCTGACCCTGTCACTGCATGGGTACGTGGCAACTGTATACTCACATACAGGCTACACACATTAAAGATGACGGTATCGCTGTAAGGGAGAAGAGTAACAGGACTGCATAAAAATGCTGGTAGCCACGAAAACACTGGACTGTCTACCTTATTTGAACAGAATAAGAAGAGTTCCCAAGAATCCCTATACAGTATAGTACCACAAATAAGAGAGGTTGATGGTGATTATTATCATGCATTAGTTCACCTTGGTTCATGTTAATTTATAAATATATATAAATATTCAGTAGTAATGTTCATTGTTAGTTCATGTTGTTTGTTCTTAATAAAAGTATATGTAGAAATTACATAAATCATGATTAAAAATGCCGAAAAAATATTGTTAATTCTTAGTTCATGTTAACTGTTGTGTAAAGTGGCCTCTTTGTTTTCTTTCAGTGATTGAATCTCAGTGCAAAAAAAGGACTCTAGTATTTGGTGTAAATATCACTCCATGTTGCTATAATTCGCTATCGTTATAGGGCCTAATTGAACTTCATTTTCTCATGGATCAAACAGTGCATTTGTGACAATGGTGTTTTTGTCTTACAGCACTACCATTAGAATATTTAAAAGAGAAAAATTAATTGATTAGTTTTATTTCTTCATTATTCTTAATTTTATTTATACCGAATGTTTTATTACACACCTCTGTATTACATACCTGAGGGTATTTATCTTAATTTCCTTTTTAAATAAAATGCTTTTGTGTGTGTGTGTGTGTGTGTGTGTGTGTGTGTGTGTGTGTGTGTGTGTGTGTGTCTCAGTATATACAACTTTTTCTTTCTACTGGCCAATGATGATTCAGAGAGAAAACACACTCACAGCCTATTGTTGCTATAGTTATGAATGCAACTTCAATGTGCGTCTGGTGCGACAGGTCAAATGTGCGCTCTTATCTCAGTTTTGTTGTTAATTGGTTATTTTTCATTATTTTAGCAGACAGCTTGCTTCATATACATTCAGTTAAACAGCATTAAATTAAAGAGGGTAAACTCTCTCATTCAACTTACTGTGAACATGCAGTTTTAAAGACATACGTTATGTTTTGCGCTCTGTCAATGCACAGAATGATTGCATGTCCTTGAATGCGCTGTTTTTTGTTTTTTTTAATGCACTCTGGCAATGTCAATTGTATGAACCTTTTCAGGGGTGGCCAAAATTACTACATAAAATCAAGCAGAGCTATACAAATGTATCTTCATATTTACAATGTACTTTTTACAGTAATACTTCAGGCAAAATATGTTCGAAACATTAAATGTATCAAGATAATTCAAGGGCTGCTTATTGGATCAATAAAGGTAAATGTCATATTATGTGTGCATAACAGTATGCAGAGCTTACGACCTTAAGAACAAATGGTGCTAACAATTAAAAACAGTGTTAGTTACAATGTGTGCTTCAAGTGTGAACTTTACAGTACATCCAAATTTAAGTGAGGCCTTACGAACGGCTGGTGCAACCCCAACCCTTGTCCCTACATATGGCTTGGGGCCCTCCTTCAATGTGTGTAAGATTTCACTTCCTTAAGATTTTTTTTACCAATTTTATCATCGGTCAGGTGAAAATCTAAAGCCCAATAGCTTAGAAAAGTAATACTACAACTTTTCTGAAAAAGCCGCATGATTTGAGATTCATGTCCCTAGCACAACATGTTCAATACTTGGGAGTTTGTTGAAATCCATTATGAGCAATAATCATAGTGATGCTTGATTAATAGTGAAGTAAGCACCACTAATAAACTCATGGTCTTGTCATATGGTTGAGTGAATAATTGAGTGATTATTAAACAGTGGGCATATAATTGTATACACCCTCTAATTTTGATCAATATTTCCTCGTAATCCTTTATATCTGTCTGCACATTACATGGTGAGCTGCACAGTCACCAAGCATGGCTGTATAAAATCTTAATTCCTTAATCCAGAGCGTTGGTTGACTCATCAGAGTTTGAAATAAGCCTCTTGCAGTTTCCAAGCCCTGCAAAAAAAAAAAAAAAGAAAAAGAAAAAAAAAGGATATTCATCAACAGAAATCCACCATTGCTGATCATCTTCCTTTGATTTCAGAGAGAATTTCTTGAGGATTGTGTCTAAGAATACATATAACACAAACACGAGTAGTGAAAGCACAATTTCTTGTGCTATTGTTCGGTAAACTGGGCTGCACAGGGTCCAGGGAATTAAGTTGGACATGGTAAAATGCCTGGAATACAGATAGCTTAGCCAAAACTTTAAAGCTCAGTACAGCAAATTTTTCCACAGAATAAGGCACCTAATCTAAAATGCATCATGGGTTGCTGCACCATTGTTATCCCACCCCCCCTCGCCTGCCTCCTTCAATAAGCTATTGCTCTTGCCAAATATAAATTTAATTCAGCGCACTTGAGGTTAGATATCAGTAAAGGGAATTTCAGCTTGTTTATATGGAGCTAAGTAAATATGGCCATGTATTTTATACTAAGTCATGATAATGCTGTTTTTTTTTTTTTTGTTTTTGTTTTTTTTTTCATTTTAGGTATAAATCAAGTTCTTTATACTCCTTTGGATTCAACACTCATTGTTATATCAAAATTAGTGGTATTAAAAGGCTCATTGCTATTCACTATATTATATGCTGTAGATTTAGCATTAATTAACCCCTAAAGCAGTTACATTTAGCAAATCTGTATTTACATATAACTTCTGAAGCTACATGCAAAGTTCTATTAAATCTACTGTTTGCACATTGCTCACTATAAATCTCATTCTCAGGTTTTTGGACACTGACCTAAATCTGTCCATAAATGAGTACTTAGTCATTACTTTGAAGGTAATGTATGTAGTGTTTGAACACATTTAGCATCTCGTTAATTTAACTTCTCTGCTTGCATCTTCAGGCATAGCCGGCAATCCAGTGCACTTCAACGAGAATGGAGATGCCCCAGGCCGCTACGATATCTACCAGTACCAGATAAACAAAACGGCCGAATACAAAATCATCGGCCACTGGACTGACCAGCTTTACCTAAATGTAAGAATGTAGTTTGAAGTTGCATATTTCCTGCTTGCTTGATGGACACACTTTAGAGCAGGGCCACTCAACTTTGGAAAGTTCAGGAGCCACAAAGTAGGCTCTTACTTGCCTCAATTATTTTATAATAATGAGGCGAGTAGAGTATGGCCATCTTTACACCTCAAGAAGCAACATCTGAAGTGGCATATATACCAAGAAAAGGTGTATTAAATCAGACTGTTTAAATCTGCTCAGAGTTAGCATAATTATTGAGCCTTAACTGGCAGCCTTAACTCGGTTAATTAAAACCGAGTCAAAAGAGTAGAGTCTGTAGTTTCATCCGATATGCCATTTACATTTTTTTATTGATTTATCGTGAAATGCCACACTGTTAAACACAGTGACCACTAACGAGGACTATAGGCTCTTTTTCCTTAAAATATCCTATATTCACTGTGCATTATCACATTGAGAATCAATGGATGCATCCAAAAGCTGGAAAATGTTGCTTTCAGAGGCTGTATACAGATTTAGGATGAAAATAAGGCAAATTTTAAACTGTTCTGAGACCAGTGCAGTCAGAAAGTACACTGGAGGTTAAGTCATTCCCTAATTAGGGAGCAAGGGAGCAAGTAGGCATCCTATAGCTTTCCTATGCAGCCAAGTGCATTCACTCCTAATATCCGGTCAAAAGTTCAGTTTCAGGCTGCAGATGATGTTTGGACCACTCAACATGTTTGGCAGACATGGGACAATGGTAATCAGTACATAGATTCAGAATTTTTAATGTAAAATTTTATTTTAACATGGTTGGCAGTGATTGGATGATGCTGGCCATTACTTTGAACAGGAATTAGTTAGGCTTATTTCTGATGTAATGTCTGTATCATCTTAAAAACATTAATAACCAACACTCTTGGAAACATAATAAAATAAAATGATAAAACAAATCTTTCTATAGCTTGGTATTATTTTAAATATCACAACTTAGTCCCACTGTCCACATATGTGGACATACATTTTTAGGTGAACTATTTGGTTTCTTAGGGGCTACTAGTTACAAATCAAAAAAGGGAATGGAGAATGCACACAGCAGTCACGCACGGGTCTTAGGAGGGTATAAAAATAACTATGTCAGGATATAAACCCTGTAGCAATGGCAATTTTTGTCTTTTTTTTTTTTTCCTTTGGGATAATGCAGCAATTTCAATACTTTACAAATGAAAGGTACTTCATCTCATTGGATCATTTTATTTCACATTTGAAACTTGATGGTCATAAATGAAAAGATAATATTCATCATTACAAATGAATAAGTCTGGCATCCGTACAAATCAGCTCCACAATATGCAACATTTTAGTATTACTCAAAACAGTAATACATAAAAAAAAATATTCGATAAGCTGTAATCAAAGCACACCTGTGACCGCACATCACTTGAACTCTATGCACAGTTTTCCTGACCAACCACTTCGCAGTGCTATGGTGATTCTGATTGCCTCTGGACTGCTTTCTGGTTCCGATCTCCATAAAAAGCAATGTAAAAACTACAGAAACAAGCGATTCAGAAGGAGAACTACAACCATTTTAAGGTTTCATGCTCAACTTGGGTAGTTATTGGCTATCATAACAACTGGAAGTAGTGTCAATAAAACTAACCTCGGGCCATTGCTTAATGTCATCTACCCACTCGGGTGAGGCACTGTCAATAGACGGTCTTCACGACTCAGTAAGTTATCGGCACTATGGATTTACATGTTTTTATTTGCCAATTTTTACTAATTTACTATGATGTGAAGTGAGTGAAAACACAAGAGACTGGAAAAAAGGCTTCCTTTGTGAATCATGGAACACTTCCATGTTCAGGAAAAAGGTGGATATAAATGTGGCAAGTTGCAACGTTGCTTAGCAACCGTAAACAACCTGTAGTTACATTGTGGTTACAAATGGGGATGAGTGGTACATTATCACCAAAAATGTTATCTACACTATAAGCACCCCTCTATAACAGTCTGATTGGTGTCTGATTTTTTTTTATATCACGCCGCAGATATACTACCGCAACATAAACAGTATAGCAGAATGTCTACCAGTTGACACATTTCTACTGTCACATGTTATATACCCAACAGTCAATCCACTGTCCTTTTAACATGATTAGAACACATGTTTGTGATGATTATTGATTGTGGTTGCAATAGAGGTGACAACAGATTTACAAGTGCAATAAAAAATGGCTTGAAGGCCACATGTTGAGGATCGTTGTTTTAGAGTATTGCTTATGAATAAGGATTAAAGTCTAGCCTTGAGGAAAACCATTTAAAATCTCTCCTTTCATATTCTCAACGATTAATTTAATGAGTCAGTGAGTGAGAAAATGAAAACACTAATTTGAGGTTTTAAACATTGTTTCTAGTCTCTAGCTAAGATGAATGATAAATAGGGATTGTTTTTCATTTCAGATGCGGGCAATGCAATGGCCAGGTGGGGGGAAGCAGGTGCCATCATCTATTTGCAGTCAGCCCTGCAAACCAGGATGGCGCAAGAAAATCGTTAAGGGCATTTCCTGTTGCTGGCACTGCGAACGTTGCGATGGGTACCAGTACCAAGCAGACCTCTACAGCTGCAAGATGTGCCGCTTTGATTTGAGACCCAACAAGAACCACACAGGTTGCCAGCCTATCCCTATTGTGAAGCTGGAGTGGAGCTCACCTTGGGCAGTCATACCTGTCCTAATCGCCATTCTTGGCATCATAGCCACGCTTTTTGTGGTGGTCACCTTCATCCGCTACAATGACACGCCAATTGTCAAGGCATCCGGCCGAGAGCTTAGCTATGTCCTGCTCACAGGCATATTTCTTTGTTATGCTACCACTTTCCTTATGATCTCCACCCCAGATGTTGGGATTTGCTCACTGCGGCGAATTTTCCTAGGGCTCGGAATGAGTATCAGCTATGCGGCGTTACTTACCAAAACCAACCGGATTTATCGGATTTTTGAGCAGGGGAAAATGATGGTCAGCGCACCACGATTCATCAGTCCAGCTTCACAGTTGGTAATCACCTTTAGCCTGATCTCAGTTCAGCTCCTAGGGGTGTGCATCTGGTTCATAGTAGACCCTTCCCAAGCTCTCATTGACTATGAGGATCAACGCACGGCAGATCCCGAGATGGCTCGCGGAGTTCTAAAGTGTGACATATCAGATTTGTCGCTCATCTGCCTTTTGGGATACAGCATGTTACTGATGGTCACGTGCACGGTGTACGCCATCAAGACACGAGGGGTTCCTGAGACCTTCAACGAGGCCAAGCCCATCGGCTTCACCATGTACACCACCTGCATCATCTGGCTCGCCTTCATCCCCATCTTCTTTGGGACATCGCAGTCAACGGAAAAGGTAAGAGGAGATGGGTAAACGCAACTTGTTCAAGACTCTGTAAATCACACGTTTTAAAGTAATGACAGCATTTACAGCCTCGGCTTACTACACAAATGCCATTCAGCTGGGTTCATTTTCAGCAAGAAACAAACCAGCGGGAACAAATTGACATGTTCATTTGGTTTTCAGATCAAACAGAGCAGCAAAACAGTTTTTTCAAAGAGAAATTGAGAATCATGAGGTATGGTGCACTGCAGAAATTAATTCACGTGGCTTCTTTAGAATAATTTGAAAAGAACATGTACGACTTGGAAAACAAAGGCACTCTCTTCTGCCCATCCAGTTCTATGCTCTCAAAGATAAAAGAGACTTTGAATATAGCTAGGAGATTGAGCATCAGCTTTTTGTAGATGATGTAATCAATTGACAAGTAGCACCAACACACATAGAATACCAAACTAATGAAAAAATCTCTCCCCATTAGTTTCAAGGCTGAATTATATACGTACCTTCCCTCACATTGACTGCATTACTCATCTCAATAAGAAAACTGGGAACTTCTGTTTATGAGGTTTAAGATAAGGCATTTCTTCTTTTTCAAATTGAGTTTTATTTAATTAGTGTCTCCCTTAGCAAAGCCTTGAACAAGCAAATTCAGCAATTTGAGTATTGTTATACTTGTTGGTGGGGAGCCATTATTGCTAATGCCAGTGTGCCTTTTTAACTTCAGTTTGAATGATTCATTCAGATATAAGATTGTAGGAACTAACTTAGGTAATTGCATGTTGCAATAGACTTTGCTCTGCCTACACCAATCACAAAAAAAAAAAAGAAAAATTCTGCTGTGCAGAGAATAGAGCTACGGAGGTAAATGCAATAAGTGTATCACATGATATTTCTTTGTCTCTTCTTCCTGTCTCCTTGCCCAGACACCTGCCTTTTGCTCTACAATTTACTAGGGATTCGTCTTCCTTTTCTAGGAATTAATTGCACCTGCTGACAGTGTCGTTTATTTGTGTGTGCTGTTTGCATTGTTTTATTTAATGATAATGTGATGAATTACAACTGCTATCAGTGCTGCCGAGTAACAAACCAGAAGTTGCAATGCTACTAACTTAAAAACATTTTTCAGTAGCGTGACAGTAGTTCACAACAGTGCTTTTACAGTAACAATCTACTTTTTCCAAAAAAGTAGCGATGTAGTTTCATAAAACTGTCCAAAAGGTTTTAGTGAATTGTTCACTCAGACAGTTCAGGTAAATAAACAATCCACTTATAAGAAGTGTTCGGAAGTCCAGTTCTATCAGAAAAGAATCAGGATTATTGGGATTAATACAAACATAGAATACTGTATCATTAGGCGTAAGCCCCGTCCTAAGGTTCAGCACTCTGATACTTGCTTGAACCGTTGGTTCCATCTGAAGCAGAGATGGCAGGAGAGCGGATCTTACCCCCTGTCCAGGACAGGACCTAAACTGGTGGTGATGGGGTGGAGGGGGATGAAAACAACGGAAGTATGCCAAAATGAGAAACACCTGAGCGGGTTTATTAAGCAGAGGTTGTATTGTGATTGGATGAGATGCCTGATGGAATGAATTCCAAGATCTTCCTGCTAGAACTACATTTACACTTAAATTTCATTTTAGTGAATCTGTTTGTTTGGATGGTTGATGTAAATGAACGAGTTCAAATGAATTAATCATTGTTTCAAGTTAATTTGTCTTTTTATTTTTTTAAGCAGAACATTTCTGGAAAATTTTATAGATGTATGTTCAGTGTTCAATTTACTATTAGTTGTATTTATGTTCAATTTAATATAAACCAAATTGAGATCTTCATTGTTGTTGTGCCAGGTAAAGTTCTGATTTAAATGATATAGTCTGATTATTTATTCTAAAAATATATATAAAAAAAGATTTTCTTTAATAACTTAAATGTAGTTAGCTACTTTTTGTTAGTAGCTTGTAGTGTAACTAATTACTTTTTTAAGAGAGTATCTTGACTGTAGTTTATCTACTTTAAGTTATGAGGAGCTTGTAGCTTGGGAGGCTACAGTTTCAAAGTAGCTCCCCCAACACTGGCTGCCATGATCAATAGAAAATGTACACAAACATCTCTTTAAAACAAAATTCAGTTTGTTGTTGGCAGTAATAGCATAAATAAATTATGCAAACAAATAGCACTTTGTGAAAAGGCTTGTGAATCCATAATAAGTGTAACTTATATAGAAATGAGGTGCGTGTTTGCACTGAAAAGAAGGACAATGACTTATTATAATTAAGTGCATTTAGCACCTGGTCAAACTGGATTGCAGGTGGTTAGTGAATAAGACGCAGGTGTTTGCACTAAAATACTACATGCAAAAGTGTTGCAACTGTTTAGTGAATTCCCCCCTGTATAACTTATAAAGATCTGATGCCACTGCAACCTGGCAAAATGTGACAAATCCAATGATTATTTAATCTAACTTCCAGAAGTTGCATAAAATCAGGCGATAACATTACAGCTAGATATATCAAGAAAGTAGATTCCAGTTTCGTGAGTTATATGCATCAGAAGGTCAGCCAACAGACTGTAGGTGTGCCATCTGAGACCACGTATCACATGACCTTTCTTCATCTGTTCTTCCCTAGCCCCCTGCCTTTTTATCTGCTCTCACTCCAAGCCTAGCAAACCCCTGAAGGTGTAATCTGGGCTGGACATTCATTCTGCTCTGTGCTTCAGAGAAATTATGGGTAGAGGCAAGATACTGTTTTAGCAATTAGTTTTTTGTGCTGAAAAAAAAATATGCATCATATGACAAATTCCCACTACTCTGTGTGTGCAACAAATGCTGCTTTTGGGGGGAAATTAACATATCAAAACAAGAGTAACTCACAATCATCCAGACTGGCAAGCACAATAAAGCCTGGTGAGTCAGAGATGACATGTCTTTTTGGAGCAATTAAATGCCTCACTTCCTCTTGGCCTGTGATTTACCTTATCTTTTTGCCCGTGCACTTGTCAGATGATTTCTGCCAGACGCCTCATCAGCATGCGGGCTCCATCAGCTGTTTGTCATCTTATGTCAAAGTGAATAATGAATGTCTTTGGAGGCTTTCTGGATCATATGAATGTGGGCAGCTGGTCTCGTCCCTACAGAGTTTCATCTGCCTGTCAAATGATTAATCAGGAGGTCATCTTATTGTGGTTTAACCAAAAGATTTCTAAATGAGCCAGTCTGGCAGGTAGGTCTCATTGTGGTCTAAAATCTTCAGTATGCTTCCTTCCTATCTGCATTTTTAGAAGGATCCAGATGGATTTTTGATTGCTTTGTTGGATAAACTTGAATGCAAGCCCAAAATTGACCACTGAATATAATCTCCTACTTATCTATACAAAAATTGTTTAGTTAAAGGTAAAGAGTGTAAAATCTGTGCCATTAGTGTCACCAAACAGAATTGCAAAAAATAAGGATTGTATTCAAAAATGTTTCCCAAACAGTCCTGCGTCTGCTATTATATACCTACAGTATAGACACAACCCAAACACACGGCATTGACTGTTATGTTGTGCTCAACAGGATGCTAAAACAAAATAGAGCAAATTTAAAAGTGCCACAGCTTTTACCCTCTTTGGGGAAATCAGCTAACTAATGGCTTACTTATAGATGACTCGGCACATTAAGCTGGGATAGGGCATCTTGATATTCCCCAAAGGTATCCCCTGGGTCAAATCCCTCTTGATTTGCCATTATTGCTGTAGCCATTACTACATTAACATTAACTTGCTTAAAGCTGCTGCGCTAAGTATTGGCAAGAGTTTAGATTGTTAGGTAATGCGGTCAATGCCTAAATAGCTGTTTGGCTATTGGTTAACATTAACCAGTCGAAAAGAAAAGTCATTTCAAAGGCAGAGCAAGATTTTACATTTTGATGAAAGAATATGAAGACAAATGTTTTTTTTATTTATTTTTTTTTTATGTGCATCGATGAATCGTGCACAATAAGACAAGAAATGTGCATTTAGAAAGTAAATGAGGTCTATGTTTATTTCATTTTTACTTTCAAATGTTTGAAGGCCCCAAATTTCTAAGCAAACTACAAACTGATGCTGGGCATAAAATATAAAATAAAAAAAAATATCATGTTGGTTTGGTGGAAGCTTGATAATATCTTAAGTCAGGCTTCCCACCTTACATAGACTGTTATTTGTATGCCTCACCTCCCACCAAAACTGAAAGCTATCATTATGGTGCCATCATGTCATTAGGGTTCACTTGCAGGGGCTGTTTTCCTTTGTGATGCGGACAGAGTAATCACTGATCTCATCTAAGGGAGGTCAACATCTCTTATTTACATACAGGTGTGTGTCAGCAATGTGACAGGTCTGGCAGAGGGGGGTCCCGACCCCTGTTAAATGTAGGTTTCTTTGACATTCACGTTTTTGAACTCTTTCAGTGTGTCACTCATTTGCAAGCACCTATATAAACACCTGCCTTTTTTATCAAAATTTTTTCTAAAACATGAAAAATATAAACAATTTAACCCTTCTATAAAGAAAAAAAGGCTGGAAGAATTTAAGCTTAAAAATGTTCTGGGTTCAACAAAAGACTCTTTTGACAGCATTTCTAGCAAAATATTGATTACCACAGAAAATAATTTCTCAGCCCTCAGTTATTTTTTAGTTTCCACACTGTAACTTCGACAACAGTGTGTCGGAAGTTATGCTTATGAAATTGGTCTGCGCTCACTAAAAATTAAATCACTGCCTCCCAGTGACCGAAGGTAGAAGTGTTGTTGAATGTATGGGTGTGTGTGAGCTCCAATTTTCCAAATAAAATGTCCACAGCATATCACTAAAACAGTCAGCAAACTCTTTTTATATTTTTAGTGTTGTATTTTTAGTTGTAAATGATGTAATACAGTCAACAGGAATGCATATTTTATTAACTCTACCCCAACCCAAACCCCAACCCTAAACCCAACCAACAATGGAGTAAAAATTTAATTTTATAGCGAAAATGCAACCTCCGAATCGCACTCAGCATGATTAAAGTGAACATGATTACTTCCTGGTTCCCACGGGACCAGAACCCGTGTTCCTGAGGTTGCTTGTGTCACCGGTCCTATTCGAAACTTGGGATTTGACTGGGAGTCGGACGCACTAGCAAGGAGGCTATAAAAGCCATGACCTCTAGCCACGGTCACTCTTAAGGCCAGGAGAGTGAGGTTTACACACTGCACAGCTATCACATACCAGCTGTCTACTGTTACACTTACCCCCCTAAACCTCACTCCCATCCGGGTCATGGCACCAGTGTCACTGGTCCTACTTAATCCGCACTAAGCAGGATTTGAACTGGCGATCCCCTTCATGGGTGTTGGACACGCTGGCAAGGAGGCTATAAAAGCCATGGCCACTAGCCTCGGTTTATAGTGAGTCTCTTAAGGCCAGGAGAGAGAGGTTTACACCCTGCACAGCTATCACATACCAGCTGGCTACCGTTACACTTGTGCAATGCTCAGTAGTGCTTGAGGGAAATGTCCAGTCTTTCATCTTCAATGTCAAGACTGTGTTGGGAATGCCAGTAAATTCCACATGATACATGCAAGGATACCAGAAAGGGTCTGTCTACATGGAGCAAACTCAGAGGAATTATATGCATAACACCTAGAAAAGTAGTTCCACCTTAAAAAGGACGATTTCGACTTTGTTGACCTTACAGCTCAAATAATAAATGCAGTTAATTCATGTATTCTAAGTGCATAAACAAAAATCTTAACTTCTACAAATTTCTCATTTTAAACACCCTAGAAACTTCCATGTTACCTCAGTTCAATTTATAAATAACTTTCAGCAGCAATTGACATTATGCCAAAAAGTTTGTCAATTGAGCGTATCTTGTACTTCACCTTGAACATTTCTTAAATATTAAAAATTTAGGTTCTAATGTGAAGTATAAAAGTTTTACACCATGTGGCACAAAATGGAATTTCCTAAATTATTTATGTCTCCAAACACGTAACCCAAACAATGGTAATGTCTTGCCTCTCGCCTTCCATTGTTGAGATACAGATAGTCCCTCCCCAAACTCACACCACTGGTTAAGCCACTGTTGCTATGTCGAGTTGCTCAAACAGAGCAATGTTGTGAAAGTGCCACGGAGCCACAGTGTTTACACCCTCCGAGAAATTAACCAACGAATGACTTACTTATACTTGTCTCTGTGCATTAAAATGAGATAGGAGAAAGACTTTTAACATAACATCATGTAGTATTCATTACCACATTCTGAAATGACCTGAATGCATGCAAACTATTAAGTCCCAGTTTTTATATGGGACATACCAATTTTTATTCCACCAAGCCCTGCTTTGATTGGACAAAATACTTCATTAAACACATGTTTTTTTTTTTTTTTGTGTATGCAGAGCAACAGTATACCAACAGTTATAGCATATAAAATTATCTTAATGTGCAATATGCATTGTTCATTTGAATGACAAATATTCACATCTCTTTTAGCACAGTTTTCAAGAGTAATGCTTTTAACATCAGACCTACTTCTTGTTTAAAAAGCTTCTGATGATAACATAAGACCTACTTCACATTTAAAAAGCTACTGGAAGACAAAAAAATAAAATAATAATTCTCGATCCCAAGACAGTTTGGTAGCACCAGCTGACGATGTGGCAGAATCAGTTGTTGTATTATTAAAGTCGATGTGTTTCGGTGTATGTTTTTATCAAGCCACCCATTTATATGTGGGAGTGCAATAAGATGGGCCTTTGTTACTTTTAGCTTCAATTCGAGGACAAAAAAGTGGAACACTTTATGTGTTGAGACAACAAGAGACAGTCTCGGAGGACTAACCTTGATTCACTGTCTAGTTCCCATCTAAGTATTTCTCACAAGCCTCATTAGATTGCAGGTGTGATGTCTGCACATACATAACTTGAGACAGAGGCATTATGAGATAGAAGTATGAATTGTGTCGTCTGTGCCATTAAATGCTCATTTGACTGTAATTGCAACTTCAGGTTTTTACAAGATTGGTGAAACTTTTTGATGTATACAGTAATGGTAATAATTTTTGACTGCTTTAATCACTGTGGACCAGTCACTTGCCTACCAGGTAGACTAATTTTTTTAAACCTCTACAACAGATTTGTTTGGTTAAGAAACAGTGCAGCCAAAAATGAAAATTGTCAATATTTACTCCCCTTAAATTTGAGAGTGTAGTCACAGTTCTGGTGATTATGGATAAACATTTTTAAATTTAACTTTATTTACTTCTTTCGGAGCCATGGTCTAGCAGTTGCGTGTTTCCAACATATTAAGATTTTGCAGGCGAAATAAGTTCTTCTCCCTATCATATCCTGTCTTATAAAATAATTTGATTCTCACATTTTAATACAATTCAAATGGTACATGGCTGGCTATGTGTGGTTGCCAGGGCTTTACTATGCAGTTGCTAAGGTGTGACTGTATGTTGTTTGCAGGGGTCTTCTAGTTGGTTGCTGTGTGATTGCTTACTAGGCCAAGTCAAATGATCCCATCCCTTGAGACTCAATGACATTTTGTTCTTTAGATATAGCTCAACTTTAAGAAATAAAGGGATAGTATGCCCAAATATGGAAATTGCGTCATCATTTACTCACACGTTTTGTTCCAAACTCCTGTGACTTTCTTCAGTGGAAAACAAAGAGACATTTTAGAGATAATGACAGCCTCAGTCCTCATTCACTTTCATTGCATGGAAAAAGGATGCAATGGTGACTGAGACTAACATATTGCCTAACATCTCCATCTGTATTCCACAGAAGAAAGTCATAGGGGTTTTGAATAGCATGGGGTTAAGTAAATGATGACAGAATTGTAATTTTTGGTGAACTATCCCTTTATATAAAGTGTTCAAGAGCATATTAGTTGCCACTGCGTATTGCTTTGATATCGAGTATCATGAAATTTCTTTGGAATTGGTATCAATTACTGACATTTTGCCATCGTAACAGCACTAGGCCTATAACTACTATATGACACCAGCATATTTGAATGGCTCAGTCACTTAGGATTGCTCAGTGGCCAGTGCTGGGTGGTAGCCATCTGTCTTTCCATCCAGAAGATCCCCAGCACAGCTGATGTGGTCCTAACCCTTCCTGTCTGCTTGTGCTGAGGCTGCTCTCAAGCGAGTCCCTCTGGATGCAGATCACAGCAGTGAGTCACACTTAATCACAGCACACAGAGGAGCCAGCGCCTAGGTCACGTCTGCCTGAGCCAAAACACAAAACAGCATTCGAAAGCAACAGCAGGGGGCTCGCAGCAGTACCATGGAGTGCCTGGAGCCATGTGTGTCAGTGAAAACATGTCATAAACAAGTGGTCAGTTAAAAATAATCAAGAGAACCCTACCATTATTCAAGCAATAATGCCTTTGATGCATTGGACATGTTGAGTCACAAGGTTATGATTCTATTCACCATTGAGGTTTGACATATTGACTGTGTCATTGAGATCAGGGGTATATTTTATCAACAAGCCCTCATGAAATTAAGGTCCCAGGTTGGTGAACGAGTACTTCAGGCAATCATGGCTTTGTTCGGTTACAAGAATAGTTCACCCAAAAATGTAATCTCTGTCATTGTTTACTCTCCCTTTTGTTGTTCCAAACCGGTATGGTGGTGTTTTTCTGTGGAACATAAAAGGAGAATTTTTGATGAATCTTCCTGCAGATAATTTCTGTACGACAGTTTATAGTGTCACAGCTATCAAGCTCCAAAAAGCACTAGGGGAAGAGCCAAAAAAAAAGTACTCAATATGACTTGTGTGAGTCTTCTGAGCCTTCTGAAGCCATATGATAGCGTTGACTGACATGGTCACTACACTGAAAAAGATCTTATAACACTTATGAATAAACCTGAACACACTGGGATAGAAATTCTGAAACTTTTTTACTTCAAGGCCCTCCATTTTCAAAAACAATGTTCCTCTACAGGGTCACAGGAACATTTCTCATGCTCTGGAACACAAATCAGCGCTAATGGTCGTTTCAGCTGTATACTGAACACAGTTGTACATGACTATGTGCTTCAATTTGCTAGGCATCCGCCTAGCTTTAATGACAGCAGAGGTCCAACAGCATTTGATTCCAGGAGCTGGTAGAGCTCTCCCATGGGAAATTAATGCGAGGAGAGATCTGCTCTTGCAAGCCCAAAGCAGGAACTAGCATCCCCAGCCGGAGCTGTAGAGACTACATGTCTGGCCCCTGAATGGGGCTTGTTTGGCACAATAGGGATGTCGCAGTCTGCACTCGACACCATACTACAGGCCAGGGCCCCCTCAATGAGGCAGCTGTATGCCTTAAAATAGCTGACTGTTGTTCCTTCTGTGGTGAGGACCCAGCGAGTTGCCCAATGCAGATGATACTCTACTTCTTGCAAGAGCGCTTGGATGCAGGACTTACTCCATCCATGCTTAAAACATACGTTGCTGCCATACTGAATGGCCATGACTCGTTGGGTTAGTTTGTCTGTGGGCAAACACCCTCTGGTCAGTAAATTTTTACATGGTGCAAGACGGCTGAGACCCTCTTGCCCAGCTACTGTCCCAGTCTGGGACTTAGCACTGATATTAAACGCGCTTACGGGTTCCCTGTTTCATCCATTTGAGGCGGTAAGCTTATGCATACTCTCTTTTAAGACTGTGCTGCTACTTGCTTTGGCATTAGTCAAATATGCTGGGGATCTTTTCTGACCTTTTCGTTCAAAGACTCTTGTTTATAGCTAAGATCTGGCCTATCAAAAGCCGTTTTTAAGCCCAGAGAGGGTTATGTGCCCAAAGTGCTGGCCAGCCCAAGGGCTCGGGTTTTTACCCTGCAAGCGTTCTCTCCTCCTTCCATTGAGTCGGGTGAGGTTAAGAGACTGTAAATGCTTTACCATGTGAGGGCATAAAGCATATACATTGGCCGAAAGAGTCAATTCAGGCTGCCTGAACAGCTCTTTGTATGCTTTGGAGGCCGTTCAAAGAGTTTGGCCATCTCCAAGCAGATAATTTCCCACTGGATTGTGGAGGTCATTGCGCTCGCTGATGAGTCACAAGTCATACAGTGTCCCATTGGTGTTAGGGCTCATTCTACCAGGAACATAGCCTCCTCTTGGTCATGGGCAATGGGCATGTTCTTAGAATAAATCTGTCTGGCTGCAGGCTGGGCTTCCCCTGACACCTTTGCCAGGTTTTATAACTTGAATGTTTCCTTCCTCCCTTCCCAGGTTTTGGGTGCAAAGGATTGATATATATCCATGTTTCACTACACTGTTGGCTAGTGTCATGGCATTATATTCAGGGTCTATAACCATTTTTATCTCTTTTCTTCCCACTATGTGCGAAGAAGAGCTTTTTGTGATGTTTCACTACCTTGGATGGCTAGTGTCATTGCTTATGTTGACAGACTGGTTTAACCATGTTATCCTCATATTCCTTCCTATTTTTCTTAATGAAGTGGAGGTCATTTCAATGTTTTTTGCTACCGTATTGGCTAGGGTAGTACATTTGTAGGAGGCATTGTCACATGCATGTGAAACAGTAGCACAGTGTTATCATATACGGCTCCCATAGCATCAGCTACTGACGCAGCATCGAAGTGACAAACTTGGAAGTGAATGTCTCGGTTACTGATGTAACCTTGGTTCCCTAAAAGGAGGGAACGAGATGCTGTGTAGCTTTGCAGCACCACTGATTTTTCACTGTTAAGGGACTGAGAGATGTGCTCTCCTCCCTTCAGTCGAAAAATTCTGATGATGTGGCGTTGTGCCCCAGCTGATATGCACGCGATACACACACATAAGTGTGGGGTAACAACCGGGGTTGCAGCAGCAGCACAAAGTTTAACACACTCTTCGTACTGCAGTTTATGTTTGCTATCTAAAAAATCCCACACTGCACTGTAAAAACCAGGGAGCATCGTGGCTCAATATGTTCCCTTACCGGAAACGTCCTCCTGTCTTCTGAAGTCTCTTATGTCATTAGATGATGACCACAAATGTAAAAGTATGAAGTCCAAGCATTCATTTCTCTTAAAAAGAGATACTGTTTCTAATGTCTTTCATTCATAAGTACCATGAAAGTGAAACAATCTTTTAAATATTTTTAATAATAAGTTGTTAAAAGAATTTTTAAAATACACTCCTTTATATTTTTATTTCTTTATGCCATTTATCTGTTATAACAGACCTTTTTCACAGACTGAGATGACACATTCCCACCTTATCAGTGTAAATCTTTTTTATATTATACATTTTTAAAATATTGAGTGTAAATTTAAAACATTATGCTTTGTGTTATATTACCCTGGAATTAGTTGACATTTTTTTTTATTACCACAACTGTGAGTGGGTTTCTATTACAGCTGCTGAGAGAGAGTCTTAATCCACCGCTCTCTATTTTTTTCCTCTTCTGTAAAGTCATTCAAATGTAATAGTGGGTTTTTTCTTTTGGTCGTGGAGCAAATGGGTAAGTGAAAATAATATTTGCTGTGATTTCCCATTCACTCCCATTCACTGCTGTCGAAATTTACCCTGCAAACATTTACTTCTGCGTTCCAAAACCCGGAGTGTGAAAAAGGTCTATAACACGATGAATGATAGTGTCATTTATACAGCGATGGGGCTGATTAATAACAGCTGTGCTACAATGCGCGAGCTCGTTAACGTGTCGTGGGTGACTGAGTCATAAGTGTCCCAATGTTCAGTGGCTCAGTACCCTTACCAGTGCCCGAATTCGTGTTCACGATATACTGATTCACTACATAGGGAGCTGATTAAGTTAATTGAGTTTTCTTCAGCAGTGTGGACCAGCACTGTGTCTCCGTCCATGTTGCAGGAGAACTTGTGAGTGAGTGGGGCCGGGTTTGCGTGCAGACGCAGAGGGAGAGTGGGGGTGGGGTTGCGCGGAGAGTGTGAGAGTGGAGAGATGCAAACACTGGCACGGCTTTATGGAAGAAACGGGTTATGTAATGCAATATTAAATATAAACGGTACTGTCTCATCCTATATCTCGTTTGAAAATATATCGATATATCTTTAAAAGTCGATATATCCGCCCAGCCCTACCAATATGTAAGTGGCATGATTTAATAGGGTTTTAGAGATTTGTACTTCTGAGAGGAGCTCCCACGCATCAGCTACTGACACAGCGTCTCGTTCCCGCCTTTCAGGGAACCAAGGTTACATCAGAGGTTTCCGAGATGCTTTGTAACTTTTTTATTAACAGAAACTTGTGCGTCAGTAGATTTAAAAAAATAAGAGTGATACATTTTGTGATTCCAGAAGTTCTGAGGAGCGTATGCTCTTCAATTAAAGCAGCAGTTGTTGTAGGGAGTTGCTGAATTACACTAAGAAATATGATGTCATGTTGTACATCTTGTTTTTAGTGGTTTTTAACATTTTAATAAGTTATATTATAAATATTACTTATTTTAAATAATTTTTAATAATTTTAAGTCATCTTGCGACTCAAATGGAAGTTTGTTGAGGTCCCCTAGTGGGCACCGGCCCCCAAGTTAAGAACCACTGCATTAGGCTACACCAACAGAACGAATTGTAAGGGTAAGATCAGGTAGAAATAGATTCCTTAAGGTAACAATTGCAAGTTACAACTTTTTACCATGTATAAAGTGTGATTGTATAACAAGAACTGTGTAAAGATTCATAAAAAAAATTTCCATTTATGTTCAACAGTAAATATAACAGAATATGTAGGTGGAACAACATGATGACATATTTATTTATTTATTTGTTTGTTTCTGGGTAAATTATTAACCTTAATTACAATGTCTATGTTCTGTTTTTGTATTTTGTTTTGCAGATGTACATACAAACAACCACACTGACCATCTCAGTGAGTCTGAGTGCGTCTGTGTCTCTTGGGATGCTCTACATGCCGAAAGTTTATGTGGTGCTCTTCCACCCGGAGCAGAATGTGGCCAAGCGGAGCACTCGCAGTCTGAAAGCTGTAGTTACTGCTGCTACCATGTCTAACAAGTTCAACCCCAAAGCCAGCCTGAGGCCCAACGGAGAAGCCAAGTCTGAGCTGTGTGAGAACCTGGAAACTCAGGGTGAGCATAGCTGGGAATAAACTCTTTATAGTTATTGACACATACTTTTATGAAGTCATAAACTGGTAAATGTAATCCTTAAAAATTACATTTCTCCATTATTGCCTAGCACTTAAATGTAACTGAATCTGTAGACAGCAAAAAGACAAAACAACAGGTTATGCTTCAGCAATCTGGTGTAGGGAATCGCAAGAAATTTAATGAGTCTTGTTGTGATTACGACTTAATGATTCTGGTTCCTTAATGATTCCAATAATGATTATTGTAGTGTTTTTGAGGAAGACATATTTGGAAATAACACATTTAATTCTTATAGGATTTACTGCCCTCGGCTGCCTGTTACCAAATGATGAGATCATTTCAGATTTGAACAGAATAGATCAAATTTTAAGAGATTTTTTTATACTGTATATATATTTAAAAAGTGAACACACCTTTTGTAAAAAATAAATAAATAAATTATATATATATATATATATATATAATCTGATTGGACAAGAGACATTCCATGAGTGCTGATGTCTCAGAACAGCAGTATTCAGACACTTCACTGTTTGTATCACTCTGCTTGTGTTTGCGGCTTTCTAAACTAAAGTGTAAGAGCAACGCTGATGTGTAAAAGAGCTCTGGGTGCATCTCTTTTCATCTATCCTTGTGACGTTAAAGATTTTAGCCAGTAGGTGGTGACGAAAAGACAATTTTTCTGTGTTAGGAGCAATGAACTGACATTCATTTGAGTCCGTGCTGCCAGTCAGCGAGCGGTTTCTTTGAAGTCATCGGCAATTGCCTCTTACTCCATGATCGCTCGGAATACTACTAGACAAAAGCTGGGAAATAAAGTTAAACTGCTTCAGCATTAAGGCTTATCAAAGCTGAGAGACAAAACAGACAAAGTAATCACACATACATAAGGTGCTTACCTACCGGAGTTTCTGCATTGGGAGCAGAATGCAGATGTAAACATTCAACATGGCAGAGGAGAGAACGAACCTGCTACCATGAAATACTCAGAGAGGACCCCACTCGTATGGCTATTTTTACACAGAGAAAATAAGATGTATTTGACCAAAATTACATTATCTACAGCAAGCTGACTAACACTAAATATGAGGAATATGAGTTAAACAGCTTTAGCTTTACTGTTCATCTCTGCTTGGGAGGCACGACAGACGAAGGTAATCACATGCAGTCAATCACACTCTCTCTCTCTCTCTCAAACACACACACACAAACACCCACACACATCCTTGTTTCTCCAATAACTTGTTAGAAACAGCCAGGCCGTCATTACTAGTTCTAAAGTGGCAGGATTGTATTGGGCACATCTTTTGAACTAGCAAAGGCAGATCCTGATCAGTGGCGTAAGAAAGTAGTTCCATGCACAAATGCATTTTCTTTTTTTTTTTTTTGACAGTCCTTAGTTTTTCCTCATTGTTTTATTTACTTGTTCGTTGAACTGTTGTATATAAGCAATATCACACTCGCATTCATGCTGTATGACCCTAAATCAGCACGGTGCTGATTTAGGGCCATACAGCATGATTGCGAGTGTGATAATTCTTATATACAACAGTTCAACAGAAAAACTAAGGAATGTCACAAAAAAACGCAGTTGTGCATGGAACTACTTTCTTACGTGACGGATCAGAATCTGCCGTTGCTAGTTGCAAAAGATGCGCACAAGCCTCCCTTACTAATTCGAAAATGTCACTTTAGAACTAGTAACGATGGCCTTGGCTGTTTCTAATAAGTTATTGGAGAAACAAGGATGTGTGTGTGTGTGTGTGTGTGTGTGTGTGTGTGTGTGTGTGTGTGTGTGTGCATGTGTATGTGTGTTTGAGAGATAGAGAGAGGTTGAGCATGTGCTATTACCTGTGTCTGTCTGTCACGACTGTCAAGCAGACATAATGTAGTGTGTTACTCATCTTCCTGAAGATAATGTCATTTTGGTCAAATACATCCTATTTTCTCTGTGTAAAAATAGCCATCTGAGTGGGGGTATTCTTCCCTATTTCGCGGTAGCTGGTGCGCAAGAGTCATTCACTACAGAAACCGTTTTCTCCGCTGTCATGTAGAATTTTACATCTTCTCCAATGTGGAAACTCTTTGTGTTTGTGTGATTAATCAGTCTGTTGTGTCTCTCCACTGTGATAGGTCTTAATGCTGAAGCTGTAGTGTAGTAGTAATCCAATCATCATGGAGTGTATTATATTAAATATTAAAAAATATTTATTTTCTGTTAATATCACTGTGCTGTGGCTTAATTTTGTTGTGTTGCGTCTTATTTCCATTGTGTTTTGGCTTTATTTTGTTTGTTTATTTTGGCTTATTTCTTATTTACATTGCTAATTTGGTTGTGTTGTGCACTTCTCAGCCACCATAGGAACCAGTTCTGAATCAGAACCAGTGCTCGGTTCCTAATCCTGTTGTAAACGTTTATGGGTCTAAATACAGATGTTTGAGATGGCTTTTTGTTTTAATGTTGGACTCAGTAAAAACATTTAATGGCCTAATCATTATTCTCACATTCCAAATGGTTTTTATGTTGATTTTCAAGATGCTGGAATCTAACAGTTTGGCAACAGATGTGGGCGATGCAATTTGATTTTCAAATTATCAAGAGGCAGATCAGTTGAATAGGTAGAACAGTGCTTAGAGAAACCCATCTCCTGCTTATTTGAATATAAATAAAACACAGCAGTTGACAAACAAGCTTTGTAAAACTTCCTTAAATAAAGGCCTGCTGCCTCAGCAGAAATAACGTACATTCTAAAGCACACACACTCTTGTAGCCTCCATCTTGAAAGATAAGCGAAATGATGCAACCCATGTAGCATAATTAAACCATTAGGCATGTACTTCAATGGCAATTGAGAAGTACTTTTAAGTATGTAGTAAGACAGTATGCCTGTTTTGAAAAGACTTGTGTCTCTGTAGAACAAAAATGGGTTTCCCAATCAGTGGGCGTTTTCAAATCGGTATGGGCGTATTTCAACCGCTTTACACGATTTGCCTAATACATTGAGATACCATAATTTCATTGAATAGTTGAGGAATGCCAGTCCTGGTTTGGAAACGGCCACTGATTACTACATTGAGATTCCCTTCTTTAATTGGATAGTTGAAAAATGCCCATCCTGGTTTGAAAACGCCCACAGATTGGGAAACGGCCATTATTGTTCCGCAAAGACCTGTACTTGGCTTTGGAACACAGGCTATGTTTGGAATGGAATACTAGCTTACTTCCTGTTGAATTCTGCGTAATATACATTGTTTACTGTTTGGTTTTTTTATGTTTAGTGAAACAGTTGGTAATTTATCATGTTGCATGTAAGTGATGTCCAGCTATAATCTTGGAAATACAAAACTATTGTTTTCCACTTTTTAATTACATTTTTGTGTAAAATATGTTTTTAAATGGCAGAAATAGGAAATGCAGTGTGGTAGAATGCCATGGCACATTGTCAAGTCAGGCACATTGCATTGTTGAATGCCGTATTCCATGCAGTGTGCTGCATACTGCATTTATACATTGCATTGTATACTGCACATTTTGGCAAATGTAGTACTGTAGGTCATCCAGGTATTCTATGCATACAGAAAATGTTCATACTGTGTACAGTATACATACTTTATGCTGCAGAATTAGTAAGACAAGTATGTTAGTAAACTGTTCCAACCATAGCCCCAAACTTCACACTTTGAAAATGGTTTGCTAAAGTTGCCTAAATGGTGTACTATTTCCAGTGGATTTTTAAAGTACTATGATTTGGGATGCACTAATTATTTTCTTAAGTGCATAAGCGCATAGACCAACAATTAAAAAAAGAGAAGAGGGATGTAGGTCAATAATAGGGTTATGTTTGATGATGTGAAAATAAAACAAACAATATTTTCACTTTTAAAGCCACTTTTTTATTGTCTAAATGCTTTACTTGTCTGTTGCCACAATATAATGTAATATATTTGAATTATCTGAATTATAGTAGTTATTTCGGAGTGACTATTTACATTAGGTGTAAATAGCACCTGCCATATAGTGTGGCTATTTGCACTCCAATATTCTGGTGGAAATACAGAAATTGAGGACAAACTGCACCCCTATGTTGCTGTATTGGCATGGGCTGTGATGACGGTGTGAATGTGCTTTTCTCGTGCGGACGACCCGGGTTCAATTCTGCCTTTAGTCCCACTTTTTCCCATCCTGTTTCCTGTCTCCACTCTTAATAGTTCCTTTAATTGTACTTATAATAATAACTAAACATGAATATAGAGGCTGGTTTCCTTGCATTAATTTGGTCACAGTGAAGGTTTGGGAGTTGATAGAAAGGTTTGATCTGAGTAAAATTAACCATGGTCTTACTATAGTAACATTGTAACCATGTTTTTTGGCAGAACCATAGTTTTAATGCAGTTAACCATGGTGGTACTACAGAAATATGGTGTCTATATAGTAACCATGTTTAATTTTGTGGTTACTATGATTTTACTACAAAATACCATGGTGATACTCTGGTTACTGTAGTAAAACCATGGTTAATTTTTGTAAGGTAAGGTAAGGGTTAGGTTAAGGGGTTTGGGTTGGTGTAGGGTGTCTGGTGCAAATAGAATTTAACACTATTTGCACTTGATGATTTTGTTGCTATTTACACTTAATAATAGCCTCTGCCTATTTATTAGGCCTATATATTATATTTATAATTATTATTATTTATTCAAAATTACCTTTATTTGGGGGCCTTTCTCAGTCAATATTGGTATGCAATTAATTGTGATTAATAAATCGGCACATCATGTAATTAATTTGATTTATTTGATATTTACCTGTAATTATTAATGAGCTAGTTATAGAATAAAATAACCTGTTAAGCAGATCATTTAAAATATTGTGTTAGACTAGGAAAGCACTAGCTGTTCATTACATTGTATTTTGCATTCACGGCACAGCACATGCATGCTGTTTTCATTAAATTGTATTTTGCATTAATTCCAATGAAGTCATACTCAGAAAATCATGTTGTGGGTCTTAGTAACAAATAGTTTTGAATTAAGGCAGAAGTCCAGAGAAATGTTTTGATAACATAATTAAATTTGTTTAATCATGGTTGCTACATACAGTAAATGGAAATTTGCCCATTTAAGCATGACTAGTTAGCACAGAATATTTTCAGCAAATATTTACTGCTGTTTGCATGGCCACGACAGACCATTATCAGTATGAATATTATGTGCACACTGCCTTGTTTTGTCTATTTATAGAATTTGGCAACTCTCTATAGCACAGTTTGAACTCACTATAGTGGAAATACAGTATGGGCTTTTGAAAATTAGATTTTAGAGTCAGGGTCTTTTTGACAAATCATACCACAGTCTTTCAACACAGGCAGTTTCTTTGCATGATAAAACAAAAAGTAAGCTAACAAATAATCTATCCTTGACTCAGGGATCCCAGGGATACAATTTCACGAATGCACTACTGGGAAAATGGGATCTCTTTGTTGATTCTAATTGATAATGTATGTGATCCTCCTTTTAGACTTAAATTACATTAAGTAGAAGTGTCTGTGAACTGTCCTAATGTAGTGTAATGCAAGGCCATGCAACGTTGCTTTAAAGTGTTAGAAGTACTTCTAAGTGAATTGCACAACACTAAATTATATTATATTTCTGGTTAAGCAAGGGCCATCACTGTACAATATGTGTGTTACAGGTATCACCATTATCACCCATGTAAGATACTGTTCAATAAAACACAATGTACCTTACAATAGTGTTCTATTATGGTGTGTCTTCTGCCCTCAGCCTGCGTTTTCATACAGTTCTTTGGCATAGAGGTGAACAAGGCTCCAGTAAAGATCGTAGGCAAGATTCAGGTTGAAACTCTCTTTACTGAAGACCATTTTGTGAAACTATAACATAAATTAATAAAGATACTGTAAAGATATTGTCTCTTACAGAGTTATAGAATTAGTGCACACAACACAAAGCTAAAAAAAAAAAAAAGTGTAAGATGCGATTAAAACAATGTATTTAAATTACCTTTACACAATTTAGAATATGGCTAGGTTAAGATACATTAAGCTTTGATAATCTAGCATCAAGATTATATTCCTCAAATTGTATGTTCAACATGTAACTTGGAAACAGTTCTTAAAACAAATACATAACTTGTTATAATTCACATAATCTCAGATAATCATATGAATAAAGCATTTAAATTTACAGATTATGCTTTCTCAAGGGCAAAAACAAGCAGGATGGACGTGAATACACATCTGAGCTCTTCCACAATGTGGTCTGACAGACAAAATGGCTACTACGATAAATGTGGTAGAATTCTTAGAGTGGCCACTAGGAGTCAGTATTGACAAAATAAACTGTGCCATAGCTAGGGCCAGAACACTCCCAGCCTGACATCAAGTGATGTCACACCAAACCTAACGAACAACAATAACAGATGTGGGGGGTCTGGATATCTCAGTGAGTAAAGAAGCTGACTACCACCCCTGGAGTCGCAAGTTCGAATCCAGAGTGTGCTGAGTGACTCCAGCCAGGTCTCCTAAGCAACCAAATTGGCCCAGTTGCTAGGGAGGGTAGAGTCACATGGGGTAACCTCCTCGTGGTCGCTATAATGTGGTTCGCTCTTGGTGGGGCGCGTGGTGAGTTGTGCATGGATGCCGCGGAGAATAGGGTGAAGCCTCCACACACGCTGTGTCTCCGCGGTAATGTGCTCAACAAGCCACGTGATAAGATGCGCAGGTTGATGGCCTCAGATGTGGAGGCAACTGGGATTCGTCCTCCGCCATCCGGATTGAAGCGAGTCACTACACCACCACAAGGATTTAGAGCATATTGGGAATTGGGCATTCCAAATTGGGGGGAAAAAAGTTTCAAATCGTAATATACATTTTTTCACATTATTAATGTCCTGACTATACATTGTGATAAGTTGAATGCCACTTTGGTGAATAAAAGTAACAATTTCTTTCCATAAGAGCAAAATCTGTACATTATTCCAAACTTTTGGCCGCCAGTGTACGCTGCGCATACATTTCTTGCGCAGCGTCTCTCAGAATGGAGCGACCCTCAATGCTTACAGGTACTATGAATCCAAGAGGATCGTACAAGCTGTTGATGGTTGACAGCACTCCCCGCTTAGTGTAAGATTCTCGCTGATGGATACTTGAAACACAAACATGTCTGTTGACAGGTCCCAGCCCAATCCTAAATTTCGTTGAATGGATGGGAAGATTTGTCCAAGGTCAAAACCCTGCAAATTGTTTGAGAGATCCACATTTGGAAAGGCCATTGTGATGACAGGACTGTTGGATGAGATTTTATGTAGGCTGAGATTGGACTGTGCTAACATCTGCTATGCTCTGTGCAGTACATCAATGGCCTCAGTTTCCGAGCTGAATGATTTCAGTCCATCATCCACATAGAAATGTCTCTCAATGAACAGCCTGGCATCACTTCCATACTCTTGTTCTCCTTCTATAGCTGTCCTCTTGAGCCCATATATAGCAACTGTTGGTGAGGGAGAATTGCCAAAGACGTGAACCCTCATACGATATTCAGCAATGTCCCCATCAAGATTGTGGTCAGGTAGTCATAATGTTCTTCTTTGACCAGTAAGCTGTGAAACATTTGCTCAATGTCTGTCATCACCGCGTAAGTGTCAGATCTGAAGCGGATGAGCACACCTATCAATCGGTTGTTCAGGTCTGGGCCCTTGAGGAGTACTTGATTGAGGGATGTATTGTCATACTGTGCACTTGAATCAAATACTATCTCTGCATGTCCCTTTTTTAACATTGTCTCCATGAATTCTACATAGTGGTCTTTTATGTCTGTCTTCTTTCTCAGAGTACGACAAAGTGATATAAGATGAATAACAGCCTGCTCTCTATTGTTGGGCAAACGCCTTCTAGGACAGTGAAACAGGAGAGGAGAAACCCAACTGTTTGCCTCATCTTTGGAGAATTAATTTTCCATAATGTCCAGGAAAGCCTCATCTTCACCTGAGAGTGCAAGCATATTGTCTTTGTTAGTCTGTTTGAAAATATGCTTCCCAATGTCATGTAAATGATTTGTCCTTCCCATGAAGAGTCTGGGGTCTTCATTTATTTAAGTCTCTTTAGCACAGATGCTGCTCTTGCATGGTATGAGAAAGCAGGGTGTACCATTCTCAAGCATGCTGGTTTTATAAGTTCTCTACATGGGTTTATGGGCTCCACTGAGGCACACGTCTCCTACAATTACCCATCCTGGATCGAGGCATTGGGCATACAGAGCATTTTGAGGCCCATTGCGCTGACTGCGAACCTTGTGTGCATGGATAAGATCTCGCCCTATGAGAAGGAGAATATCAGCTGCTGGGTCCAGTGGAGATATCTTGGATGACATGGCTTGGAGATGGGAATGGTAAGCAGCCGCTTCAGGAGTGGGAATCTCCATTCTGTTGTCTGGGATTGAACTGTACTCTATGAGTGTCAGAAGCACCATGGATATTTTGCCATCTCAGGCCTCGACAACAAAGTCTTTGGCTCTCCTTCCACTGGTATCAGTTGTGCCTGAGCATGTTCTCATTGTGTAAGGGAAGACTTCACCTTGAATATTGAACATAAGAAAGAAGGCTGACCTTGCTAGAGAGAGGTTACTCTGATCATCCAACATGACGTACATTCGCTTCTTCTCTTCAGGATGACCGTTGGGATATACGTTGACTAGGCAGATTGTTTAGCATGATTTTCCTTGCAGCTCTTTTCCACATATCTCTGAATAGATCAATGTTGTCACTGTGGAAGCTGGTTCATCTTGCTCCCTGCCTTGGCCCTCTGTAGGTGTGGTGGGCCCTTTCTCAGCCTAATGAATTGGACCATCATGGAGAGCAGAGATATGGCTACAGCTGTTACATTCTGAGCATTGGATTGTTGCTCTGCAGTCTTTGGCCCTGTGATCCGTGGAAATGAACTTGTAGCAGATAAAGTTCTCTTTGAGAAATTTCTTTCTCTCAGCCAAGGACTTCATTTGGAAACCTCTGCATTTCGCTATATAGTGATTCTTCTTATGGAGGGGACACTGTCTTTCTGGGTCAATAGAAATGGTATTGGAACTAACAGACACATTTGACTCAACTTCTGTTTTGCTGGCAGAATTAGGAGCTCTGAATTTTGACTGTTTCATTGGTATCTTTTCAGCTTTAAAAGGCAATGTGCCAGAACATTGAAAATAGAAGCTGATCATTGACAAACTCAACAAAGTATGAAAAGGGGGAATAGTGAAAGAGATATTCTCTTTTGTATTTTATTCCCTTAACGATCCAGGCTTCTTGAAGACTGTGAGGCAGATTTTCCACAATTGAGTTTATTCCCTTGGAAGTGTCAAGAAATCCAAGGCCAGGTAGATAACCTTCCTCCTTTGATGCTTGTACTTCAAGAAGCAGATCTGAAGTTCTTGTAATTGGTTAAAGTTCTCTAAATTGGGAAGCTCTCTAAATGCTTGAATAAAGATACTTCAATGACCTCTGGGGAACCATATTTCTTGTCAAGGCGTTGCCATAAATCTCTAAGTCATATTTCTGGGTTATGAGCATGGGCTGCTCTTATCCTCAGACCATGCCGGAGAGACTCACCTTCAAGCCACTTGGTAAGTAAGTCGAGCTCTTCGTTGACTTTAAGGTTCAGGCCATCAATGGCATTTAGGAATGTTGTTTTCCAGGGCATGTAATTATCTGGCTTATTGTCAAACACTTTGAAACCAGCTGTTAGGAGGTCATGACGTGCAAGAAACACAGCAATGTCAGACACTTCAGTAAATCCAAGTGTTGGAATACTTGGTGTGTGTGTGTGTGTGTGTGTAAGAGCGATTTGGTCGCCTTGTGTTTTGATACCCCGTCTGGTCATGTCTGCTCAATATATTTACAGTTTGGGGGGTGAACTGTCTAACATTAGGAATGTCTTCAAACTCAGTACTTGCTAGGTCTTCCTCTTCTTTTTTCACGATTTGGTTATGCGAGAAGTGCGTTCTTATGTATTTACCAGTACGTTCTGCTGTGGCGATGGAGCTAGCCACTTCAGTCTCATCATTTGAATCAAATGCAGCTGTTTCCAGCACCCTGGCTGCTTCTAGAGCTGCTTCAGCCTTGCCGTCCTCTTTTAGAGCATTCAGTTAGAGCATTCAGTGTTGCCTCAATTTTGACCTTTCAATCTCCATGCGTATCTGGCATTTAGCAAACTCAGCTCTTGTGCGAGTGGCCTCTGCCTTTGCACATGTCTGGGCTGCATCTTGGCTTGCATTGGACACAATGGAGCGGCGTGAGGATGATGACTTGATGACAAAGATCTAACCTACGACCTGGCCTCTAGGCCGGAAGCTTGGCTGTGTTGTGAAGAGCGTGACATCTAGAAACTCCTCAAAGAGTGCATGTAGTCCACAATAATGCTCTTGACACAAAGTCAATCTTTTCACTCTTAGTCTGCATTTTTGTACAGTGCTTTGGCAGAGAGCTAAACAAGGTTCCAGTAAAGGTCATAGGCAAGATTCAGGTTCAAACTCTCTTTGCTGAAGATCATTTTGTGATAAAGATATTGTCTCTTACAGAGTTATAGAATTAGTGCACACAACACAAAGCTCAAAAAAACAGTGTAAGATGCAGTTAAGTGTAAGATGCAATTAAAACATTGTATTTAAATTGCGTTTACACAATTTAGAATATGGCTATGTTAAGATACATTAAGATTTTATAAACTAGCAACAAGATTATATTCCTCAAATTGTATGTTCAACATGTAACTTGGAAACAGTTATGGAAAGTTCACATAATCTCAGATAATCATATGAATAAAGCATTAAATTGACAGATTATGCTTTCTCAAGGGCAAAAACAAGCAGGATGTATGTGAATACACATCTGAGCTCTTCCACAATGTGATCTGACAGACAAAATGGCTACTACACTGATAAATGTGGTAGAATTCTTAGTGGCCACTAGGAGTCAGTACTGACAAAATAAACTGTGCCATAGCTAGGGCCAGAACAGTGTGATCTCATTAGTATTGTATTTTCAGATATTCATATGTAAAGTGTGGTTCTATCATATAGACATGTGACACATAGACACCAAAACGTACAATATCGAAGCATCGCGACAGTTATGACAACACACACATGAGTGAATATTTCTTCTTCATTCTCTGCTGAATTGACAGTCCTCTATGGTATTGTGTCTAAGTATTGAACTCTTTCACCTGCAGCGAAATCCTCATAAAACTTCCAGGAATTTTTCTTCTGAACAGTTGTCAGAGGATTTGTAAAGATTAGTGCTGTCAGTCAATAAAAAAATTTTTCATTGTGATTAATCGCAAAAAAAAAAAAAAAGAAAATCTGTTATTAATTGCAATTAATCGCAGATTTTCCAAACAAAGCCTTCCACAGTATAAAGATAGAAATGCAGTAAAATAACACCAATTCAACTAACATTAAACATTTCCCAAAGTCTAAGAGGGAGTTTGACTAATTGGAAGAACTAGTACCCGCATAGGTTACATATTCATTGCAACGGACATTAAATCTTAAACTCTCATCTTCCATAATATTAATCAGCCAGCAGACTGTGGCTATCTGCTTTGTTATAGCAATTGTGAAGCTACGTTCACATCAGGTTGTCAGCGTCAAGCGACGATTTGGTGATAATTTAGACATGCCGTGCCTCTGTTTTAATTAAAATGCACTTTACTTAGGCTGAAAAATGCTAGATTTCTGTCACAGTTCCATCTAGGCTTATTTTGTACAACAAATTGCGTTAAGAGCTCCTTTCCCCATTACTTTATCACTGACACTGAATCACTGTGCTGTGTGGTGTGTGCATCAGTCAAATGACTCCGAGAGGACACATAACAAAGGTTATGCCCTTTCAACCAGTCTTTATCCTGGTTTATGCTGTATTAACGGTAAATGCGTTAATCACGATTAAGAAAAATTAACGCATTAATGAATCGCATGCATTAACGCTTTAATTTTGACAGCTCTAGTAAATATTTGAACACCTCTAAAACTGTACATATGTTTTAGATGCTGTAAATATATTGATATTGTACATTTAAGTGTCTATCAAAACATAATGTTCGCAGAAATGTTACATACAAATATCTATGAATACTAATGAGATTATCCTGTTTATAAGCAGAAACAGCCTCTTGAAATACACCTGTGGGCAAATTTCCCATCCAATAATTTTTCACAGTTTCTAGCGGACAGGTGTCAGAGTACTAGAAAGTGCTCACAGTCTGTGAAGTTGTAGATTAACATGTGTCTCTGAAGCACACAAAGCCACACTTCCTTTTATCTCACCTACTGGTTACACCAAAGGTAACAACCACAGCCATAGTAAGATGCCATCAATTAGTACTGTATATCTGCTAAAGTTAGTATTAATTTTTAATTAATATATTTAAGCAACCAGAATTGTACATGGAATCAGAATTGGAATCAGAATAATTTAATTCTAAACATTTCAAATTGTAATTGCAGTGCATCAACACCTCCTTTGATATCAATTTTAACTTGCCAGAAGCCAGAAGAGCTTTTACATTGTGCTGTAGATCTAATATCAAACAGTCAAATGTGTTTTCACACTACCAATGCAACTGTAATTTGAACAGTGATGGTTCTGAAGTACTGCAGTCATTTGCAAACCATCATGCAATGGATGTTTTGCACAAGTTGAGTTTGGTAACGCATGCAAACATGATCACAAAAGAATAATGCAATGTTGCCTGTAACCCTGTGTGTTACAATCTTGCCAAATTATGAGGATCAGTATCAAGGTCAGTCGATCAAGCTCATAGAAATGTCATGGAGCCTGGAAGGAGGTGTGGTTTGCTCTTGGTTGAGTTGTAAATATGAGCAATAACAATACGAGCAGCATTTTTTGTGTCAGTATTTGTATGGTTGAATTCATCATTGCAGATAGTGGAATATAGTTTGATATAGTGGTATAGAAAAGTGATATTTTTTTATATGAGAGACGCACGTTCACAGTGTCTTGTGTTTTAGCACCATGTGGTGTAGTTCCAGCTTCTACCAGCAGGGGCTAATGGGGTGATGCTAACTAGCCAATTTCTGACCCCATGGGCAGGACACAGATATTGCAATTGAAAAGTTGGACTTTAAGAGACTGTTAGCCAATTGGAAAAATAAGCGTATTAACAAAATGTCCTTATTTTTATGAAAATTTAAATTGTATTCCTCTTTTATTGAATTTGCTATTTGATTTCATTGCTGGCAAAGACATAATGAAGAACCAACTTTCTTCTTGTATTTCTATTTTGCAATATGTTGTTCTACTGAGAGAAGTATTACAAATTTTTGCAATAGCCAACACTTAACAAGTCCTGTTTTGGTAATACTTCATGTTTAATCATTTCTTAGCATTAGATACTTTATGCAGCATATTCCTTTAGGCAATTTTTTAATGACATGTACATTTTTTATTATTCTTGACCATTTCTGTGCAAGGTCATTATTTAAAGGTCAGTTGGGGTTCGGTGCTGTTCTGTGTATCAAAGTTCAATGGAAAAAAGCGCACCCCCATAGATTTTCATGGTAGCCTGATAATTATATAAACCTACATTTGCAGTTGGAGCCTACACACTGACTGTAGTTTTGTTAACATGTTGTTTGCCTTGTAGATTCACAAATTTGTTCTGCGTACATACTTTTATGATTAACATATATAACAAAGTTTATATTAAGCAGAGACTTGATTATTGCAGGTTGATGGATAATTAATTTTTCTATGCAGGATTCTAAATAGCACTATTATTGAATACTGTTTAAATTATGTTGTTGAATTGATCAGTTGTATATTTATTTAAATCAGCTGTAATAACGTATATAAAGGTGTTACAGTATAAACTAGATTGTTAAAGTTTGTCAAGACAAACTTAATTTTGGTTTAATAAGCCTTAAATTTAGACAGACAGATAGACATTAAGCTTAAAGGTCTTAAAGGTGTATGTTTAAATTTTAAAAAGCTAAAAGCTTAAATGTGTGTGTTTACATTTAAAAAAGCTAAACGCTTAAAGGTGTGTTTTTTGCATTTTAAACATTTTAACAGTCGGAAAATCTTGTGACCTCTGGGGAACCATATTTCTTGTCAAGGCGTTGCCATGAAATCTCGAACCTCGAACATTCCGTTTCAGACTCTTGGCTCTTTTTAACATTCTGTCAGTGTAAATTTACGTTTTTTGGGGGGGATTTATGAAGGTTCGATATGCAAAAACCATAACAAAATATAGCACACTTAGTCAGAACAGTCTGAAGGTATGTGCCAAGTTTGGTGGATGCAGCTTGAAAGCTCTAGGACGAGTTCCAGTCAAAAATGTTGGTCTTGGTTTAGGGATTTTGTAAAAACCTGAAACCATGTCTGTGGAATAAAAGCTGAAAGCTTAAATGTGTGTTAACATTTGAACATGTTGACAGTTGGAGTTTGACAGCTGGAGTTTGAAATCACGAACATTCCATTTCAGACTCTTGGCGGACAAAAATGTACCTGACTACCATTAAAGGAATAGTTTACCCAAAAATAAAAATAAAAAAGATTGTTAGAAGAATATTTCAGCTCTATAGGTCCTCACAATGTAAGTGAATGGGTATCAAAATTTAAAGCTCCAAAAGCACATTAAGGCAGCATAAAAGTAATCCATAACACTCCAGTGGTTAAATCCATGTCTTCAGATGGTCTTGCATGACTATCTACAGTGAATCGTAAAAAAATTTAGCCTGAAATAGAAAATATATTAAATATTTATTTTAATATGCCATTATTTTATAGTAGAAATTTCTTATCAGATATTAAATGCTGAAATATGCACTTTGCATAAGTGTTCCGTCCCTGCATTGCAGAATGTCTAAATTCACACAGATGAAAAACAATCGCCATGATGAGGACACATTTACCTCACAATTGGCCACTTCCTTTGTATCAATAAAATAGTTTTCACAAAATTACACTTATTTTCTGGATGACAAATGTAACCCAAGTGTTAAGGGATCATTATTCAGGTTGTGAGTATGAAGAACAGCCTCAAGGTTGAGAAGTAAGATGTGACCAAATATGAACATATTATATGAATAAAATGTTTAACAGAAGAAAAAAAAACAAATAATAATAATAATAATTATTATATATATATATATATACAGCTTACCACTGCTCAGCAGCACAGGATCTTAATATTTACGATAATCCCAATATATCAGGCTCTTATATTTCTTTCAAAGAGACCATCGACCAATTTTAATACAAGGTTTCTGAGGACCTTTGAATTTGGTACCAGGGGCAACATTGATTGATATCCACAGTACAAAGCGTCAAATCTGTAGTGAATAAAACAGTTGCTTACTGCAAGAACACCTCTCTTTACAGCATTCAGAATGTAAAATAGGAATCTCGAGTTATGTTTTCTGTCCATGGTCATATGGTGGCAATTTTATTTTCTTTGCAAGGCACACATTGCAATAATTAAGCAATGAAGATGGGTAAAGACTTTTAGTATTGTTACTGTTTTCTGACTCATGTTTTAGTTAGCTTTAATGGTGAAACTGTGAATGCTATTCATATCAATTTGGTACTATTAATTGGGTATAATACTAGCTATAATACACTGTGCGTTGTGAATAAGCTGACATTTCACAAGTTAATTCCTAAATACACAAATACTATGCATGGTGCATTGTTGTAAAATGTGAATGTCTGTGTTTGCAAATCACTCGTTTCCTAGGGTGTTGTAGGTGCAAGAATCATACTGGGGGCAGTCCTATAGATAGCAGCACATTTGTTTTTTATGCATATTCAAAGACCAACACAAAGTAGGTATGACAATATTTAGAACAGTGCATGGCCTAGATTGCATTCAACATAGATCTCAAACAAGAAAATGTTGCTATGCAGTTGCTAGGGTGCTTCTGTGTGGTTGCTAGGTGGTCACAATTCAAAAGTACCCACCCTTAAAGGGATAGTTCACCCAAAAATTAAAATTCTGTCATCGTTCACTTACCTTCAGGTTGTTCCAAACCCATATGAAATTGTTTCTTTAAAGGAACACAAAAAATATATGCTAGGCAGAATGTTAACCTCAGTCACCATTTACTTTTATTGCATTTGTCATCCTTACAAAGAAAGTGAATGGAGACTGAGGCCCAGTTACACTATATGCGGAGTCGTAGTTAGAGTTTTGTGAAAATGTTCCTCCCTCTTGCTAAAATTGAGGTTTTTGAGTGGTTGTGCCAATAAATTAGACTATCTATCTGACTTATCCTATGGGTCAGTGCTCCATGCGCCCAAGAAGAAGAGCTCAGATTGGAGAGTAAAAAAAAACAAAATTAAAAAATTCCTGTAGAATCGCACCAGTAGTTTGAAAAGTGTCAGGTCAAATGCTAGTTCACCCTTCTTATTCCAGTACCCCTACATGATTGCATTAGGTAACCTTTTGATCTCTATATAATGATGCAATGAGTTTGATTCTTCCGTCGACCCCCCTTCTTTGGCAGGTTTGTTACAAGAATGGTTTAAGGCAATGTCACTTAAACTGTCCTTTGTGATCTTGTTTGCACAATACACAATTTGTGTATTTCATCTAGGAGAAAGTGGGTTAATATGTGTCAGTGGGTCTATTTAGAAAGGGCCAATTGTATACAGCTCTTAAATTAAATTTTATACATGGTAGGTAAAATTAGTTTTATGGCAAACCACATTTATCCAGGTCTACAAATACATATGCATGTTGGTGCATCAATGTTTAAACCTTGCACATATTTGGTTAAAAAGAAGCCATGAATTATTAAATTAAATATTTTTCCTAAAATGGTAGCTGTGGGGTACAGTGTGCCAGATGCTTCAGGGTAGGCTGTGCCAGTGGCTCTACTAGATATAGTTATAGTTATAAATAGCTTTGCATCAAAACGCAGAAAGTACTACTGCAATCGTTTCATTGAATTGAAGTGGCAGTCAAGTTACTTCGAAGAATCTTTTTGGAGCGCTGGCAAAGAGAAACCCACCATTCAAAGAAAACAATCAATGACTGTTCAAAGTTTTGGGAAAATGGCAAGGAGACAGCAACATTTCTCTGCAAAACTCTCCAACTATTTTATTTTTCTATCAAGAATTTTTGTAAATAAAATATAAATTAGTAAATAACTAATTTGTGTTTTATTTTATGTATTTAAAAAAATGACAAACCAAAATATTGATAATTGTTTCACTACCTTAAAATATTTACTACCTTAAAATATGTTATCTATTTATTTGTTTGTTTTTTGCTTACATTTTTGTTTGTTTCCTAATTAATTTGTTTGTTTTTGTACTAACAACTAATTTATGTTAATAATGTTATTTTAAAATTTCTGTAAATAGTTCATGTATTCCCCAACGATTTGACTTGCACCTTGATATGACACAGCTTACTCCTAATGTTGGGCAAATTGTGTCACTCGAACATTTTTTTTTTTTTTTTTTTGGATATCTCATTTCTACGGCCCTGTAACATAAACAAGTTTTTGTCTGATTTTAGTAATTAGCAGACATCCTAAAATATAATTAGGTATATTAGTTTTACCTCTGTCTCCTTTCTCTCTGACAACAGGACATCTAAAATAAAAAGTGGCACATCTTACCCCACCCTACCACTATTTAAAGATGGATTGAAATTACAGTATTAAAGCTTCATAATTATTACTGCTTGTGCAATTGTTCAACCTAGTCTCATTTTTGCAAACCGAGTTGCACATGCCACTTTCTACAATTTGCTGTAGTTTCCTGGCGAAATTAACACTAGAGGCGCTACAACAATGGTGCGTTTTATTCATCTTTACACAGATGGGTACTATGGCTGTTTATGACTTTATAAACACTTATTTTTAGCTCTATTATTCACACTCTGCTATGTTATGATATCAAAACACTTTTACTCTAAGTCATAATTTGAATTACTATACATTTTAATGCTTGTATTACAGACCCACCTACATTTACACACTTATTCCAGTCTGATTAACTTCTGTGGTAGCTCATCTGATAAAGTGTTGGACTTTGGACTCAGAGACTGTGTCTTGAGCCCAGCCAAAGACTCTCGTAACAAAAGTGAAGCAAAAGTGCCATAGAAGTATCACAAAATGACGTGGTTGCTTCAGTAAATGTAATTTTCATGTTGAATTTGCTTTTAAAACAGTATCGGATAGATTTAGGTTTTGGTTTAGGGTAATGATGTCTGTTTTCTTCACCTCTCATTTATCTTTTTGAACATTATTTGTTAGGTTTAAAGGTTAAAATTTTAGGATAGGGAGGTATGTTTACTTATTAAAACATCTGTTGTTAATGATGATCGGACAACATATTTGATTTAACTTAATCACTTTACCAGAGAAATATATAGCAGCTCATGCACATGTTGTACATCTCTACATTACACTTCCGTGTACCGATACGTAATGCTTACGTCATAACTGCGGATACACATTAGATACAAATGCGTTTTGGAAATTAACAAAGAACATTTAACCAATGTTCTACAACATCCATCTAATATTCATCATAAAAACTTTGTCTTATTACAACACCATTTCACTCACTTTTGACGCCCTCTGCTGGACATTTCACTGGGACACTGTAGCCAAACGTGTAAAGAAGCATGTAAATTGTCGCATAAATTGTCACATAAATTTCATGAGATCAGACTGCAATTGTTGTATTGACAACAGGATTCTGGCAATTGAACATTCTAATTTAGTAGATTAATGTGTCATGAAGGCAACTACAGTACAGCCTGAGATGATCTCATTTGCACACTTCTCCTTTTGCAGATAACTGACTAGCATGGTTTAGAAGATATTAAACTGTCCTCCTGTGCAACAGGGTGACATGGTTGAAGGACTGTCTTAGTCACATAATCCGTACTTTGATATCTAAAAGACTGACTCTGATATCAAACAAGATGAGCAGTGCAATGTGAGAAGCTTACTTGACTTCTGGCAAATTATTAGTGATATCAAAGCAGATGTTGCAACCGGCATATCATGGAGAAAAAAAATAAAAAGATGTGAGCTACTGTGTTGAACTGCTTTGCCTTTGATTTCATGAGGAACTATATTAAAGGTTACAATGGCTTTGAGCACATATCTTACTAAATAACCTCTCAGTAACCTCTTACTAAAAACCCTTAAAATGAAAATCTTAAGTTTTGTTGTCTTTAGTGCATGTCTGCTAGATTTAAAGACTCATCTTTATACTATGACAAAGTTAACTTTTAGCAGATATATGCAGTTCAATCTAAAAAAAAACTGAGGTTGTCAACGCATCTAATGGGGCCTTTAAAGGTGTAATTCACCCCAGAATTAACATTTTGTTATCATCAGCTCACTTTTCAAAATCACACAAAAGGAGATGTGGTGTAGAATGTCAGAGATGCTCTTTTGCATACAATGAAAGTGAATAAGGACTATGGCAGTTAAGCTTAAAAAAGGACCAGAAAAGCAACACAAAAGCAGTCCATACAGCTTGGAAAATCTTGCTTTAAAATCTTGCTTTACAGACGTCACCTTTGACTTTCTTTGTATGGAAAAGAGCAGCTTAGGCATTCTGTTAAATATCTCATTTTTTGTTCCACACAAAAAAGAAAGTTATATCGATTTTAACTACATAAAAGTAAATAAATTATGACAGAATATTCATTTTGGGTGAACAAATTCAAAATTCTAATCATAAATCAAGCACCATATTTAACCGCTCTATGACTTAAATGATCTATTTATGTCATGCTCTCTTATCTCTCCCAGGACTCAGCCCTAAACAAACGTACATCAGCTACAGCAACCATGCAATCTAGGTAAGTGATAAAAGGCCACTACAAAATCAAAATCCCAGAGTGACCCCTGGAAGACAGCATTTCAAGATAAATCACTCAAGTTAGCCAGTTGGAAGGGAGATACCAGATGGTTTGAAGACCCCACAGACATGTTTCCATTAATGAAGCTTATGTGAAGCCACATAGGGAGCATCTGGGGAGGCCATGCCCATGACTGTTGAGACGATCGTGTTGGAATGACGGACTGTCACCCAGACAATTTCATTACAGCTTGCTCTATCTATTCCAGATGTCATTGTTAAAGTGATACACACTAATTAAGGACCACATGTCAGTGTCCGCTGTTTCATTGATGCTAACACTATGTGGTGGCTAAAAAAAAAAAGAAAAAAAAAAAAACAAAGAAAACATGAAAAAAATCATTTGGAGCTTTTTCCTCTTGTTTTCTCCTTGGTGATGACAACAACAAAGACAGTGATCATTGTTTACAGATGTTGAGCATGCTGGTTTTGACATCTTGTGCTGTGTTGTTTTTTTGTTTTTGTTTTTTTGTTTTGTTTTTTTGTTTGTTTTTTTCCTTTAAAAAAAAAGACCCTTCTGGAATGCTGTTGAACTATGTTGCTGTATTGTTACCTCACCATGGGCCTTGTGAAACCGTTGGAGATGTATGAAGTGCTCTTTAGAGTAATGTTTGCTTGTGCATAAGTACACACTTTTGAGGAACTAAAATTTGCCCTGTTGTTGAATTGTTCTATAGCTGTTACAGTCACCTGTGCGTTGCCAAAATCCAAAATCACAATTTAGAAATGGCGCGGCGTCAACTCAGAAAGAAACCTTCGGAACGCTCGAGATATTAGAATCTACATTCACCAGATCCGGAAAGAGGAAGCTTCATTTGGCGAGTATGTTACACTCATAAGAATACAGCTGTTCTAGCCATTCTAAGCATCAACAATCTCCAGTAATGAATACTGTAGTTCTCAGATGCTTGGGAGGGAGAAGATGACGGGATGAAGTATTTATAACCAGAGATGTCAGATGATAGAGACAAGCTGTTTGTCTCTTTTAGATGTTTGTGAAATTAAGATTAATTTCTTATGATTTCTCCTCTATTTGTTTTTGCACTGTTTGGGCTGCAGAATAAAAATGTCTATGATGACCGTGATAAATGGCAACTTAATGTGTGTTCCTGATTGCTAATGTTTGCTTTTCATCCTAAAAGAAAAAAGTCAGAAACAGTGCCTGAATTAAAGTATTTGTAAAATAAGACATATGAAGTATGTGAAGCATGTTAATTTTTATACATAAATCATTTCTAATAAAGAAATTTTTCAAAACTCATTGTGTTTTCTGAAAAATTATCTCTGCAATGTACTTTTATATAATTGAAGAACTTTCATCTTGATAAAGAAGCTTCAACTGTGTAACATGTTTTGATTTAATAATGTTTCATTTAATAATAAAATCCAAAAACTCAAATCCAAGCGAGTCTGAAACATACAGTACAGTATTAAAAAATAGAGCAAATGCATTTATAGTTGTAACAACTTTTAGAACAGTGACTCTCAACTGGTGCAAACCAAAAATGGGTTGCAGTGTTTTTCAGGGTTGCAAAAAGCAGGGAAAAAAAAGCAACAATGATAAATGCAGTTAATACAATGCATTTAATGATGTAATCGTGCAATTTTAGTATAGCAAAATGAAGCCCCGTACACACATGCAGCGACTTCCAGCGACAAAGCGACCTCCTCTTATTCATTTTCAATGAGAGCTGGTGACTTCCAGCGACACGAGTGACTGCGGCCTCTGGCGACTTGATGTGGGTGTGGCGAGCAACACAACAAAGTTGAGAAAAGCTTAATTTTATGCAAATGAAGAGTGACTTTCGGGAGCAACAACCAATAGGAGGGAAGACTGTGTCAGTGGAGCTCACCTCTCCCATCTCCTTTGAGATAATGGAGTCAAGTGCAGACAAGATGAACCAGTGTTGTGATGGTTTTGTGAGAGATTTCACTGTTCTGTAAGCACATACATGGATAAAATAAAAAATGAAGCATGGAAAAGAAACTGTCAGCAGTCTGAGTGAGTTTGATTCGTACATTGATAGATCGTTCATCTTTTATTAATGATACGATGCAATGAGCACTGCTTCAGTTCATATAATGCACTCTCCCCTGCAGAATGTGCATTTTAGGGACAAGAGAACTGATTCATTGTCAGATTAGAAATAAATCTTAGTTTTACTGACATTACATCTCATCTGTGATCATATTTTCAAAAGACATGGCCAGATGTGCAGTCTACCAATAACGTTAGAGCAACAGCAGTAGAAACGCCCACTGGAGACTTCACATTACAGAGACTAGCGACATCAAGCAATAAAGTCACAGCATGTGTGTATGCTGCTTAAAGGAATAGTTCACCCAAAAATTTAAATGTGCTGATAATTTACTCACCCTCAGGCCATCCAAGATGTATCTGAGTTTCTTTCTTCATCAAAACAGAATTTAAGAATTAGTTAAAAAGTATTGTTTTGCTTCTCAAAATAATCAATCATTTGCATTCAGAAGAACTTTATTTGTCGACTGGAGTTGTGTGGATTATTTTGATGCACCCTAAATATGCATTTTGGACCGTCAAAAAATGGAGGACATTCACTTGCATTGTTTAGAGGAGGAGGCCTGAAATGAAATCCTAAAAGTCTTAAATTCTGTTTTGATGAAGAAAGAAACTCAGATACATCTTGGTTGGCCTGAGGGTGTGTAAATTATCAGCACATTTTCATTTTTGGGTGAACTATTCCTTTAAGCTTATAGCTTTCAAAAGGTTGTGCATCCAGTCAAATTCTTTATGGTATTTTGATGCAAACTCATTTGTCACTTGGTAATTATAGAGGGCAAATTACTCAAAATTAAATCATTAAATAAATCATTAAATTCATAATGAAATCATTAAAAATTCTAACATCATTCAATTCATCTATAAATCAACAAATAAATCAATAAGTACTCTTTTTTGCACAAGTTTGCGTCTATTTTCATTTTAGCCATATTTGGTAACCCTCAAAAATTAAAAGACACAAAGCGTTTATTAAAAATCAATTAAAAATCAAAATATTTTAAGACTTCAATGTAAACGCCCAATATTGTGATTGGCTAACATCAAGCAGACCTTCCAATGCAGCCATTTTTTAAACCTAATCCAAAAAAAATGAACAAACAGAATTTTAAAACTACATGTCAGGGTTAACACATAATGTACACCCAACACATTTCATCTGAATTTATCAAACTGTTCACTCAAACAGTGATGATATATGAAATATTCATGAATTAAACTGGTTACGTACATTTTTTTGTCCAATAGTCTGATTTTAACTGCCTCAACTTTCAAAAAAAGTTCCTTTGCAAAGCTTGAATCATATTGTGACTGTTTCACAAGCAATCCACACACAAATGTTCTGAATACACAAATGTAATACAATCCACGTTGATGTTGGGTGCTTTAACTGGCTTCAACAGGTCAAAGCAGAGACGCTGGACTTCACATCTCACATTTTCCTGCTATGATTACACACAGAACAGCATGTGGAAGCAGCAGAATGTGATGCATTTTTAAAAGTTGCGCTTGTATTACTCTTAAAGCACATCACCGGAAACGCATCAAAACGATCAAATATATCCTGTAGTGCATGTTTTCAAAAGACCAACAATTAAAAATAGCACATATGGGTGCAAAAATGGTCCAGGACGGCTTCAAAACAGCACAACATCAAGACAGCGCAGCTGAATGAAACACAATGAGGGATCCTTTTTAGAGTTATATGACGCTGTGTCTTTTAAAAAATGGCGCAAGATGTGTGATATCGATCAAAGCCATTTACGTTTATGTAGAAAAACATTTAAATCCAGAAAGGAACATGAAGGCGTCCTGTGAAAGTCCCCTTTGGATGAATCTCCCATGACAGGCCCATCTCTCTCCTTTTCACCTGTCTGACTGACTGAGCACCAATGGGTGGGGCCAAGGGTGCAATGGCGGAAAAGTCTTGCTGAAGAGGCAGTCATATGCAGATGTATTTGGTCCTTGTGACGTTACAAGTTCCACAAATTCCAAATGAGCTGTTTTTTGCAGCTTGTTTTTAAATAAATGCTCTTATTCTATTAAGGAGGAAGTTTTCAGTTCTAAAACAGTATGTTTTTATAGTACAATGACCTCTTATATGCCAAAAGATCAAGACAAATTTGATTCCTCATGTCATGACCCCTTTAATTTAAACCAATATAGAAAATGTAAGGGAAATGTTGGCCGATAAAAAAATGCTGTAAATAAGAGTAGCATTGGCTTGGGTGTGTGGACCATTCTTAACAGCCCTGAACAGTATGTTCGACTGGAAAATGCACAACATGATGTTGATTCTGTGAGAGAAAGTCATTATGGAAGGCTGGACTTATTTAGTGATTTAATGAGTATTTGTTTTTAAATTATTCATATTTTAACAATTTCATTATGTATTTAATAATTTATTTAAATATTTATTTAATGATTTCATTTCAAGTATTTGGCCCTTCATAGGTAATATGGCTCATGCTACAATATGACCCATTGTTTGTTTCATGTGTTAGGCTGGTAAATAACACTCCTGCTGTTGGTTATGTATTTGCAAAGTTGATAGTTTTCTGTTTCAGCCATGTCATATTAATAATGTTGCATATTTTGGGGCCTATGCAGTTCATGGTAATACTAATAAATGTCATTGCTTAATTTAATTTTTGTTTATTTTTGTACGAAAAACTATTTTGGTATGTGTTGAGTAGCCACTCGGTGTTTACTGTAAAATCTGTGAACTAATGAAAAAACAGCTGAAAGCCACTTCTTTAAAAGCTTTAATTGGTTTTGAAAGTGTCACGGCTCTGGTGAGTTTGTCGGATTGTTCTGTGTGTTTTGTTGTTTTCTCACCCTCATGTCTCACAGGCGCTGCCGGCATGCATGATCAGTGTTTCCATGGGAATATTGATTGTTCCAAGGGGAACACTGATCATGCCATTACTTAGCATGCTAGAAGCACCTGTTTCTCCACTGATTCACTCCCTACTTAAGCCCTTCGTGTTCTCAGTATCTTGTTCTCAGTATTATTGTTGTTTGTTGTGAAGTAACTTACCTCACTCTCTCTGCCTAGTTGGTCCTGTCTTGGTTGCCCATCTCTTCCCGCGTGTCGGGAGTGTGGTTGCCTTCCGGTTTGCTGTACGCTTGTTCTCTGTGCACACAAGTCTTCAACGTAGGACTCCTCATCTCTGCCCGCGTGTCGGGAGAGGGATTGCCTTCCAGTCTGCTTGGCGTTGTTCTCTACACCTCACTACGCTTCACCGGAGGATTCCTACGAATTCCACAACGCACACACTCGCCTACGAACACACTATTCACGGATTTGCCCATTGCGCAGCCACGGTGCCGGGATCCTCATTCTTTGCCAGCACAGTGGAAGTTGATATTTATTGATAATAAATCCTTTGAACTGTTCCTCTGCTCTTGGATCTCTTTGTCTCGCTCTCGCTCTCTGACAGAAAGTTTAATTACTGAATAACAACTCCCTTTACAATGTGATAATATCCTATTGTATTTATTTTTTTGTTTATTTATTGTCAAAAACACAAAATAATTCTCATTCATAAATAAAAGGAATTTTCTTTTGTGCATTTAAAAAAACTTTTCTCAGAATTAAAAAAAAAAAAGAAATCTTGTTCTGAAGATAAGGAGACAACCACAAAAGCACACAGTGGAAATGAAATGTCATTTGTTTTAATATATTTATTTTTTTACAAGAGCAAGCCATCTATCATAATGTGCATTTCAGAGGGCCCATTATTAAGTGTGAGATGTATCTGCCATCAGTGGCAACAGCGCAGTGGAAGACAGGTGCTATAAAGAAAAGCGCCGGTCCTTTGACTCTGTGATGTACAACGGCATCGCTGACATAAATTATCGCCCATGTTAGGCTTATTTAGGTCTGTCTAGAAAACAGGACATAAAACAGGGACTTGATTGGAATGCTACTCCATCTCTCTGTCAAAGTTGACAGTGCTTAGAAACTGATGGAACAGAACATACACTGAATGGTGGATCACGATACTGTGCAAAGGAGGTCATGTACCCTGAGATCAATACACTGTGTATAAAATTGCAGTATATTTGTGCAAGAAGTTTGTTATAGCAAGGGATTCACAAAAGCAAAATGATAGTATCTGCAAAATAAGCATTCATTAATTAGAATAATTTTTCTACAATAAAAATTACATTCATCTGTGGTATACAAGATAATTAAAAATTCCATAAAATCATATTATGTATATATACATTTGGTTAGAATCAGAATCAGAATCAGCTTTATTGCCAGGTATGCTTACACATACAAGGAATATGTCTTGGTGACTGGAGCTACCAGTGCACAACAGTACAATACAGCAACAAGACAGAGATAATAATAAAAAAATAATAAAAAATAAATAAAAATAGAATACACAATAAGACAATATATATATATATATATATATATATATATATATATATATATATATACACACACACACACACACACAGTGCAAATACAAATCTATTATATACAGTGCAAGGGAATGTAATGGCAGAAGAGTTAGGATGTGTTGGATACTAAAAGACTAAACTGTGTATTGCACATAATTATTGCTCAATGGGGCAGTTTTAACTGTTCATGAGATGGATAGCCTGAGGGAAAAAACTGTTCCTGTGCCTGATGATCCTGGTGCTCAGAGCTCTGTAGTGTCGGCCAGAAGGCAACAGTTCAAAAAGATTGTGAGCTGGGTGAGTGGGGTCCAGAGTGATTTTTCCAGCCTTTTTCCTCACTCTGGAAGTGTACAATTCTTGAAGGGAGGGCAGGGGGCAAACCTGCCCTCCCAGCAGTCTGAACTGTCCTTTGTAGTCTTCTGATATCCGATTTCGTAGCTGCACCAAACCAGACAGTTACTGAAGTGCAGAGGACAGACTCAGTGACTGCTGAGTAGAACTGTATCAGCAGCACCTGTGGCAGGTTGAACTTCCTCAGCTGGCGAAGGAAGTACAACCTCTGCTGGGCCTTTTTCACAATGGAGTCAATGTGGGTCTCCCACTTCAGGTCCTGTGAGATGGTAGTGCCCAGGAACCTGAATAACTTCACTGCTGCCACAGTGCTGTTAAGAATGGTGAGGGGGTCAGTGTTGGAGTGTTCCTCCTAAAGTCCACAGTCATCTCCACCCTTATGAGCGTGTTAAGCTCCAGGTTGTTTTGACTGCACCAGATGGCCAGCTATTCAACTTCCCTTCTGTATGCAGACTCATCGTCATCCTGGATGAGGCCGATGACAGTAGTGTCATCTGCAAACTTCTGGAGCTTGACAGAGGGGTCCTTGGCGGTGCAGTCTTTTGTATACAGGGAGAAGAGTAGTGGGGAGAGGTCACATCCCTGGGGAGGGATGTGTGCTCAGGGGGTGCACCTGTGCTGATTGTACATGTGCTGGATGTGAATTTCCCATGTCTCACTAGCTGCTGCCTGTCCGTCAGAAAGCTGGTAATCCACTGACAGATAGGCATGGGAACAGAGAGTTGCTGTAGTTTAGTCTGGAGAATAGCTGAGATGATGGTGTTGAAAGCCAAACTGAAGTCCACAAAGAGGATCCTTGCATATGTCCCTGGTCTGTCCAGATGTTGCAGGATATGATACAATCCCATGTTGACTGCATCATCCACAGACCTGTTTGCTCGATAGGCAAATTGAAGGGGATATAGAAAGGGTCCAGTGATGTCCTTCAGGTGGGCCAACACCAGTCTCTCAAATGATTTTATGACCACAGACGTCAGGGCGATGGGTCTGTAGTCATTAAGTCCTGTGATTTTGGGTTTCTTTGAGACAGGAATGATGATTGAGCATTTGAAGCAGCATGGGACTTCACACTGCTCCAGTGATCTATTGAAGATCAGTGTGAAGATGGGAGCCAGCTGGTTAGCACAGGAATTCAGACAAGCTGGGCCCTGTGCTTTCCTTGTCTTTTGTTTTTGGAAGACACGGCATACCGCTTCTTCACAGATCTTAAGTGCAGGTTGAGTAGCAGGAGGGGGGTTGGTGTTTGTGTGAAGTGAAGGTCAGAGCGGGTGTGGGGTTTGAGATTGGGCATTTCAAATCTACAGTAGAACACATTCAAGTCTTCAGCCAGTTGTTGGTTCCCTACAGTGTTGGGGGCAGGAGTCCTGTAGTTAGTAAGTTGTTTCAGGCCACTCCACACTGATGCAGTGTTGTTAGCTGAAAACTTGTTTTTTCAGCTTATCAGAATAGTTTCTTTTAGTCACTCTGATTTCCTTATTCAGTGTGTTCCTGGCCTGATTTTATCCCCACCTCTGTAAGCATCCTCTTTGGCCTGACAAAGCTGCCTGAGTTCTGCTGTAAACCACGGTTTGTCATTGTTGTATGTAAATAAGTCCTAGTAGGAATGCACATATCCTCACAGAAACTTATGATGTAACAGTATCTGTGAGCTCATCCAGATTGGTGTCTGCAGCCTCAAAAACACTCCAATCAGTGCAGTCAAAGCAGACTTGTAGCTCCAGCTCTGCTTCATTGGTCCATCTCTTTACAGTCTTTACTACAGGTTTAGCCAATTTTATTTTCTGCCTGTAGGTTGGAAGAAGATGAACCAGACAATGATCAGAGAGTCCCAAAGCTGCTCTAGGGACAGAGCGATATGCATCCTTTATTGTTGTGTAGCAATAATCCAGTATATTTCTGTCTGTGGTTGGGCATGTTATGTGCTGTTTGCATTTGGTTATTATTGATAATCATTTATTAGAGTGAATATAGGCTAGAATATGTGTGATTTACCAAATCATACATCACAAAGAAAATTGAGCAGATTGTAATGTATTTTTAATTATTTTAGATCAGTTCTTGTATCCCAGTATGTACAGTGTGGTCCAAAATCTGAGACCACTTGTTTGCATTTTTATAATTTAATAAATATTTTTATTATTATTATGTTATAAATATAACCATTTGAATGGAAAGTTAAAAACCACCATGCATTATCCATTGCAACATTTCCTTGATTAAAAATGAATGTACAATTCTTAAACTTTTTTATTTTCTGGTTTAAATTGGATTTTGATTCCTAGATTTTCTGTTTGACACCAATGTATTTACATTTGTATGCACAATTTATGTAATATTTATACATTTTGTGTTTTCAGATGTTATACAGTATATAATAATTTTGCTCTGTTTGGCTTTTTATGGTTTTTATATACTGTACTAACACAGTTGTCATACGTACCCAATTCATTATTTTAGACATTTAAATATTGAGTTCATTTACTTAAGTATGGTATTAACGTTTTAGTTGCGTTATCATAGGTAATATGCATGATAAAATGTTTTAATCCAGTCTCTATGCCCAGTTCATCTTATATTTCTTTTTAAATCAGATGCATTTTGTTCCATTTGGACACACTGGAGCCTAACAAAGAAAACAAACAGCTCTACTAAGGTTTATTTCAGTGAAACAGCACCTCATGGTGGTAAGTCATTGGTGTTTGTTTACCATGTACATTGTGGTCTCACATATCCCATTCTGGCGTATGTTCAGCAAGCTGCGAATATACTGTAAGAACATCCCTGTAGCTTGTCATCAAACAAAATAGACACTAAACCCCTTTAAACTCCCTGACTCAGACTAATTTTCCATAACTAACTCTGCCTTCTGCCTAAAAGAGGGATTCACGAACACTTAAAGATAACGGATTAGGTTGTATAAATGTGTATTCGTGTTTGTGCATGTGTTCAGTGTTGGGAATATGCTTTGATGAAAAGCACTTTTTTTTACTGTAACAGAGGTGTCAAGTTATAGTCAACCAAGCAATTTGCACCGAGCCTCAATCTGTCAAAATGGCAGCTGGCACAGGAAGTCCTTGGAGATTTCTCCTGAAGAAAGTATGCTTTATTTTTTGTTCTTTATTTAGTTCAAAGTGTCCAGTGATTAAAATGTCAAAAAATATAATGTCAGCAGACTGCTGCTTTTGTAGGTAGAACTTTAAAGTGATTTCCCCATCAATACAAAAATACCACTCATTCATGCTCTTCTTAAAGTGATATGTCACCCAAAATTAAAATTCTGTCATCAAATATTCACCCTCATGTCGCTCAAACCACTTTTTCCCCCTCATGTGAAAAAAAAAAAAAGGAGTTAAATATCAGAATGTCCATGTCGCTCGTTTCCATACAATAAAATAGATGGTGACTAGCAGCTGTCAAGTTACAAAAATCAACATAGAATCTTAAAAAACAGAATTAGGTCAAGTGTATTTGGAAAAATGGTCCCTTAGTACCAAAGTAAACAGTATATTCACTCATAAGCTTCTCCCAGGTATGCATACTAAACCATGGGCTTAGTAGCTGAGCAGATAACAATTTGGACCACCTTCTAGAACACTTGTGATTTGAATCCCAGTGCTAGTGAACTGAGGATATGGCCTGACAACAGTAACAGTTAGTCATGTCACATTTCCACTTTATCATTATTGTGCTCTTGAGGAATACACTTAACTGTTAGTTGCTCCAATGGGAATTCCCCTTCAGTCACTCAACACAATTACATTGGACAGAAGTATCCACTTTTTAAATTCCTTTGAGTCTCTTATTTACATTAATGCATTTGGCAGAAGCTCTTATTCACAGTGCATTCTGGGAATGCATTTTATCAGTTTGTGTTCCCTGGGAATCAAACCCATGATCTTGGCATTGCTAGTGCCATGCTCTACCATTTGAGCTATATGACCTGTCTCTCATTGATGATCTTATATGATTGGCTAAAACAGCTGCTGTACATATTTTGCACATACTGTGTTGTTGTAATTTGAATTTGAATTTAATGACAAACAAGGTAGCTAGATAAAGCAATAAGCACTGTCAATATTATACTCGATGGCTGGGTGTTATAGCTAAATTGTCTCAATATTGTTCATTGCCATGTTTGATATATAATTTAGATATTTTCTTCTCAATATATTATGTGGCTTAAATCCATCATTTCAACAGAACAACCATTGTTGCCAAGTAGATTAATGTTTTTTTTAATTTATTTATTTATTTTTTTTAATGCAAAAATAGTGCCAAATTGAGTTAAAGTAATCATGCTGGCACAATGAAATGAACAAATGAAGGAAGAATGATATTTAATCCTTTTAATTATTTACTGTATATGCACCAATATAACAATGCACTGTAATAAACAGCAATATTTACTTATATTTTTAGTAAAGGCATGCAGACACTCCCAATAATATTTTTTTAGCTATTATGATGCAACAAATCATCAAATTGTCATTTGGAAACAATTCACTAAACTGATTCATGGAAAAATAATCCAACATATCGATAACGCTTTTGATACTGGGACTGAGTGAAAAAGCATCACCGTCTTGAAGCCTGCACTGTGTTCCAGTCTATCCAGATGTCAAGATGTATACTAAATAAGGACTTACCTTTGGTATGTTTCTAACCTAAAGCGATCATGTCGCTTCAGAAGACATGGATTGAACCATTTGTGTCCTATGGATTATTTTTATGTTTCCTTTATATCCTTTTTGGAGCTTGATGTGTACAAAAACACATCACACATGCTTCAAAATATCCTTGTTTGTGTTCCGCAGAAGAAAGTTATAATAGTTATTATAAGGGTGAGTAAATGATGAAAGAATTATATTTTTTTGGTGAACTATTCCTTCAAAACATCTCTGCCTTAACACTCTCAAACTCGCATAGCAAAAGTACTTTAATGAGCTATTTAAGAAACTTAAAGGCCAAATTAAAAGCACATTCATTAATATGCACAATGCTGCATAATTTTATATCGCCAGCAAAACCATTCAGTGCTGTGGGGAATCCAGAGGAGGCAACTGCATCAAAACCCTGGGAGACCAGTGTGTTCTCCACTCATTGCTCTTTGAGTGATTACAAGCGAACCACAGTTGTTTGATTAACAGCCAGGCTCCAGCTTGTCACCGAGGTATCTGGTGTAATTTCTTGCTTTTTACTTGTCAGCAGATTGGGAGTGTGCAATTTTGACCAGTGCACTTGTCACTAGTCCCAGGGGGATATAAGCAGTAATCACATCTCGATTAGGCGGCTGTACACTGCAAATTACTTCATGTTGGTGTTGTGGCAGGGTTAATTTAGACAAGTTGAAAAATGGAAATGGAAACGTGTTCCAATAATGTGGAAAATGCAAGATACAGGCCAGCAAACTCCCATTTAAATAATGTAATTAAAACACATTTATTTTTACAGACCATTGATGCCTTACAGTTTGGTACAAGTTGCAAAGTGTCAGAAGCTCTTTATGTCTTGGCAACATATTTGCACTTAATTCTAAATAGTCATATAAGTCTTAATTAGGCTAGTATAACTTTATGAATAAATTTTATAAGTCATCAATAGAAGGTAATGAGCAGTGAGCATTTAGGCATTTAGTTGATGCCAATTAATAACAGTGAATGAAGAACAAATTAATCTTAGTACAGTATGTAGCTACAGTTCTTATATATAAAAAATATGTATACATGTTCATTTCTATTTGAATGTACTAGCAGATCATAACAATGATTGTTTATATTATTGATGAAAAGGTATTATAAAGTATTACCTTAAAAGGAAAAAAGCAAATACAATAATGGATACTTGTATTTCATAACAGTATATGCATCAGACCAAGTAACAATTCTTCTTGTTCTCAGTATACACTGTATATATATATATATATATACTGTACAGTACAATACATTGATCATATAGTTTCTTTATAATTGCATGCTGTCTATTTGTTGACTTGTTATGCTGAGCATATATATCAAAGTCAAACACAGACCCCCTTGAGGCTGTCCACTGGTTCACAGGATTGCAAAATAGTGCCTGGGCTTTCCAGGCTTCAAACATTCCAGGCCTGTAATAATACCAGGCTGTCTACTTTATCACCGCAAGCCTGTGCTGAGACCCCTATGACATACTGCCAAGATGTGTTCCAGTGATCTTTCACCTTTTAAAAAGGCATTTAGGCATTAACACAGGATCTAGTGGCATTAATTGGACACGTCACCTAGAGCACCAGTTTCAGTGTAAGGTCAAGTCAACAGGGGAGATACCATGTTTGCACGATTCTGGCAAAACACCCAGATAATTCAGTCAACGGGGGGCTTTTAACTGCAAAAACTAAACTAAATTAAAATAAAAATACTAAATACACATAATAATAATAATAATAATAATAATACATACATTTACATTTACATTTATTCATTTGGCAGACGCTTTTATCCAAAGCGACTTACAAAAGAGGAACACATAAGCAAATCATCTTAAGGAGACAGTGGTACGAAAAGTGCCTTATTACAAAGTTTCACTAGCATCAGAATAGCATTCAAAACAGAATAAAGTGCAACAAGAAAAAGAATTTAATGACTGGTTAAGTGCTCATGGAAAAGATGTGTTTTTAGTAATAACAACAACAACAATAATAATAATAATAATAATAATAATAATAATAACAATTATACATAAATAAATAATAATTATTTTGTCTTGTTTTTCAATCAAATATATAAACATCATTAAAAAAAGATGAGAAGCAAAAAACATATTAAGGTTTGTTTTCAGAGATCTTAAATTATACATTGTTTTTTAAGTATATGTCTCACTCAGTTTTGTTGGATCTTTTGTTAAAACATAAAATCGTATGCAAATTTGCTTCTCAAATATCTTGTTCAAGTTAACCCAAAGATGTTTTTGATCGACAGCATATGTGGCATAATGTTGTTTACCACAAAATATAATTTCAACTCATCCCTCCTTTTCTTTAAAAAAAAAGACAAAAATCAAGGTTACAGTGAGGCACTTTCAATGGGCAATTTTTGGTGGGTTTAAAGGCAGAAATGTGAAGCTCATAATTTTATAAAAGCACTTGCATCAGTTCTTCTATTAAAAACATGCATTATTTGAGCTTCAAAGTTGTTTAAATGTTCTTTTTTCTTTTAAGAGTTTTAAGGTTTACAGCATTACGTTATCATGGCAACAAAGTTGTAAAAATGTATATACTGTAACTACACAGAAAGAGTTAGTAAGCTATTTAATTACACTAAAATCATGTTAAAATGCATGCTTTTGAAACAGTGTGCATTTCAGTGTTTTTTTTTTTTTTTTTTTTTTTTTAATATGGACAAAATACATTTTTGTGGTAATCAACAATATTCCACAAATGCTGTCGATTGAGCTTTACTTGTATTGAACCCAGAATATTAATTTTAGAAAATCATTTGTTTTTATGCAGTGTAAATACTGGGCTCAGTGGAAGGCACTACAGCAATTTGTGTCCAATCCAATGCTCTCTAGAATGAGAATGTCCCTCCTCCTAATATTACCTGCCACCAAATAGCAAATGCTACTTTGTGGTTAATGCCTGTGACATAACTAAAGCTTACTGGCTATCGAAAAAAAGAAAAGAAAACTGGACGACAAGCCCTTCGATATATCCTGCCCAACGTTTTAATGGGAATTTGTCCACACAGGAAAGCTGACTACATTCGTCAAGTGATTTCATGGGTTCTTTAACCTTCTAGACAGGAAATGATAGAGGACAAAAAGCAGATAAAATGTGTAGGTTGGAGAAGACAGGGAGATTGAGTATCAAGAGGGGATGGGGTCGTCTAATGGGGACGATAACACGAGGACTCTTGAAAAACACATTCCAGCGAGGCAAAGCAAGTCAATTAGCTGTTGCCTTCTCCCTTTGCAAAATCCAGGGGTGAAAAATGAAACGTATTGACTGCAGCTGTAAATAGAGATGTCTCAGTTATCTGCACCCCACCCCCACCCGGCTCAACCTGCCCTCACAGACCACATGATGTACAGAAAATACCACAGAGTCCGACCAACCCACTTACATACCCTTCCCTCTGTGAAAGACTTCGCTGATCGAACTTCCAGCTGGGGAAGAGACCTCCAACAATTTGGACTGATTCATGACTGATGCACTCAAGGCTTAATATAACTAGATCTGTTTCTAATGCATGTGTTCAGTCATGAACAGTCATATGCTCAGATTGTATCAGGATTTCTGGTGTCAGTTTTCAAAGTTAAGATCGGAGTAATACCGTGATTACATAACTGACCTTTCGCTAAACCCCACCTTCCTTACTGTTATTTGCTCCGAAAAGCTTTACAGAAACTAGAGAAAAATTAAGCAGACATTTCTGTGAAAAACACAATTTTCAGTAAAACATTCTCATAAGGAGGTATACATTGAATAGTTACTATTCTAATATGGGCTGGAATGACATGTGACATTTTTAACTGACGTTTCTCTCTAAAGAAATCACTGAATTACACACATTCCCTGTGGTACTGTAAACTCTTTAGTTACTATCTCCGCTGTAACCTGAATCAATATGGAGAAAATGTAGGTGTCCCTACTGATGTCATACTTAATTTAGGAAGGAGAGCTGCCATATGGTGCAGTTCACAGCATGCACATCATGAACATTAATTATTTAAAAATTTGGATAATAAAAAAAAAAAAAAAAGTTCCTATTTGGGTAGGCCTACCTTGTCACTATTATACTGTAAGTGCCAGAGCACCAATGTTTTATTATATTTTGGAATATATATTTTATTATATCCAAAAACAAAGGACTTCCATAGACCTGCATCATTAAAAAAAGAGCAAAATCTTGTCCTATAATATGCAGAATGGCACAGACTGATTGCACAGTAAATTCGGCGACAGTAGATCGAAAGTTCCTCTGCTGTGCTTCCTGAAATTCAAAACACTGCACCCCAGTGGTCGCAGCTGGAAGTGCTGATGAACGGACTGGCATGTGTGAGGCAGTTGTATTTTTCAAGTACATATAGCTGCAGGCCGGAGATCTCCAAATGGGGGCGGAATCTCCAAATGAGGGCGAGGTTACTCCAGAAGGGGGCGTGGTTATTCCAAAATAGATTTATGCTGTCCAGCCAGCTGACCCCTGTCCAGTGCCTGCCATCCAGCGGCCACTGCCCAGCCCGCTGAACCCTGGCTCTCATGTTTTGTGTCTATCTAGTTTGGGTCTGTGTTGAGCACATGGTTCAGTGTTATTCACCTGGTCATGTGCTCTTTCTGTCTTTGATTTGTCTCTATGTGGGCACACGGCTTCAGTCTCGATTTCCTTGCCGTGTGCTCTTCGGTTGGATTTGTGTTTCATGTTCGGAGCATGGTGTCTGGATCCTGACTCTCCTGTCTGATTCAGTTTTAGTTCTGGTGTCGGGATCCAGACACTCATGCTCCATTTCTTGTCTGTCTTCCCTCCCTCCCTCCCTCCCTGGTCTATCTAGTTTGTGTTGGTCTGTCTGCTGTGGATGCCAGGATGCGTCCATTAAGGGAGGGGTACTGTCACAGTCTGGCCTGACTGTGCCTCCCCGACTGTCCGTGTGTTTGATTCTCACTCCCTCAAGTGTCTTGCAGGTGCCATGTTGGGTTTGCCAGCTCTAGTTGCCTGAGCAACGATCTTCACCCCAATCAACTGATCATCCACGGCACCTGTTCCCCCAATTACCTCTCCCTATGTCTGCTCCCCTCGTGTTGAGTCCTGTGCTGAATTGTTTTGTTTGTCTGTGTGTGTTACCAGTCTGTTCCCTCTAGCTACTGGTCTGCCACAAGATTTCGGTCGGTTCTAGTATTATTACTAGTTTAGTTTTTGGTTCTCCTTTTCTCCATTGAGATTGTTTTTGTTTGTATTTTCCTTTGTTTAATAAAAACCCAGTTTTCTTTTCCATCTCTGCATTTGGGTCCTTCCTCTCTGTACTATTGTGGCAATTTGAAACATTCATTTACACACACATTGTAGCTTCAAATGAATCAGCGCCTGACCTGCTGGAGGCCTTCTAATACCCTCTTACTGGTTATCATTTAGCAATGGGAGACCTGGTTAATGGACTCTTGAACAAGATTTCCAACATAAACACACCACTGAGAAGTAGAGACAGGTCTGAATATCAAACATAACACAATTTTCTCTGTAATGTATTTGTTTGCTTAAAATATATTTGCCTGCTTAAAATGTTCAGCAGTTTAAATGAGCAATTAATTCAATCTGAAAGAACAGAATAAGTTTGGGTTTTGCAATTAACTGCTGCTGAAAATATGTATTTCAGCTATGCTGGTAGTGGTATTTATAGTCTGTTTGTGATCAAAATTATTGCCAGTTGGTTATGCTGTACCTCAGTTTAACTGTTTTGAACAGAAACAAACAGCATTGGTATTTATAGATTATCACAACAAATTGCATCTTATTTGGGAATGAATATTTGCATGTGTGACATGCTGCAAGATGCAGCAATTCTGACTAATGAACTTTGCTACAGCTCTAAAAATGTATCATCGCTTGCTGAAATTCAAAGATAAGCCGTTGGCATTTCATTATGCACATATGATTTTTTCTCCCCAAATACTGTGAATTAACCTAAAAAAAGTACCATATCATCTATGCCTATACATTTAGAATACAGTTGTGGCTTACCAGTGTGACTCAGAAGGACGTTATTTTAATAAAACATCTCAAAATCATCTTACAGTCTCATGAATGATGCCTGAACCAAGTGAGGGGTTTCTTTTCTTAATGTCACAAAACAAAGGATTGCAGTCCAACGTGATCTTATGAGTATTCGTAAGTTTTCTTATGTAAAGTGTGGTTTTAGCACACATAAATTTGCTAATGTTTAAATACTGAAATGTACAATTCTGACATATTGACTGCATCTAACACGTAAATCATTTTACATATGAACACACTTTGGAGATTTTATTGTATTTATAATTAATGAGATTAATAAAATGTTCTGCTCTGTGTGATTTCTGGCGCCATATGCAGGTAATTACAAAGTATTGTATCACTTTAACCAAGACTAAACTTTAAAATGTTACAATAATCAGAAAAATGTATAATCGTTATATCATTTTGTTTGCTGTGTGACACAAAATATTTTTTCAGAATATGTTGCGGCTGAAAAACATACACCACAAAAGCACCATAAAACAATCATATAAGTAATTCATTCTAGTTGTGTGCTATAATCCATGTCTTCAAAGATGTTATGATAGCTTTGTGTGAAACTCAAAGCAAAAAAAGAAACGTCCTCTCACTTTCAACTGCTTTTATTTTCAGCAAACATAACATGTGTAAATATTTGTATGAACATAAAAAGATTCAACAACTAAGTTTCACAGACATGTGACTAACAAAAATAGAATAATGTGTCCCTGAACAAAAGGGGGGGGGGGGGGGTCAAAATCAAAAGTAAGAGTGAGAGTAACCCAGACCGAACTCCAGATTCGCTGACAGAGAACGCCTGCAGGTCCCCTACCCTTTTGATGGAAGTGAGCGCAGTCAGGAGGGCAGTCTTCAAAGAGAGTGTCTTAAGCTCAGCTGACTCCAAGGGCTCAAAGGGAGCTCCCTGTAGACCCCGAAGGACTACAGAGAGGTCTCACGAGCGAACGAGGCGTGGTCTGGAGGGATTCAACCTCCTAGCGCCTCTCAGGAACCTGATGATCAAGTCGTGCTTCCCCAAGTACTTACAATATACAGCATCGTGAAGAGCCGAAATAGCGGCTACATACACCTTCAAGGTGGAGGGGGACAGCCGCCCCTCCAGCCTCTCCTGCAGGAAGGAAAGCACCGATCCGACTGCGCATCTCTGGGGGTCTTCGCATCGGGAAGAACACCACTTAGTGAACAGATGCCACTTCAAGGCATACAGGCGCCTCATAGAGGGAGCCCTAGCCTGAGTGATCATGTCTACCACCACGGGTGGTAGGCCACTTAGGTCTTCCGCGTCCCATCCAGGGGCCAGACGTGGAGATTCCAGAGGTCTGGTCGCGGGTGCCAGATGGTGCCCCATCCCTGAGAAAGAAGGTCCTTCCTCAGGGGAATTCGTTGGGGGGGCTGTCGTGAGGAGCATGAGATCCAAGAACAACGTCTGGGTGGGCCGGTAGGGTGCTACTAGGATGACCTGCTCCTTGTTCTCCCTGACCTTGCACAGGGTCTGTGCAAGTAGGCTCACTGGGGGAAATGCATATTTGCGTAGTCCAGGGGGCCAGCTGTGTGCCAGCGCATCTATACTGAGGGGTGCCTCGGTCAGGGCATACCAAAGCAGGCAGTGGGAGGATTCCCGGGAAGCAAACAGGTCTACCTGTGCTCGACCAAATCGACTCCAAATCAGCTGGACCACCTGAGGGTGGAGTCTCCACTCTCCCCTGAGGGTAACCTGACATGACAGCACGTCCGCTGTGGTGTTGAGGTCAGCTGGGATGTGAGTGACTCGTAGCGACTTGAGGTGCTGCTGACTCCAGAGGAGGAGACGGTGGGCAAGTTGTGACATGCAACAGAAGCGTAGACCGCCTTGACGGTTTATGTACACTACTGTCGCTGTGTTGTCTGTCTGGACCAACACGTGCTTGCCCTGGATCAATGACCAGAACCTCCGCAGGGTGAGCAGTACTGCCAACAGTTCTAGGCAGTTGATGTGCCAACGCAGTCACGGGCCAGTCCAGGACCGGCGGCTGTGTGCTCATTGCTGTATGCCCCAGGAGCCTCTGAAAAAGTTTCAGTGGAACCGCTGTCCTCCATCTGAACACCTTCAGACAGTTCAGCAAAGACTGCATGCTCTCGTTCGTGATGCGCGCTGTCATGGAGACTGAGTCCAACTCCAAACCAAGAAAAGAGATGCTCTGAACTGGGGAGAGCTTGCTCTTTTCCCAGTTGACACGAAGCCCCAGTCGGCTGAGGTGCCAGAGCACGAGGTCCCTGTGTGCTCACAGCAACTCTCGAGCGTGAGCTAGGATTAGCCAGTTGTCGAGATAGTTGAGGAAGTGGATGCCCACTTCCCTTAGCTGGGCAAGGGATGCCTCTGCAACCTTCGTGAAGACGCGAGGGGACAAGGACAGGCCAAAGGGGAGGACCTTGTACTGGTACGCCTGGCAAACTGCAAGAAGGGTCTGTGTCGAGGTAAGACCAAGACGTGGCAGTACGCGTCCTTCAGGTCTACTGCCGCGAACCAATCTTGATGCCGGATGCTCGTTAGAGTGCGTTTTTGTGTCAGCGTCTTGGACGGGAGTCTGTGCAAAGCCCGGTTCAATACTCGCAGGTCCATGATTGGTCGCAACCTACCGCCTTTCTTCGGTACGTAGAACCCTTTCTTCATCTCAGCTGGAGATGCATCTTCACCGCCGAGAACTGCTGGGCAAAGTCCTCGACGGTGTCGCCAAACAAGCCAACCTGGGAAATGGGGGTGTCAAGGAACCGTGCCTTGTCTGCCTCTCCCATCTCGACCGAGTTGAGCCAAAGGTGGCACTCCTGGACCACCAGGGTGGACATCGCCTGCCCGAGAGACCGTGCCACGACCTTCAACGCCCCGGAGAGCGAGGTCGGTCACGAGTGCAGTTCCTGCATCAATCCTGGGTCAGAACTACCCTTGTGCAGTGCCATATATACCCACGACCAGTGCAGGGAGCCGCTGGGGTGGCAAGCCGCGACCGCAACATTGCCATGGTCATGTTCTCGCAATGAGGACATGACTCATCTACGAACGATGTCTCCATGTGGGCAGTTCCCAGACACGTAAGACAGCGATCGTGGCCGTCAGAAGCAGAGAGATAACGATCGCAACCAGGAATAACATACAAACGGAAAGGCATCTTTAAAAAGATGTTCTGTGTGTGTGCCGCTCTTTTTGTGAATGAAAATATACTCTTTTAGAATATACTCTCTTATTTTCACTCTGCTGAAGTGCCCAGGGGCATTCTCTGCACTCCATGGGTGCAGAGGGGGAGAAGCCGCTGAAATGCGCCGTAAATCCAGCAGTTTTGAGGTGTGTCTTTGGAGGGAATTGAATTCAGTGCGCTGAATACAACCGCTCGGCTCAGAAGAGAAAATCTGAATGAGTGGTTGCATACCAGCTCCTTTTATACCCGTATATCCAGGGGAGTGACGTGCAAATTCCACTCGCCAATTCTCATTGGCCTTTTTAAAAAAAAGCAGAGGTGTTTGGGGTTCCCAAGATTGACCACTAGTGTCACTACATCGACACAACGTCGAGTGAGTGACAGATAGGGAACACTGACATTCCTGTCTTGCAGGAAATGATGCACAGAACGAGCAGTATGGCTGGTGGCATTGTCATGCTGGAGGGTCATGTCAGGATGAGCCTGCAGGAAGGGTACCACATGAGGGAGGAGGATGTCTTCCCTGTAACGCACAGCGTTGAGATTGCCTGAAATGACAACAAGCTTAGTCCGATGATGCTGTGACACATCACCCCAGACCATGATGGACCCTCCACCTCCAAATCAATTCCGCTGCAGGGTACAGGCCTTGGTGTAACGCTCATTCCTTCGATGATAAACACGAGTCTGACCATCACCCCTGGTGAAACAAAACCGCGACTTGTCAGTGAAGAGCACTTTTTGCCAGTCCTGTCTGGTCCAGAGAATGTGGGTTTGTGCACATAGGCGACGTTGTTGCCGGTGATGTCTGGTAAGGACCTGCCTTACAACAGGCCTACAAGGCCTCAGTCCAGCCTCTCTCAGCCTATTGCAGACAGTCTGAGCACTGATGGAGGGATTGTGCATTCCTGGTGTAACTCGGGCAGTTGTTGTTGCCATCCTGTACCTGTCCCGCGGGTGTGATATTCGGATGTACCGATCCTGTGCAGGTGTTGTTACATGTGGTCTGCCACTGTGAGGACGATCAGCTGTCCTTCCTGTCTCCCTGTAGTGCTGTCTTAGGCGTCTCACAGTACAGACATTGCAATTTATTTTCCTGGCCACATTTGCAGTCCTCATGCCTCCATGCAGCATGCCTAAGGCACATTCATGCAGATTAGCAGGGACCCTGGGCATCTTTCTTTTGATGTTTTTCAGAGTCAGTAGAAAGGTCTCTTTAGTGTCCTAAGTTTTAATAACTTTGAAATTAATTGCCTACCGTCTGTAAGCTGTTAGTGTCTTCACAACAGTTCCACAGGTGCATGTTTATTAATTGTTTATGGTTCATTGAACAAGCATGGAAAACATTGTTTAAACCCTTTACAATAAAGATCTATAAAGTTATTTGGATTTTTACAAACTTATCTTTAAAATACAATGTCCTGAAAAAGAGACGTTTCATTTTTTTACTGTTTATACACACGGATGAGCCAAAACATTATGACCACCATGCCTAATATGCTGTTAGTCCTCCGTGTGCCATCAAAACAGAGCCAGCTTGCTGAGGCATGGACTCTACAAGACCGCTGAAAGTGTCCTGTGGTACCTGGCACCAAGACATTAGCAGCAGATCCTTCATGTCCTGTAAATTGCGAGATGGAGCCACTGTGGATTGGACTTGTTGGTCCAGCACATCCCAGATGCTTAATCGGTTTGAGGGAATATCAGGGAATACCATTGCCATGAAGGGGTGTACCTGGTCTGCAACGATGTTAAGGTAGATGGCACGTGTCAAATTGACATCCACATGAATGGCCAGACCTAGTGTTTCCCAGCAGAACATTGCCCAGAGCATCACACTCCCTCCACCGGCTCGTCATCTTCCCACAGTGCATCCTGGTGCCATCACTTCCACAGGTAAACAGCACACACGCACATAGCCGCCAACGTGATGTAAAAGAAAGTGGGACTCATCAAACCACGCGACCTTCTTCCACTGCTCCAAGGCCCAATTCCGACGCTCGCTTGTCCATTGTAGGCTCTTTCAACAGTGGAAAGGGGTCATCATGGGCACTCTGACCGGTCTGCAGCTATGCAACCCCATATGCAGCAGGGTGCAATGCACTGTGTTGTGACACTTTCTTCCCGTAACCATCATTAACATTTTCTGTGACTTAAAAAGTAGACCTTCTGTCGGTTCGGACCAGATGGGATAGCCTTTGTTGCCCTTGCGCATCAATGAGCCTTGGGCACCCAACACACTGTTTGTTGTTTGTCCCTCCTCGGACCACTGTTGGTAGGTACTCACCACTGCTGACCGGGAGCACCCCACAAGCCTGGCCATTTCAGAGATGCTCTGACCCAGTCGTCTGGCCATAACAATTTGGCCTTTGTCAAAGTTGCTTAGCCAGGTCTTTACTCATGCCCATTTCTCCTGCATTCAACATGCTGACTATTAGAACTGACTGTTCGCTTACCATCTAATCTACCCAGACCTTGACATGTGGCCTTGTTAGGAGATAATCAACATTATTTGCTTCACCTGTGATTTGTCATAATGTTTTGGCTCATTGGTGTATACAGGGACTAAATTGGGTGTGAATGGTCCAGCACCTTCGATTAATAAAAAAAAAAAAAGTGGCTTGTTTGTCAATCAGTTCAATTTCTTGTATGCTGCTGTCCAGTTTTTGTTTTATCCATTTAACACATTTTGTCCCTATTTATCGAGTGTAGAGATTTTAGGGTTCTCCTACCTCCAAAATCCCAATTTAATCTCTCTCTTTCTCTCAAACTTTTCCCACCTTCCAGTAACCTCTCCACAGCCAGTCATTTAATGAGGTCTGCCCCAAAAAATAACAAATAAATTACATGCTATCCAGAGTTGTGTTCGGAGTTATGTTTGGAATGACCGCAACAAGAGTGCTGTAAATCAGGGGTTCCGTGTTAAGGCTTGAGCTTGACCTTTTGTCACTTTGGAACAAGGGTTTGGAAGTGACGTCACCTCAACCATTGCTGACATTGAAAATGCCCACTCTAGACACAGACTAACTAGTAAACCAACTGCTTCCTGCAAGAAATGAACTGTGCTACATTTTTAACATCTTGCTGTAATATATAAAGCTTTATGTACAGCACATCATTGTTCAGTGCCGTATTTAGATTTTCTGGGCCACTGGAGTGAAAAGAAACAAAGCAAAAAGCCCCATGAGTGCAGCGTTGTTATTTGAATCATAATTGAGTCTTCATTATGTAATGATTTATTTTAAACATGTTTAACCAAAGTAACTTGCATATGATTCTAGCTTGCAAAGGGAAAAACAGTGTGTATTTATCTCCTTTTTTCTGGTATAAATAAACAGGGTTGTAATGTCTATTTGTATGATCAAGATGTGGTGTGGATTATCAAAAATAACAAATAAGTGAAATTAATGAAGTTGGGGGGGGGGGGGGTTGGGGGTGTAGGTGTTATATGGAGATCGAGTTGTTAGACTTTGGTCATGCAGTTGAGGAAAACGGGGTTTCCTCTACAACATAATCATGTACAAATTATTTTTTGAGTTGTCAGAGTCTCATCTTACCTTATCATGTGTCCATTTTAGCTGACCATTCTCTACAGCACAAATGTACAGTTTACAGTTAAACATTTGTAATATTTATTTTCTATAATATTGTTTAATTTATGAACAGAATCACAAGAAAAGAGACCCATCTTAATGGAACAGAGACGAGCAAAAAGACACATAATAAATTATTTTACATGAACAAGATTATCATGTCTTGGGTCTCGAAAACAGCACACAACACTCCATGGGAGAATAATGATCTCCTCCAAAGGGGTAAGTCTTGTCTTATACTTCATCCTGTATTCTTCAAGTCTGTGCTGATCCACAAATTACAGTATATTGGAGACCAGGACTAGTCACAAAGGGAAGTTGTCACAAGGACTACATCTCAGTGACTATAAGGTTTTTAGTCAAAAGTCCAATTACACAAATGCATGTTTTCTCTAGCAGTGGTTTTGTATATTGGTTTCAAAAACCAAATTCAAAACCATTTTAAACTAGAATATTTTAATGGAATTCTATACTCTACAATTCCAATATCATATTTTTTGCTTATATTTATTTGAGTAAAAAAAAATTAACACCCTGGCATACATTCAGGTAAAAGTCAACTGTATAATGTAGGTATATGTTAATTGAAATGTTGAACTGTGCTCAGGGTCAAGGGTATTTTGTATTTTGTCAGTTTAAATTACATCACATGTGTTTCAGCTTGTACATTTTTGCAGTTTCATGAAATGTTTTACTCTTTATATTTTGCTGAAAAGCCTGTGAAAGGCTTTAATGGCAGGTTAACTGTGACAACTTACCCTATAGTGTGACAAAATGCCAAACATTTCAACATGTGCTAAATGAACGGCATCTGTTTTTTCCCTAGGCAATAATGCCAGAAATGTTCAACAGCATTTTTTTGAAGCAAAAACTTTAAGAAATTGACTTTAAAAATAAAACCTACCCTGAGACATATTTAATGGTGTAAAAAGGGTGACAACTAGCCCTGGTCTCCCCAATTTATCTGCATTGTAGTAACTTTCTCAAGTTCAACCTTGTAATCACTCAATCTAGGGCTGATTAGCGTAGATATAAATGTGCATGTCTATTCACAGCCTCTCCTTGATTTTCATATCGACCATTGGCTAACACCTTCAAATTTGACTTTTTTTCATTTCCTTCATTTACATATGCACCCAGATTAACACCCTTCGCTTCTTACATATGTTGCAATTAATCAGCAAGTGAGAAGGCTTAAAATAGAGAAAAATGCCTGAATGACAAAATTACAAGTTCAATATATATATACACTATACTGCCAAAAGTATTCGCTCATCTGCCTTTAGATGCATATGAACTTAAGTGACATCCCATTCTTAATCCATAGGGTTTAATATGACGTCGGCCCACCCTTTGCAGCTATAACAGCTTCAACTCTTCTGGGAAGGCTTTCCACAAGGTTTAGGAGTGTGTTTATGGGAATGTTTGACCATTCTTCCAGAAGCGCATTTGTGAGGTCAGACACTGATGTTGGACGAGAAGGCCTGGCTCGCAGTCTTCGCTCGCTCTAATTCATCCCAAAGGTGCTCTGTCGGGTTGAGGTCAGGACTCTGTGCAGGCCAGTCAAGTTCTTCCACACCAAACTCGCTCATCCATGTCTTTATGGACCTTGCTTTGTGCACTGGTGCGCAGTCATGTTGGAACAGGAAGGGGCCATCCCCAAACTGTTCCCACAAAGTTGGGAGCATGGAATTGTCCAAAATCTCTTGGTATGCTGAAGCATTCAGAGTTCCTTTCACTGGAACTAAGGGGCCAAGCCCAGCTCCTGAAAAACAACCCCACACCATAATCCCCCTCCACCAAACTTCACAGTTGGCACAATGCAGTCAGACAAGTACCGTTCTCCTGGCAACCACCAAACCCAGACTCGTCCATCAGATTGCCAGATGGAGAAGCGTGATTCGTCACTCCAGAGAACGCGTCTCCACTGCTCTAGAGTCCAGTGGCGGCTTGCTTTACACCACTGCATCCGACACTTTGCATTGCACTTGGTGATGTATGGCTTGGATGCAGCTGCTCGGCCATGGAAACCCATTCCATGAAGCTCTCTACGCACTGTTCTTGAGCTAATCTGAAGGCCACATGAACTTTGGAGGTCTGTAGAGATTGACTCTGCAGAAAGTTGGCGACCTCTGCGCACTATGCGCCTCAGCATCCGCTGACCCCGCTCTGTCATTTTACGTGGCCTACCACTTCGTGGCTGAGTTGCTGTCATTCCCAATCGCTTCCACTTTGTTATAATACCACTGACAGTTGACTGTGGAATATTTAGTAGCGAGGAAATTTCACGACTGGACTTGTTGCACAGGTGGCATCCTATCACAGTACCACGCTGGAATTCACTGAGCTCCTGAGAGTGGCCCATTCTTTTAAAAATGTTTGTAGAAGCAGTCTGCATGCCTAGGTGCTTCATTTTATACACCTGTGGCCATGGAAGTGATTGGAACACCTGAATTCAATTATTTGGATGGGTGAGCGAATACTTTTGGCAATATAGTGTATATTTGAGGTTATGATTTTTTAAATTGATATGACAAAGCTCCTCTTTATTTCCTTAATATATTTAAACAAAACAGTTTGCCATTTAATAAGTTAAATAAATGATGTCTTATCTATTCTATGTAAATAGAACAGAAAACATAATCAATTTAGAAATGTAATCTTTGTCTTAGTTATTCCTGAATGTAATATATTAGAAAATAATACAGTATAATAGAATAGAATAGAATAGAATAGAATAGAATGAAAAAAGAATAACAATTCAGAGGGTTATCTGGCTTGGTATTCCATAATAGAATAGAATAGTATAGAAAAATGTAACAATTTAGAAGGTTCACTGATTTGGTGTCCCATTATAGAATAGAATAGAATAGAATAGAATAGAATGCAAAAAAGAATAACCATTTAGAATGTTATCTGGCTTGGTATTCAATTATAGAATAGAATAGAATAGAATAGAATAGAATAGAATAGAGAAAGTGTAACAATTTAGAAAGTTCACTGAATTGGTGTCCCATTATACAATTGAATAGAACAGAATGAAAAAAAGAATAACTATAATATAATATAATATAATATAATATAATATAATATAATATAATATAATAGGAATAGATCAGAATAGAATAAAATAGAATAGAATAGAATGAAAAAAAAGAATAACAATTTAGAAGGTTCACTGTATTGGTGTCTCATTATACAATAGACTAGAACAGAAACGAACAGAGTGAAAAAAGAATAACTATAATATAATATATACAATACAATATAGAATAGAATAGAATAGAATGCAAAAAAAGAATAACAATTTAGAATGTTATCTGGCTTGTTATTCAATAATAGAATAGAATAGAATAGAATAGAATAGAATAGAATAGAATAGAATAAAAAATACTGCTTTAGAAAAGTTCTCCTTGTCTTGTTATTCCATTTTATTTATCACGTAGTTATTTAAAAATTGTATTAAGATCTTCCATCTGGCATTTATTTTGTTTGTTTGGTAATGACATAATTCTCTGAACTTTGTTCATTTACTACTGAGTTAATTTGTTAGAAATTATCATATATAAATGGACACTTGTAAACCAGGTGCACATCATCACTGAAAGTGCAAATATTCACTGGAGAGCACTAAGAGGGGTTTATTTTCAGGCCATCAATGTAATTGCAACCTTCTGTACTGTGAATATTAGATATGTAATTTAAATTTGTGATATGAACTGAAATTGGACTCCCTCTATTCCATGTGGAAACTAATATGCTATCCTCGAGCAGACTTTAAGGATACATAATTATTAGGCAACTATAACTATAACACACCATATAATGGAAACCAATATTCTATATTGTATTCCATACTATATTTACCATTACAAAAATATTTGCATGCATGCAAATTTGATAATGCTTGGAATAAAATACAAGATCAAACAGAAACCAAAAATAATTATTAAGATGTTGATCTTTTTCATAGTGAAAAGGGAGAATGCATCATGTTAATAATGACACAAATGTGTTTTCAGCTATTTTATCATAAAAATATTACTATTACCTTTCAAAACCAATGCAGATATTTTTGTTAAAGGGATAGTTCACCCAACAATAAAATTGTCATAATTTACTCATTCTAATTTTGTTCCAAACCTGTATGACTTTCTTTCTGGAACAAAAAAGGAGATGTTAGGAAGAATAATAGCTTCCCTTTATTGTATCATTTTTTCCATAAAATGAAAGTGAATGGTGACTAAGGTTGATATTCTGCCTACGTCCTTTTTATGTTCCACAGAAGAAGGAAAGTATTTCAGGTTTGGAACAACTTGATGGTAAGTAAATCAATTATAATTTGTGGATGAACTATCCCTTTAAATTATTGTTTATGATACAGAGACTAAGACAATGTATGTACGACTTAGAATGCGTGAAAGTGTATTCAATCTTTCAATTGAGAACTAATTCGTATGCATGATATATATATGGTTTGTTGTTGCTTGTGGCAAAGTAAACGCCTTCAGGTAATTACAATCAATCACTCATCAACAGAGACACGATTCTTCACTTTACCCCTTCCTTACATAACATAGCTCTGTGCAAAATGCCACCCATTTGTCTTGCTTCTATTTGTTGACTGAGTAGCAAGGCCAAGGTGCTGTTTAATGAGGGGGTAATTAAAATTCACGACCCACTGACCTTTGTCGGTCATGACTCCAAGAGGATTAGCCGTCTTTTCTGTCATCTTACCATGAGTACTGCAGGTCAGACTTCACGTGGCTAGGATAAAATATTTTATCATGCAGCTCAGAATATCAACTAAGTAATTTCCATCAGGGTTCAGTGTGTTTCCAAGTACACAGGAACTGAATGCGGAGAATGTCAAGGAGATTGCAGTGAAACTTGAATATTGACAAACTAACATGGAACACAAATGCACACTACACAATTTACATGAAAACTTTGCTGCAGCACCATAAAAACACACTTAAAACTGAAGTAGATTTATGTTCTAACTCTACGATTCACATGGCAATTTTATTTGGCTAAAATGAGAAAAGTGGAATTTACCATTGCATACAACTGTCACGAACTGCCTTGTGTTTTTTCTTCTCACCTTCTCTTCAGTTCAGTGACTGTTTAGTTTTCCCCTTTGATCATGGACTCCCAGCATGCACCTTCTGATTTCACTTACCTGCCCTCCATCTTCCTCAGCTGTTCCCTGTTCCCTCATCAGTCATCATGCACTCATTGCCAGGTCTTGTTCTTACGTGCCTATGTTAAGATAAATGTGTATATTTAGTTCTTGGTATTCCTCCATGTTTATTGTATCACCTTCTTCCCAGTCTTTATTAAAGCCTGCGATTAGATCCATTGCCTCTCATCTCTGCAAAATGTTACAACAACCTCTTGGTTGGATACAACCATTACTAACACATTAATCAGTGGTTCTCAACTGGTGGGTTGGAGGTCTGTTCATTGTAAAAACAATGCTAAATGCAAATAATAATACTGTATGCAACTAACCATATAATTGTGCATAATTAGGATAGCATAATATATAAGCTTATTAACTTTTAAAGTGGAGTAGAAAATGCTTCCAATTTCTTTTGTTGTTGGTGTTTGTTGCTGTGTGTACAATCAAATTCTTCTGCATTTTGGCACAAATTCATCTGTCATTTGATAAAAGCTTGTCAAATTAGGAAGATGCCAACATGGACAAGTTGTATGACATGTCATCCTCAAAAACCATGAACAAAATTTTAATTTTTTCTAAACTCTGCCTATGTTATGTTAAAGGAATATTCCAGGTTCTGTACAAGTTCAGTTCAATCGCCAGCATTTGAGGCATAATTTTGATTACCACAAAGTAATTTCGACTCATCCCTTCATTTCTTTAAAAAAGGGTTGAAGGGTTTAAAAGCAGAAATGTGAAGCTTAAACTTTTATAAAAGCACTTACATTTATTCTGTTAAAACTTGAGCTGTAGAGTTGTTTAAATTGTCATTCTTGCAGTGACCACTAAATACAGGGTTTACTGTATGCCGTTACATTGTCATTGCAACGTAGTTGTAAAACTGAATATAACTTTAAACAGAAAAGTTTAGTAAGCAATTTTATCACACTAAAATCATGTTAATGTGCTTATTGTTTACGTATTAAGGTTATACTTTTGAAACAGTGAGAATTTAATGTTTACAGATTGGCCCCATTCACTTCCATTGTAAGTGCCTCACTGTAACCCAGTTTTTTGCACTTTTTAAAGAAAAGGAATAAGTCAAAAATAAATGTTTGTGGTAATCAGTATTATGCCACAAATGCTGTCGATTTGAGCTTAACTTGTATTGAACCCGGAATATTCCATTAATAATTTTGCATATTGTTAGGCCTATACAGTTCATGGTAATATTAATAAATTTCATTGTTTGATTTTAGGGACATTTTTGTTTAATTATCTACAATAAACAATGTTAGGTACTGTGTTGGGTCACCACTCAAAGTCCAATGCAAAATCTGGATCCTAAAGCAAAATCAGTTGAGAACCACTGAAATAAATGCTAAACAACACAAATTACTTAACATTATTCTTATTAACATAACTTCAGGGAGTTGTTTACCCCATTAAATTTTATTTATTTATTATTATTATTTTTATTTTTTTTATTTTAGAATTGGCTATTCTCTCAAGGCTTTTATAATTTAATGTCACATCGATCATATAAAGTATACGCATACACATATGTGTACACATGTTGTTCCGCGAGTTATATAACCAGTACATTGAAATATGGCTTTGCAATTCTGTCCAAAAGATGACTGTGTTTAAATGCCTGTGATTGCTTAGTCAAACCACCCAGCGGATCCATTTACTTAGTGGTGCTTGTTATGGTAAATTGCAGTCAAAATACTTTGGCTTGGGTTGTTGTTTTCGATTACAACATGTTCTCTATGTAGCCAGAGGAACACAACATGCTTCATTTTATCTGTGACATAAAACGTTGCACATCATTTTTGCCAAGTCAACCGTATCACAAATGGTTTCTTTATTGCTTTGTTTTAGAGGGAATTAAAGACCAAAAAAAATCAAACATTTCCTTAGCTCATACCTCTGAGCCAGAATCAATTACTGAAACAGTAATAAAACATTGTATGTCTTGTTTATTGTTATTTTTGCAATATCAGACCAATAAAGTAAACAAATGCTGTTAAAAGGTCTACAACCTTTTGGGGCCAATGACTCCAGCAAAAGAGCATGGACCCCCTGTTACAAATGGCATGAAATTGAGTGTTGCACTATAAGCCTGGCCTATAATAGCATGCATATAAACTCAGCAAAAAAAGAACTGTCCTCTCACTTTCAACTGCTTTTATTTTCAGCAAACTTAACATGTGTAAATATTTGTATGAACATTAAAAGATTCAATAACTAAGACATAAAGTGAACAAGTTTCACAGACATGTGACTAACAGAAATGGAATAATGTGTCCCTGAACAAAGTGGAGGTCAAACTCTAAAGTAACATTCAGTATCTGGTGTGGCCACCAGCTGCATTAAGTACTGCAGTGCGTCTCCTCCTCATGGACTGCACCAGATTTGCCAGTTCTTGGTGTGAGATGTTACCCCACTCTTCCACCAAGGCACTTGTAAGTTCCCGGACATTTCTTCTCACCCTATGATCCAACAGGTCCCAGACGTGCTTAATGGGATTGAGATCCGGGCTCTTGGCAGAACACTGACATACCTTTCTTGCAGGAAATCACACACAGAACAAGCAGTATGGCTGGTGGCATTGTCGTGCTGGAGGGTCATGTCAGGATGAACCTGCAGGAAGGGTAACACTAGGGAGGAGGATGTCTTCCCTGTAACGCACAGTGTTGAGATTGCCTGCAATTACAACAAGCTCAGTCTGATGATGCTGTGACACACCGCCCTAGACCGTGACGGACCCTCCACCTCTAAATCGATCCCGCTCCAGACAGAGTACAGGCCTCAGTGTAATGCTCATTTTTCGACAATAAACGTGAGTCCGACTATCACCTCTGGTAAGACAAAACCATGACTCATCAGTGAAGAGCACTTTTTGCCAGGCCTGTCTGGTCCAGAGAAGGTGGGTTTGTGCCCATAGGTGACATTGTTGCCGGTGATGTCTGGTAAGGACCTGCCTTACAACAGGCCTACAAGCCCTCAGTCCAGCCTCTCTCAGCCTCTTGCGGACAGTCTGAGCGCTGATGGAGGGATTGTGCATTCCTGGTGTAACTCGGGCAGTTGTTGTTGCCATCCTGTACCTGTCCCGCAGGTGTGATATTCGGATGTACCGATCCTGTGCAGGTGTTGTTACATGTGGTCTGCCACTGTGACAATGATCAGCTGTCCTTCCTGTCTCCCAGTAGCACTGTCTTAGGCATCTCACAGTACGGACATTGCAATTTATTGCCCTGGCCACATCTGCAGTCCTCATACCTCCATGCAGCATGCCTAAGGCACATTCATGCAGATGAGCAGGGACCCTGGGCATCTTTCTTTTGGTGTTTTTCAGAGTCAGTAGAAAGGTCTCTTTAGTGTTCTTGGTTTTTATAACTGTGACCTTAATTGCCTACCATCTGTAAGCTGTTAGTGTCTTAACGACCGTTCCACAGGTGCATGTTCATTAATTGTTTATGGTTCATTGAACAAGCATGGAAAACATTGTTTAAACCCTTTACAATAAAGATCTGTAAAGTTATTTGGATTTTTACAAAATTAACTTTAAAATACAGTGTCCTAAAAAAGGGACTGTAACACAGTTCAATGGAAAGGAGGCTTAACAATATAAATAATAGTTTAATAAGAAACTGAACCAAAAAAGACAAACACACACAGGTGTCGGGCAGCTGCCCGTAACTCTCTCTCTGTCGCACTGCCGTCTCCGGTCGCTTTTATCCCTCTCGGACTTAAACAGCCTAATTAGGGGTCGGGTGTGCTGAATCACGGCCCGGCCCCGCCCTCCGCCCTGCCACAGGGACGTTTCTTTTTTTGCTGGGTTTAGTACCAAAATAATGTATTTACATGTATTTGTTTTCATGCTTACTTTATAAACATTGATGTACAGAGTCAGATACTTTTTAATAGCATTTTAATTTTAGAACAAAAACATTTAGCTCAACTTCATCTTCTTCACTTTAGCTTTGGTTGAAGTTAACGTGATATTGTTTTTTTGTTTAATTTAGTTTTTGTTATGCATATTAAAAAAAAAATGTCCCCACACAAATTAGTTTGAGATCAAATAATAATTGGCGGACCCCCTGCATTATCCAATAACAAAAGCCTCCAATAAAGCACAAAAACAATTCATTATTATAATTTGCACAGTAGCAAAATAAAGTGTTCTCAATTTACATAGCTGCATAGTTAGTATTAAGGTGATTTAGATCATTTAGAAGTTATTTTACATTATGATATGCCAAATGGGAAGTATGTGTTATAAAACTTTACATAGACCCTCCCTTCAGAAAGGAGAACCTTATTTTGGTGGAAGCCAACGCTGAGTACGTGGGGAATAGCTGCAGACACACACATACGCACACACACTACTCAAAGGATTTATTACCTTGAACAGCTTGGAAGCAGCACTCAAATATTAGAAGAGGCTAGAACACAGTCTGAAAAGAGCAGACAGAACAGCACAGAGAACTTTGAACAGGTAGGGACTTTTTAAAGCTTTTTTTTTTTTTATTTTTGGAGAGAAAACTAAGGAACATGCACAGAGAACACAAAGATAGTAGGAGTTTCTTTCCTTTGTATTGCACCAAAGTGTTTGTCGCACCAACCTGTGCACCGTGATTTGATCTGTGTTTCAACGGGACACAAACTAAGTATGGCAAGAGACGCTTTTGCTCTTTGTTGGGTGCAGTGAACTATGCATGCACTTCTACTTAAATTAGTGCTTTTACAATGCAGTGCTGAAAACCTCAGATTACCTTGACGCTAAGGACTCTAAACTGCAAAATATTCAACTTCTGCCATATATACTTATTCTTGAGTTATAGTTACTTTATATTCTCGTAACAATATTGGAACTCAACATGGATGTTTTACAGTAAAGGTATTTTGTTACAGCTAGTTTGGTGGCCACATATAAAACCATTTGAGTGTTCTCAATTTGACTCCTTAGTTTGGGTTTCAGGGTCTGGAATCTACAGTATGAGGTGAGATCTGCTGGTCAGTTGGCATGAAGTCATATCAGAACAGGTTTGCAGAGATGTTCTAACTATAGATAGGGGTGTCAGATCAAATGAAGCAAACGCACATGATGGATTTTAAATCAGTGGTTGGATCTATGTCCATGCTTCTCCCTTTTTCACTATACTGAATTTTATGAATGTGTGCAAAATATGTCATGTCCATACAACAATAAATCAATATTATTAAATGATCTAATCAAAGGGGTTTTATTTATAATAAAAACAAGTTATGCAATTTAAGCTATTTTAGTAGAACATACATAGTAGGGATGGGTAAAAGTATTGTTTTTCTGGTGTATCCCAAACTTAATTTGAACGATCTCTTTATCGTTTCGTAAATCCAAAGATCGATCTTTTCCTCTGTGAGGCAACTATTTACAATGCAAGTAAATCACTTGCATATGTGACCAAATCTCATGCTATGCGACTTAAAATGCCTGTAATTTAACACTGGCAAGTAAATTTTCAGATTTCACTCACCAGTGACTGAGAAGTATATTGGCGAAGAAGTTCCGCTCAGAGATCCTTTCACTGCATGTTGAGAGTAAACTTTTGTTTTGACTCATTCTGTGTAATGTGTTGCCAAAGATGAGATCCATGCAATCCATTTGTCATTGAATAATGTCTCTTTTAAAAACAGCAAAAAATAAACATTTAATTTTAATCACAAATAGCACAGATGCGGTAAAGAATTATGCAACTCCACTCTCATTAATGTGCGCTCAACCAAAACGCTTCTGTGAGACGCTCAGTGATCTGCCACCATTTATAAAGAGACAGTATTGTTTTAGCACTTACAAATCAATGTAAATATTTTAATTAGTACAAATTATAAATATAAACAAAAATCATGCAACAAAATGTATATATGCAACTTCAAGATGTAACGGTAGCCCGATGGTAGGTAGCTGTGCAGTGTGAAAACCTCACTCCCTTGGCCTCAAGAGGCGCACTAGCGATTGACACTAAAGGCTGTAGCCTTTAGCCCTCCTTGTTAGCGTGTCCATCTCCCATGCTGGAGATGCCAGTTCAAATCCCGCTTGGAGCGGGTCGGGCAGGACCGGTTACAAACACATCATATTTATTGATGTAATACATGTATTTGAATATAAAATGTGACTAAAATTACAAAAAATCATACTGTATACCCTAATAAATTGGAATTTAATGGAAATCGAATCGAGAGTTTGTGAATCAGAATTGAATCTTATTGGGAAACCAATACCCAGCCCTAATACATGGGTAAAAATAGTGGAATAAAAAATGGTGGGTAGAGGTAACCTAATGTTAAAGAGTTAGTTTACACAAAAATGAAAATTCTCTCATCATTTTTCTAACCCTCATGCCATCCCAAGTGTATATGACTTTCTTTCTTCAGTAGAACATATTTGAAGAAAAAATAAAAATATTGTAGCACAGTAGGTCCTTCAAATGCAAGTGGATGGGGGTACAACCTTTGAAGCTCCAAAAAGAACAGACAGTCAGCATAAACGTCACCTATATGACTCCACTGGTTAAATTAAAGTCTTCTGAAGCGAAACAATCGCTTTTGGTGCTTTGTAACTATAAATCATCGCTTCCGGTCAGCAGCAGTATGCGCATGACGCAATCACATTGGCATGTTCATGTGAGAACAGACACACATTTGACACACCCGGAAGAGCAGCGCTGTTTACAACTGAGAAGGCGGAACGCTGTTCAGAATTTTCATTGGTTTTATCTGTTTGTTTACTCACAATGGGGCATTTTTGTGCTCATCCTGGATGTCTCAGCTGAGAGAAAAGATTAGATCCATAACATGCCAACGCAAATATGTCACATGAGACTGTGTGAACTCCACCCTCTCCTGAATGCGCTTAGGGCTGCCGAATGGATGCGATGGTTTATAGTTAAAAAGTACTTAAATATGGATCTTTTTTGCAGCAAAAGTGATCGTTTTACTTTAGAAGACATTAATTTAACCAGTGGAGTCATATAGATGATGTTTATGCTGACTGTCTGTTCTTTTTGGTGCTTCAAAGGTTGTATCCCCATCCACTTGCATTTGAAGGACCTACTGAACTACGATATTTTTCAATTTGTCTTCAAATGTGTTCTAATGAAGATAGAAAGTCATACACACCATGAGGTTGAGTAAATGATTTGACAATTTTAATTTTGGGGTGAACTATCCTTTTAAACGATTTGGGAGGGTAATAAAACATTTTTGTTACAGCTTAAAAAGACCAAGGAATTGCAGTTTTTTTTTTTTTTTTTTTAGGTTTGAGATAGTTTAACACCAAAAAGATGTTATTTATTTATTTATTTATTTTATTTTTTTAACTTACATTATATTTATTCATTTATCTGATGGTTTTATCCAAAATTAGGGCAAATGAGAGCAAATGAGAATAATACACGCAAAAGTGATTAATCCAAGGAAGAACACAATACAAGTAGTGCTACCATACCAACTTTTTTACAAGTGCTTATATAGTACAAAAATGAAATACTGCATCCACTTCTCCTTATCTGCACTCAACAGTTTTGTTTACATACTTCTCAGATTGGTGTAAGCCACTCAAATGTGACAAAAACTCTCAAAGCAAAACAATAAACAATTTGATCTGTGAAATAAATGTATGATTCCTCAAATACGGAAGGTCCATTAACATCATTATCACCCAAAGGCAAACCAAGACAATCTTTATGTAGGTATACTCTCCTATTTTTACCTAGAATGATTCTTATGTGGTAATGATGTGAGACTGTGATGGTGATGAAGCTGTGTACAAAAAAGTAACAAGCCCTTACACACTGTAACATCATCAAATCATAAATCTTCATATATATGGGCATCTTTTTAAATATTCAGCATGACTATAAAGTGAATCCACAATGACTGTTCTTCTTCTTGGCATCTGCATTATTGCATTAAAAATGTGGTTAGACAGTGCAGAAAACAAATCTACAAGGTTTAAGCTGTCCCTGAAATGTTAGCAATTAGAAAAACGAAATAAACAACAACAGCAAAAATGGCTCAGCAATCATTATTCATCAGTAAATCTTGTCTCTGGCAACAGCTTTACATGAATTTAACTTTAAATGTTGTCCACTGGGAGCCACAATTTTTTATCTCGAGCACTGTGAGAGCTAAGAGTTGCACAGGGGCATTTGAGATGCCTGGAGAGTCTATCCGAGGGAGCTATTTTATCTGGGCAAGTTTAAAAGGACCGAAGACGAGATTTTATTGGCAATCAAAGAAACTAGGTGATGGACTGAGCAAAATTGGTTGTGCCTATTACTGGGGGTGATTTTATTCACTTAAACACCCAGTGGAATCATATCACATGTCTTCAAAATAAAGCACTGATGTGCAGACTGATTTATAGGGTGACTATTTCCTTACCTAAAACATATGCTACTACAATCTAAGACCTTGGGGGCTCATTGCCAGCTTTCCCTAAGAGTTAAAAGTGGACTAAACACTCCAACCGATACTGCATTTATTGCATGCCTGGCTAGTGGGCTAAGAATCGTAGTTATGCACGGCTCTGTTGGGTTATTACTAAAATAATCACTGCTCAGGAAATAAGACATGCTTTCATGTCACACCAACATGATCACATAGGAAGCTGACATGTTGCTATAGCAAGTTCAGGAACCAGGGCCGGCCCGTCCTATAGGCGATATAAGTGGCTGCCTGGCGCCATGATGTGCTAGAGGACCCAGTGAAAAAGTGCATAGTCAATGAACATTTTTAAATACAATTTTGGAAAATCCACTATGTTTGTTTTGAAAAAAACAAGTTTTCCAGCTCCCTCACTCTTTACGATCTACGTGCGTGGACCTCATCATTAATAGACAAATTTACAATGACAGTGATAACCAAAAATAAAAACATATTAAAGGGATAGTTCACCCAAAAATTCTCTCATCATTTACTCACCCTCATGACATCCCAGGTGTGTATGACTTCCTTTCTTCAGCAGAACACATTTGAAGAAAAATATCTCAGCTCAGTAGGTCCTTATAATGGAAGTCAATGGTAACACGATTTTGATGCTCCAAAAAGCACAGACAATCAGCATTAACATCATCCATACGACTCCAGTGGTTAAATGAATGTCTTATAAAGTGATATGATCGCTTTTGTTGCAAAAAAGATAAATATTTAAGAACTTTTAAACTCTAAATCATCGCGTCCTGTAAGCAGCAGTATGAGGTCATGCAAACTTTTCAGCGATGACATGGCAATATTCCATTCGTTACAGCAGACGCACTCTACCTCTGTTGGCATTGCATGGCATTGCCTTCATGTGCACCACTAAGTCTCCTGAGCTCTCTGTCTCTCTGAAGCTTTTTGTGGTGCTGCTGTTGGTTCAGCTTTCTCCATATCCCTGTGATCCTGATCAGAGTACTCAGGTTCAAATAAATATGGCTGTGCAAAAACTTGTATCTCCTTTTCTCCTCTTAAATCAAAATCTTCTGACATCTTTGTTTAAATTTGCTATAGTTTGTTTACAGCATTCGGTCTGTACAGCGTTCCTCCTACTCAGTTGTAAACAGACCTGTTCTTCTGCGTGTGTCACGCATGCATCACTTCTCGTGAGACCTCAGCCCTCTCATGAATTTGCATACCGCAGCTTAATGGAAGCGATGATTTATAGTAAAAAAGTACTTAATTATTGAACTTTTTTGCACCAAAAGCGATCATAAGACATTCATTTAACCACTAAAGTCGTATGGATGACGTTAATGCTGATTGTCTGTGCTTTTTGGAGCATCAAAAATCACGTTACCATCCAATTCCATTATAAGGACCTACTGAGCTTAAATATTTTTCTATTTTTCTTCAAATGTGTTCTGCTGAAGAAAGGAAGTCATACACATCTGGGATGGCATGAGGGTGAGTAAATGATAAGAACTATCCCTTTAAAAATAAGATGAGGTCTGAATAATCACCAAATGACAAATCACAGAAAGTTACAACAAATACAATTACAGCAGTGTATATAAAATCGGCAAACAGTAAAGCTTTAAAGGGGTAGTTCAACCAAAAATGAAAATTCTCTCATTATTTACTCACTCTCATGCCATCCCAGATGTGTATGACTTTATTTCTTCAGCTGAACACAAAGATTTTTAGAAAAATATCTCAGCTCTGTAGGTCCATACAATGCAAGGGAATGGTGACCAGAACTTTGAAGCTCCACAAATCACATAAAGGCCGCAAAAATAATCCACGAGACTCCAATGGTGAAATCCATATCTTCATAAGCAATATGATAGGTGTGGGTAAGAAACAGATCAATATTTAAGTAATTTTTTACCATAAATCTCCATTTTTACTTTCACTTTCAAAATATTGGCGTTAACATAAATGTCACCTTACTAATGAATTTCTCGCTAATGATTTGTATGATATTAGTCACTAAGTAGTTATCTTAGTGAATTTCCCAGTTTCTAGATATGTAAATAACTTGCATCACCGATGCTGGCATGGTAGCCTATCATTGACTAATAACTGTGTCCTACTAAACATGTCAGCAGGGCAATTTTGTAAGAGGAAAAGAGGTTAGAGGCATAGTTTAAAATTTGAGCATATCATTAAACTAGCTTTTCATATAGTCGTGTGAAGTGGTAGCTTACTCATGCACTGCTATTACTGCTGTACAGCCCAGTCAGCCGCTGGCATGTAATTATGTTACGAAACATGGCTCCGTTTTCTTGCCAAGATGAAAATGTTTCCTTTTATGCAGTGGTTCTCCTTATCAGAGACAGAGGTGGAAACGGTAAAAGCTAAGTTAACCCAGCCAATCCTTACACAATAAACAGCTAATCTGTTAAGTAATAGAGGCATATAAATACTTTTAAGCATAGAATGCCAAACATGGAAGAGAGGTGAAGTGATGAAGTGCTGATTTCTTCCACCATATAAGCATGTGATATTGTGCTGTGTGGTGTGAAGCTCAGGTTGCATGTTAACTGGAGAAGACCTCCAGCTTGGCAAGCGTACATGTTGGGATATTTTGCTCAGGAGGGTTTTTTTTTTTTTTAAATGAACAGAAGCCAAGTCACAGTGCTGCTAAGGACATTTTCTAATATTTGAGAAACACCCAAAACAAAATGAGCTTTTGAATAATTTTAACATGGAGATTCTGAGGAGAGAATTCAAGAAACAGTTGTGCCAATTTTGCATGCAATATTAAGCAAAAACCTGGGTCTTATTAACTAACCAGTAGGGCTGGGTTAAAAGTATCTTTTGGTAACACTTTATAATAACTACATGGTATAAAGTATTTGTAAAGCATTAGTTTATAGTTAATTGATCATTTATAAATTATTGTCCCTAGGTCTACATTATTAATGCATTAATAAGCTACATATAAATAGTATGTTGTTTGTTTTTATTCACTTTAGCAAATGATTTATTATTGTTTAATAAGTTCATATAAAGGCAGTTTGTTTGTGTTTTTTTTTTTATCCTTAGTGAACAACTTGCCTAACTGATGTATTTAGTGTATGCAAACCAGTGGTAAAGAAGTGTTTATGAGAACATTAGGAAAGCCTAAACTCATAGTTCATAAAGATATTAAATATGTAATGAATTGGATACACATTTCTGCTTAATTAATGTGCTTATTGTTTTAGAAACACTTACTATTAAATAAATTAATGCTTAATAAAGGCTGTGATAAAGCACTTACTAATGGCTAGCTAAGAATTTTGTATGACCTAATCTAAAGCTAGATCTATGTATTCCTAATTAAACATTTATTAACATGGTTCAACATTAAGTTTGGCCAGCCCGGGGCCAGTGTGAGAGTTTCGCCCTTTCGGGCCAGTACTGCGTGCGTTCAAAATCTTCCGTTGATCTTGTAAATGTGTTGTACATGTGTCCTAGTCTTATTATTAAACCACAGCAGCCTGCAATTTCATTTAAGAAATATCCAGTTCTCTTGTGTTGCATGTTTAAAAGTGATGTATGAAGGTGCTGACCTGCTAAAAACATCACATTATGACTTCTGTAAGCTGTGTATTATATTACAGAAAGCAAAATGCTCATTTAATGTGAAGTGTGCAACACATTCCAGACTATTTATTTGATTAAATTGTAGCCTCTTCAGCCTCTGAACTGCTTATTCAGAAGTGTGAAACTTCCGTCACACTTAGACATAGAAACTGACACAGCGATCCATCAAAATAAAAGTTTGGTTTAAATAGAAGCATGAAATTAAAGACGTTTTGACAAAAATATATATTAATACAGCATTGTAAAAATATATATATTCATTTTAATAATAATAATATTAATTATTATTATTATAAATATGATTATCATTACTATTATATCAGAATAATTATATTTTAGCAAATTTCACAAGCAAGTGTGCTGTTGTACTGAATGTACTTTAAGTTTTTAATTTACTACAGTGATTCTATGTTGTGCTCACGTTATTTGACAAAATAAATAAATAAATAAATAAAACTGTTTTAGATCCAGCTGTGATGTTATTGAAGCACTTTATTTGATAAAATAATTTCATTTGATAAATTTGTTTGATTAGTCATATTTTTAATAAATAATAAAAAAATCTCTTAAACATAGAATTCAGAAAAAATAGAATGGAAAACAAAGAAGAATTAGGGAAAAAAATATTTCATCGGGTCCTATTTTTTATGCCTTGTAAACTTAAACATTTGCATTTTCTTTGAAGTAATAAAAGTTGTTGAAGTATTGAATATCTAATTTTATATCTAATTTAATTGTACACTTCAGCAGCATAGAGGAAATTTTCACTAATGTAGTTTAATAGGCTCTGAATTGGCAAAATACTATTTAATGTCAATAATATAACGTTACATGCTCTTTCCTATTTCTTTCTTTTTTTTTTTTTTTTTTGTTTTTTCATTTCATCACAGTCATGTGACCGTGGAGATGTGCTGGCTGTTTCCAGTGCGCGTGCACAAAGACTCTAGCGGGATTTTTGGACTTTCCTTCTGGAATCGGATTACATTTAATGAAATATTTATAGTAGGTCCACTGATGAAACTGAATTAAACAGTCATTTTAATTGGCAATAATGACAACAAGTCTGCTCATAAAGCTTAAAAGGATGAAACATTCTAAAGTGGCATTTGAGCAATTAGAGGATCCCTTAAAGGAACAGTTCACCCAAAAATGAAAATTTGCTGATAATTTTCTTTCTTCATCAAAACAGAATTTAAGACTTTTAGGATTTCATTTCAGGCCTCCTCGAAACAATGCAAGTGAATGTCCTCCATTTTTTGACAGTCCAAAATGCATATTAAGGGTGCATCAAAATAATCCACACGACTCCAGTCGACAAATAAAGTTCTTCTGAACGCAAACGATTGATTATTTTTTTTAAACAAAACAATACTTATATACTTTTTAACAACAAATGTTCGCTTCCTTACATCTCTGTGACGTGCGCTCATGAGAGGAATGACGTAAGCTCTTGGTAAGGTCACGCGTCACGTGGAGGAGTCAGGAAGCGTGTCATTGTTTACGTTGTTTTTTCTTTTTTTCTTTTTTTTTCATTATTATTTGGAAATTATTTTTTCTTTTATTTTATATTGTTTTGAAATTGTTTTGGACTGTTTTGGTTTGTGAACGGCACTTGGTCTGTGCTCTGTGCAAGTTTCTATTGTAAACAATGACGCACTTCCTGCCAACGAGCTTACATACTTGAGGACTTTGATGAAGAAAGAAACTACGATACATCTTGGATGGCCTGAGGGTGAGTAAATCATCAGCAAATATTCATTTAATTATCAACTATTCCTTTAACTGAATAATTTTTATTCAGTATATAAAACTAACTTTAATTCCCTTATTTGGGACTTTTTTTATTTTATTTTTTATTTTTTATGTTTATTGGACTATATTACATTCAAATCCTACTTTAATCTTGATAAACCTTATATGGTTTGAAATCTTTAAGTCTCTAGTTTCGAAATATGCCCACTGTTTTGCGATTTGAATGACTCAATTACAGTAATGCATTAATTAGTGCCAAAATTTCGCACCAAAAAACTAAAATAAAAAAAATATCATAATGGAAACAATGACTTTTATTATGAAATCGCGATGCATAGATGTACAATCATGCAATCATGGGGCTTGCTTTGTATCACAAGAAGTTCATAACATAACATCCATCAAGAGATTTTGTCCAAAAGTACTGAGAATATAAAGAAATATCAACAGATTCTCCATGGTTGATGTATCATGTTTGCAAAGAGCATTATGATGCATGTTCAAATGTTCTTTCTTTGCTAAGTTTCCTTTGTATAACAGCCCAGCGACATGTTTGTAGTGTTTTGAACAAGGGATTTGTAGTTTCTTTTACTAATATAATTATAGTATCTGATCAATTCAAATAGTTTGATATATATATATATATATATATATATATATATATATATATATATATATATATATATAATAAAAATAAAAAACTGGAAAATTGTTATTGCTGGGGAAAATAGCTGTAAGACTATCACTATACATTTTTATAGAGACAAATAATTGATTTCTGTCAGATTCATTTAGGTAACACCATCTTACTCAAACTATTGTAATAAATTCTTTCTTTTATTTATTTTTTATTTTTTATTATTATTTTAGTTTTTTATGTGCAAAATGTCTCCAGATGATACTTTTGATAAGGACTGGACTAGCCAGCAACCATTCAAGTAGAGCTTAGGTGTCACCAAGTGGCATTTTTTGGTACTGTGTCTAAACAAAATGTTAGTGCAACCAAAGATAACCACTCTGTACAATTGTATATGTCAAACCTTGAGGCGGATGGGCTACAGCATCCTAATAAAGTGCTCAGTGAATGTAAATATATATATATATATATATATATATATATATATATATATATATATATATATATATATACACAGTATAATATATGCAATTTCTAGACATCATATTTATTGATGGAACACATTGAATTTTTACATTTTTAAAAAGCTAAAATGTGACCAATGAATAATAAGTGATAAAATAAAATTTGCCAAATTAATATTTTCATAATGTACCAAGTTAAAAGGTCCCCTCTATAATCAACAGCATTATCGAAGAGAGAATTCAGGTGATAAATGCTCTGGAATAGCACTACTCCTGCGTAATTAAATTAAGTAATTAACATTTTCTTTAGGACAAACATCTCAAAGTCAGAGCTATTTGCCTGTTGCTAATTAACGTTGCGCTATTACCTTTCAAGTAAAGCTGTTCGTGTACATTTTCTAGCAATCATGACAGCAGTAATTCATCAAATTATGTACTTTTGGCATTTTAAAGAGTTGATTCAGGTGTCTGGATCGCAGTGGTGGAGCGATATTGGAAAGTCATAGCAAAGTATGGCTGATTGGGGTGTGTTTATTGTATCTCCAACTACCTAGCACTTAGAACTGACATGTAATATCTGGATTTGTGCCATGCAAAGTGCATTCAGCACTACATTTTTGGCTTTTGCACAATTACCTGATTTGCATAATTTATTTAGTGAATCAGGTGTTAAAACAATGCAGAAAGTGCATGCAAATAATCCAACTATCAGCGTGTGTAATTCATTCTTAAGTGAATTCTTCCAATATCTGTAATACATAGTCTTAATATTTACTGTCACTATGGTTACAGACTTTACTAAAGGCTATGGCAAGTTAGATAAATTGATTATCCTCAGTTACCTGATCATTCAGACATTATTTCAAATAAATACTGTATTGGATCTGCTTCTGTCTGCTGTTGTTTCTACAGAACAATTTGAGAGTCACGCCTGTTAGTAGTAAATACAGTCGATCCTGAACACTGACTGTGTGAGTGTAGCCTGTAATTAGTGAATGTATAACAGATATCAAGGTTTCATTATATGGCACATGCATTCACTTGTTAAAGCTTAAGATGATATTTTTTTACCATAATTCTTATTACTATTCGTGGTAGTAATATTGCTGCCATAGAGTTATTGTCTATGTTGAAACCAATGGAAATAATAGCCGCAGGGTTTATCGCCAACATAAATGACAAGCCAAACCATGCATAATGATGTGTGTGATGAATCACAAGCATGTTGAGGGATGACACTTAGATGTCAGGCTTCAGCATCTTGTGATCCCAATAGCGCTTGCATTTATAGCCCATTATACTTTGTGCCGTGTCTAGAAGAGGCCAATCATGACACAATTGTGTATGAAATGTTCTGTAATATGCCGTTTGTCAGATGCCATGAGTTATTTATGAAAAAATGGCCAATGCATAAAAGACCTCATTCAGGTTCTGAGATGGGATTGAGAATGTTATTAACAGCAGTCTACGGACAAGAAAGAAAAGTGTCATCAATGGCCTTAATCTACTAGATTATATGAAATACAAAAGCTCTGTTCCAAAACCTAGTGAGCTACCTACCTATATAGCATTTTAAGGCATCACGCCTTGACACAAAGGTCGTTACTAATGATTGGGGCGACTACCTTTAGGGGCAATCAGCTTAAAAATGACTTTAAGGTAGCTATTTCTGCATATTAAGCTGGGAAAGTAGTATTTCAACATTAAAAAGCTTACATCATCTTTTAATCATACTTGTATTTAATTAAACAATGACAAATAGTGATAATTTTAAGTTACATTTATCTAAAAAATTGACTATTTTACTCATATTTGTGTGTGCTATGTATTTTACGCTTGTTAGAGTATAGTGTTGTTAGCTTAGTAACATGCTAACATCATACTCTATTGAAATCAATTATGAATGCTTTACTTGCCCTATTTTTAATGGCGCATTAGAGTTGCTGCCTATGTAAAGCATTCCAAATCAGTGACTGACAAATCTTTGACTTTCTTGCTCAGTTGGGAAGGAGGAAGCGGGAGCCAGCTTAAACAATCTAATGAAAAGTTAATTCACTATGAACAATTAAACTCTGTTTGGGCTTTTCAGCCATGGCACACACACAGGTTCAGTTCTGTTTCTCTCCTCCGGCGGTCTGGACTGCCCTTTTATCTCTCTCCAGCTCTCACTGTAACACAAAACAGCTGTAAGAGATAATTTCCCACAGGTGTCAGTTCTTACCGTTCTTCCTCTCCCGGCCTCGCTCTCCACAAACGTCACTCGGCCACGCCCACATCGCCAAAGTGACTTATACATTTCTATTTTAGTTAGTATGCTGCCTTAGAAGGCGGTTGCTTAGGTGGGCAGTACATAGCAAGATAGCTTGCTAGTGTTTTTGGAACAGAGCTAAAATCTCTTAACACTTGCTCACTAAAATATTTACAGCATTCCTCCTCAAATGAAATATGTGTCCCTGGGGGAGACACATATCCCCCAAGTATGTCAAATTCAAGTATGTCAAAATCCCATATAAGTGCTACATGAGTGCTAGTATACTAGTGAGGACACACTGACTGGATCTGATCGGTATATTTGTGTGAATCTGAAAAGATGAATTACTCAAGCTGTGGAGGTTTTGCTGACTATGTCGAAAGCTGCTCTAAGTGAACATAATGCACCACACTGTCAGACTACATCACATCCCAACAAATGGGATAACTGTCATATACTTCACCAGGTCTTTGTATCCGTATTATGTGTTTTCTTAGTTTCACATGGATTTCACTGACAATTCACTTTGCTTAACTGTTAAATAATTATGGACTTATTATTATGCTCTCGCTCACCTATTTTGAGGTGATGTTTGCTTAATATGGATAAATGTTTAAACCCCTAATTCCTGAAGCACATGACACAATGAGCAGAACAAGTATTCTAGATCAGTGGCTCTCAAATGGTGGGTCAGGACAAAAAATTGGTTGCAGGTCTGTTCTGATAGGGTTTGGAGAGCAGGGAAAAAACAATGCTAAATGTAAATAATAAAATGAAACTAACTATATAATTGTGTACAGTTAGGATAGCAATTAAATAGGCTACTGACTTTTAAAAGGGAGTAGAAGACGCTTACCATATATTTTGTTGTTGATATCAAAGCGTGTCCAATCAAATTCTATGATATTTTGGTACAAATTCATCTATCATTTGGTAGAAGCTAGCCAGATTGGGCAGATGCCAACATAGACAGGTTGCATGACATGTTCTCATCCTCGAAACCAATGAACAGAACGAAACGTAAAAGAAAATCTGATCCAGACTACATTAAATACAGGTAAACATGGATTGTGCCGATAACAATGTGTTTTATGCAGTAAATGATTGGCTGCCGAGAGCATCCAAATTAATCAAAATAAATTTTTGCACTATTAATAGTTTTGGTATTGTGTTGAAACGTCACTTGTAGTCCAATGTAAAATCTGGGTCCTGAAGCAAAAATAGTTGAAAACCACTGTTCAAGATTTAATATAAAATTTGCTTTTCATAAATACGCCTTCTAATCCCACATTGTAATGAGCAAACATTTTTAATCTAGCCAAATATTTAATAAGATGGAAACTGATTTGACCTTTCATTTTGTTTTTCTTACCCCCACAGAAGCTTCTGAAGTCTTGAGCCAATAGACTGCATCAAGATGTGGAAAAAGGCGAAAATGTCTGATCCAACTGCTGCCGGGCAAGGTGGTAAGAACAATATAATTGTACTCTGTCCCATATGGCAGCCTGACACAGGCACCGAACCTTGTCCAAACGCTCCATTACTAAATAATTGAAACAACAAATCCAGCCATGTTCTCCGTGAAGGCCTGCCATATTGAGAAAGTAGAAGAACACAGAAAGTGAAAAACAACTTTTTTGTTCTTTTATTTTTATCTTTATTTTTAATGGTCACTTTTCCCTGAGGATGTAATTTAGTTAATCAGTTTTCTTTGTATTCATAATGATGACAGCAACAGTAAATCTGACACACTTGAAAGGACATGGGACTCCTTTAGAAGGGTTCTGCCACAGTAGGCAGCTGTGTTAAAATGTAATGCATTAGATTTTCCAGATCTTACGACCTCCTCTCTATGGCAAAGTGAATAATATATCTGTCCCTGAGGACTAGAAGAGCAAGATAGCAAGATAAAAGCAAGTGTTGAATCTAACCTAACCACACAAATTTATTTAAACACATGAATGATCAAACAGCTGTTGATAGTCATAGGCTTTGGCTGGAAACTGGCCACTCCGATGCAAAGATGCAAATGAAGAGGAATCTGTGAATGTGGCTTATGCAATCAAGGGCTGCATCGAGGACTAGCGTGCCCTTCATCCAGAAACTCAATGAACAGCACTGCAACCATTTTTTGTCATTCATGGTTTTCTTGGAATCGTATAACCATTGATGAAGGGACAAGCCATCAACCAACCGACATTGAAGTGCCACTGTTGCAGATTCTTTATATTATTATATCCCAATGAATGCAACTCTTTTAGCATGTGCACTAATAGGGGCTGTGCGATATATTGAATATTTGAGATATATTTGTAATGATTTTGCTGGCTATATAAAATTAAGCAACACTGTGAATATTGCGATTTTAAAGGAATAGTGTACCCAAAAATGAAAATTCTCGAATCATATACTCACCCTTATGCTGTCTCAAACTCGTATGACTTTCTTTCTTCCGTCGAACACAAATGGTGATATTTTGATGGAGATATGATGTGAATATATCTATACAGTACAAAATCCTGTATGAAATCATGATCATGCCTAGAGACTGCAATGTCAAGATTTATAGGAAAAAAAGGAGTTACATTTTGGTCTGTTCTCACCCAAAATGGATGAGATTTCTTAAGAAGACATGGATTAAACACTTGAGTCAAATGGATTACCTATGCTGTCTTTATGTCCTTTTTGGTGCTTGAAAGTTTGGACCCCATTGACTTGCATTGTATAGATATATTCACATTATATCTCCATCAAATATCTTTTTTGTGTGTTCCACGGAAGAAAGTCAGTCCTCAACTATTGAACTATTCCTTTAATGCACTTTTTGTCTGGCCTTTAAATATCCAAAATGGCGTGTTATTAGATTCAGTTATTAGAGCGTTGAAGCGATAGTTCACCAAAAATTCTGATGACATTTTTGTCATCATTTACTCACCCACATGTTGTTCTAGATGCATATGACTTTCTTTCTTCTGTGGAACAGAAAACGGTATAAGGAGATGTAAGGGAGAATGTTAGCACAAGTCACCATTCGCTTTTATGGCAACTTTTTTTTTTCTCCATACAAAGAGTAAATGGTAACTGAGTCTAACATTCTGACAAACAAAAGTAAATGATGACAGAATTTTCATTTTTGAGTGAACTATCACTTTAACGCTCTCATAAACTAGTCTATTGACATGCTCTTTTGGAAATGTAATTGGGTAATAAAATGAATTGGTTTAAAACTCTGACAACAATTTGTTTGTCATTGCTCAAAAAATGTTAATGGAAGTCCTTGTGTGGCATTTTTCATGTATTAAAATGTTTTATAAACAACAATGTTGGACTAGATTTTTACTGTATTCTGAACTACAATATTGAACTAGATTTTGTACTTAAAGCATGAAACATTTTGAATCAATGGCTGTTTGGTTGAAATGTTCCTCTGATTGAAAAAAAATCATCCTTTTACGCAATTTTACAGCATATACTTAAATATTGAGAAATATATTCAATATTGTCATAAGACTGAACATACCATATATAATATATATATATATATATATATATATATATATATATATATATATATTATATTATTTTTATTTTTTATCAGTATCGCCCAGCCCTATGTTCTGCACCACAACTCAACTCCAATGTTTCATTTTCAGCAACCACTTTTGATCATTAAACATTTCAAACATTCCACCCATGTAACCTTTTTTTTGTATTTGATCATTTTGTTTAATTTTTCTTTATTTTTCCCTTGTTTTCTTTGATTTGCTTTGAGGAGGGGCTTTACTTTACCTTATTTAATTATATATGTTTTATATTATTTTTATTTATTTATTTTCTTGCGTTATTTATGATTCCCTCCTTTTTTAAGCAACCATGGGTGATGATCTACAATCGTGCATTGTCTGCCCATTTACACACTTGTTTTCGTTTCTGTAGTCTTTTTTCTCCTGTCTGTTGTATCCTCATGGTCAACCCCTTAGTGGATTGAATGAATACGTTGTATTGGTTTAACCTCACCTGTCTTTTCCCCTGTCCTGTGTATGTGGTTGTATGTGTGAGTAATTTTGTGTTCATCCATAATCCTGTCAAAGGAAATATTTTGACAGATTAACAACTCTGTGTTTTCCTTTGTTTCCCCATCCTGTGTTGCTGTTTTACTGTAATGTTGTGTTTCCACCAGGACTGATTCTGCCTTCCAAGAGACAAGGTAAGGTAATGACAGCAACCTAAATGTCTGCATAAAAAAATAAAAATAAAATTAATAATGTACATGCAGATGTTCAGATTGTTGTCATTTAAAGACCATGAAATAGCTTGACAAAAACATTCTTCTTTCTTGTTCTGACATATTTCCTATTGACACACACATACCATACTATTCTGACATACTGTATATCGGACATATTGAAGTGCTTGTTCATAAAAAAATAAAATAAAAAATGAAAATAATAATAATAATAATAATAATAATAATAATAATATATATATATATTTTTTTAAAAAGCCAGTAAGATCTAGTTTACATCTATAATTTGCTACTTGTGATTGCTTATCAGATTGCAGGTGGTATTAGGGAGAGGGACATTCTAATTCTAATCAGTTTTTTGGATCAAAATGTATATACGCCCATGAGTGGAAGATGAGTCATTAATATTTTTGGTCTGTTTTCCCAGAAGAGAAAGACTAGAAATTTTAAATGTGAACTGTACATCTGCTAAAAGTTCATTTTGTAAACTTTTAGAAGTAGGGGAGAGCGGGGCTCAAACTAACGTGGGGCTAGTTGTAACACACATGGTTTATATGTTTCCAAACAGGTTTTTTATATACCGCGCTCTATCATTTTATATTGTCTTTGTATTTTGTTTGGGTGCGTTGATCCATTTGGCTTTCATAATACAATGAAGAGATGATCCGCAGTCCGATAGTGAACTTCAATGTTTCCACACACAGTGGTAAGATGAAACTTCATTTGTTTACTTTTTGCCATATCAACCCTGTGTAGAGGGGGAAAAAATGCTGCCAAAAAAAAATAAAAAATAAAAAATAAAAAAAATTTGGAAGATTTCGCCAAAAGTTAATTTTACAGAAGCAAAAGTAAAAATTCACATGAAACATAATTTTCATCTCTGTTTTTAGTGTTTATTTAAAACTAGGCAAACTTGATATAATTTTAACCTCTAGCAACTTGCATAGACTTTTAATTCTTAGCTAACCAGAAGAAGTGACTAGCCAGGTTTAAATCCCATTGTACTGAAGAGGCATGTTGTAACACTGTTACAATGTGCCCCAATTAGAATGAACTATATGCAGTTCAGTGTATTCAGGGATGAAATTTACATAATTCCTGTTTATGTGTGTGGGGGGTGCAGGTTTAAGTGGTTTACGAGGACTTTTTTTTAGGTTACAAACTGGTAATTACAAGGGTATTATGCTATGAATGTGGTTTATGAGGACATTTCTAGTGTTCCCATAATTCAAATCACTTAAAAAAAACATACTGAATGATGTTTTATTGAAAATGTAAAAATGCAGAAAGTTTTTTGTGAGGGTTAGGTTTAGGGTTAGGGTTAGGGGATAGAATCTATAGTTTGTACAGTATAAAAATCATTATGTCTGTGGAGAGTCCTCATAATGATAGCTAAACCAACATGAGTGTGTGTTTGTGTGTGTGTGTGTGTGTGTGTGTGTGTGTGTGTGTGTGTGTGTGTGTGTGTGTGTGTGTGTTTGCGTGTGTGTGTGTGTTTGCGTGTGTGTGTGTGTTTGCGTGCATGCGTGTGTATTCTTTTCAGGTAGATGGTATACCCTGTATTCATAAAACAAGACCACATACACCGAGGAGCCAAAACATTATGACCACTCACAGGTGAAGCGAATAACGTTGAACAATCAGTTCTGGTAATCAACATGTTGAATGCATGAGAAATGGGCAGGAGTAAAGACCTGAGTGACTTTGACAGGGGCCAAATTGTTATGGCCAGACGACTGGGTCAGAACATCTCTGAAACGGAAAGGCTTGTGGGGTGCCCCAGTCAACAGTGGTGAGTACTTACCGACAGTGGTCCGAGGAGGGACAAACCACAAACCGGTGACAGGGTGTTTGGCGCCTAAGGCTCAGTGATGTGCGAGGGCAACGAAGGCTATCCCGTCTGGTCTGAACCGAAAGAAGGTCGACTGTGGCACAGAAACAAGTCACAGAAAAGTTTTATGATGGTTACAGGAGGAATGCACAATACACAGTGCATTGCATGCTGCTGCGTATGGGGTTGTGTAGCCGCAGACCGGTCAGAGTACCCATGATTACCCTTGTCCACTGTCGAAAGCACCTACAATGAGCACGCGAGCATCAAACTGGACATTAGAGCAGTGGAAGATGGTTGCCTGGTTTGATAAGTCCAGTTTATTTTACATCATGTGGACAGCCGTGTACGTGTGCACCGTTTACCTGGGGAAGTGATGGCACCAGGATGCACTGTGGGAAGACGACAAGCCGGAAGAGGGAGTGTGATGCTGTGGGCAATGTTTTGCTGGGAAACTCTGGGTCTGGCCATTAATGTGGACATCAATTTGACAAGTGCCAACTACCTAAACATCGTTGCTGGCCAGGTACACCCCTTCATAGCAATAGTATTCCATGATGGCAGTGACCTCTTTCAGCAAGATAATGCGCCCTGCCACACTGCACACATTGTTCAGGAATGGTTTGAGGAACACGATGAAGAGCTCAAGGTGTTGCCCTGGCCACCAAATTCCCCAGATCTCAATCCGATTGAGCATCTGTGGGATGTGCTGGACCAACAAGTCCAATCCACGGCAGCTCCACCTCGCAACTTACAGGACTTGAAGGATCTGCTGCTAATGTCTTGGTGCCAGATACCACAGGACACCTTCAGGGGTCTTGTAGAGTCCATGCCTAGGCAGGTCAGCACTGTTTTGCCGGCACGCGGAGGACCAACAGCATGTTAGGCAGGTGGTCATTATGTTTTGGCTAATCTGTGTATTTGTACCAGATGTGTAAAATTAATGTGAAAAAAGAAAAATACTTTGAACCCCAAGTGCATTTACACAAGCTCAAGAAAACCAGAAAGTGTTAGTTTGTGCCCCACTCTACCCAACACTAGCCTAAACAGTAGCAAGTATGGCCAGAATTAGCATGGCATCAAAGCTATTAATCAAGTCCATTTCTGACTTAATATCTTCAAATGTTGAGGTTTTGACAATTTTTGCTTGATTTACGTTACGCTTCGTCTTCTCTAAGATGGTTTTCTGTTCAGATGGGTGTGCAGAACCTGGATATAAAACTCTAAATTATTCAAGAGCCAAGTCATAGGTGTTTACTGTAGCTTCTTTGCGCTGAAATACATAATAAGGTTTTTTTTTTTTTTTTGCAAACATGAGGTACAACATTTCCCTAAATAAAATGTCGTACATGTTTTATATTAAAGGTACATTTAGTAATTATTTGTTTATGTTGCGCTAGCCAATATAGTCATGGATTCTTCCTCTTATGTGAGTGTTCATGATTTTTTATATATTTTTCAAAATTACTATTATTTTCAACAGGAGATAAGAAAAAAAATACTCATAGTGCACCTTTAATTTTATGTGTTATTATTGCTTGAATAAAACTATTTAAAAATGTATACACATGCATATATTTCTAAAATTAGGAATGTGTTTCTAAGATGCAACATATCTGCACATTTAAAGCAAATCAGGAAGGGAAAAAGACTTTCATTAGTGAAAATATAATTGGACATCTTTAGACATTACCTCCTTTTTCGCCCCTAAGGAACATCTCTTTCCCCATTTCAAATTAATCATTTACAGTCATATACCCACAGTTCTGTAAATTGTTTTGCAGTAAACATTCAGACTTCAAAATTAAATAGACACAGACATTTTCTGCACCTGCTATGTTGGTTTTTCCCCCTAAAGTTTTCTCTAAATGTGGATTCTCTCAGGCATCAAAAGGAGATCTAAGGTCCCTGGTGTAATGATTACACAGTACATTGAGGAACTTCCTGAGGGGAAGACTACTCCAGACTTTACACGTAAACCCATCACTTTAACCATTCAAGAAGGTAAATGCATAAAAAGAGAAAAAACTACAAAAGTGGAAACTCTGTGTGAAAGTACATATGATGAGAGGTAACAGTTGAAAGTTGAACGTCAAGGATCTTAAATGTGAAATTCACAACATAAGAGAACATACATATTTACAGTCCTATATGTTGAATCTGTACAGCTACATGGATTTAACTTGCACTCTACATGAGTGATTGTCAAGTTCACCGCATGTCTTCCAGCTTTATCGTGTGACCATGGCTATATATGCACAGAGGGGGAAAAAAAACAATTAACATATATCCTATTTTGTTCTAAATGCACAGTGCAAGCCCAGAAATGTGCTTTAATTTATGCTTATTATAATTTATGACCTCTCAAGCTCTAATTTTTGTCCTTTAGTCTGCCCATATTTGACCGAAAGAAATATTACACCTTTTGACCTTGTTGATGCTTCGAATGCAATACTGTGAGAGTCTCAGGAAAGACCACCATCAGCCACCATTTCTAATAAGGAGATAAACATATACTACCAGTCAAAAGTTTATACACACCTACTCATTCTTTATTACTACTGAAGAATTGAAGCGTAGGCCTTTAGATCAAACCATTTGCAACCTGGCCTCATAGAAACATGTTACGATATGTAGCCTACATTTTTGCTAAATTATTTTTACATGGTTTGTTGTACATATCATAGCAGTTTTCTGGATAAATTACACTAGAGGCGCTACACAATTGCCTTTTATTCACTTTCACACAAATCACA